>NW_027645994.1:0-351202 GCF_951394435.1 Stenella coeruleoalba | reverse complement strand
GGGTTCCACATGCATGTTTTAGCTGAAGGAAGAATACCTTAAACCTGGGTAGTTGAAACCCGTGGAATGGGTACCATGCAATATGACTTCAAAGGGTCTTCATTTGCTCACCGAACCTCTCCAATCCTATCACTGCTGCGTTTATGCCCCTGTACACATGCTTGATTCCCCTTCGGAGACATAGCAATCCGTAGGTTTTAAGATACTTACTAGTCAGGTACATTCTTAGGCGTTTAATATGCGGTGTTGAGTCCATTTCGTTGAGAAAGGAGTAGCTCTTGTCTATTCCATATTTGGCTTAAGGAACTTTATCTGTGCTCATTTCAATCTCTGGTTTTATGCAGCACCCCAACTCACCTTTACCCTTAAGCAAGCATAAGTTGGTTTTCTAAATTTGAGACCCTGTTCTGTTCTGTAATTCAGTTCCTTTGTAGCCAAGTTTCCATTCCGTGTATTATTGATATCTTATGATGTTTCCTTTTCTGTGTGACTTATTTCAGTTAGAATCATCATACCTGAATCCACTCATTGTGCTGCTACGGGCCTGATAACATAGATTTCATTGCTGAGTGATATTGCTTTCTAAGTGAATACCACAACTTCTTTATCCATTTTTCACTTTCTGCGATGTTGAACTTGTACTGTAAACGAGGTTCTTGTAAACAGAGCCGTTCCAAACTTTGGGGTGGCTGTGTCTTTTTGATTTTAATTTCCCTAAGCTATAGGACCATAAGTGGAAGTGCCCTAGGCTCTGTTGCTTTGTTTTTTAGATGTTTCAGGAAACACCATACACTTCTCCCGAGTGTCTGTTGGCAATTTACATCCCGCCCATCAGCATAACAAGGCTCCCAGTTCTCAATGGCCTGTTGCCTTTCTGGATTTTACACTTTTTTCAGATGGCCCTTTTGACCTAGGGGAAGTGAGACTTCATTGTAGTGCAGATTTCCTTTGCAAGCTTGCTTGGTTGGCCAAAAAGGGCGTATGCGTTTTTTCCTGAATATATTCAGGAAAAAACGCATACGCCCTTTTTGGCCAAGTGCATCATTGTGGACGTTCTGCCTCTTTTCCTATGCTTTCAATGCAATTCCAGTCTACCTCCTGAAATCGGTTTCCTGCAATTCTGCCCCGCTTTCAAGTCCTCTTGGCAGCCTTACTTCAGTCTATTTTTGGACGATAGCTGTCATTTATAACTCTGCAGGTTTGTGAATTAGAGTGCCCCTGAGCTCCTTTCTTCAACTCGCTTTTTTGTGAGCTGGCCGCAACACCGCAGGATGGCTTCAGGCCCTAATCTTGTTCCGGCCCGGGATGCTGAGCCTTTGGTTAATTCCTCTTCCTGGTGCGAAATGAGAGTTAAATTTGCCCGTCCAGACACCTCCAGCTAGCCTCTCATTGGTTCTCGCTATTCCTGTTCATCTTCCGCAGAAATTGCAAACTGGGCCAAACAGGAGGTTAAAGGTGCTGACTCTCCAAGTGGGGAGAGTGTTAGTAAAGCGTCTGGAATGTTGCACCCGAGTACCAGGGTACGAAAACTGAGACATATTTGAACACGTCTCCCGATCACATGGTTGATCATACTCTGGGTTCCACATGCATGTTTTAGCTGAAGGAAGAATACCTTAAACCTGGGTAGTTGAAACCCGTGGAATGGGTACCATGCAATATGACTTCAAAGGGTCTTCATTTGCTCACCGAACCTCTCCAATCCTATCACTGCTGCGTTTATGCCCCTGTACACATGCTTGATTCCCCTTCGGAGACATAGCAATCCATAGGTTTTAAGATACTTACTAGTCAGGTACATTCTTAGGCGTTTAATATGCGGTGTTGAGTCCATTTCGTTGAGCAAGGAGTAGCTCTTGTCTATTCCATATTTGGCTTAAGGAACTTTATCTGTGCTCATTTCAATCTCTGGTTTTATGCAGCACCCCAACTCACCTTTCCCCTTAAGCAAGCATAAGTTGGTTTTCTAAATTTGAGACACTGTTCTGTTTTGGAATGCAGTTCCTGTGTAGCCAAGTTTACATTCCGTGTATTAGTGATATCTTATGATGTTTCTTTTTCTGTGTGACTTATTTCAGTTAGAATCATCATACCTGAATCCACTCATTATGCTGCTACGGGCCTGATGACATAGATTTCATTGCTGAGTGATACTGCATTGTACGTAAGTACCACAAGTTCTTTATCCATTTTTCACTTTCTGTGATATTGAACTTGTACGGTAAACGAGGTTCTTGTAAACGGAGGCGTCCCAAACTTTGGGGTGGCTGTGTCTTTTTGATTTTAATTTCCCTAAGCTATAGGACCATAAGTGGAAGTGCCCTAGGCTCTGTTGCTTTGTTTTTTAGATGTTTCAGGAAACACCATACACTTCTCCCAAGTGTCTGTTGGCAATTTACATCCCGCCCATCAGCATAACAAGGCTCCCAGTTCTCCATGGCCTGTCCTGCCTTTCTGGATTTTACACTTTTTTCAGATGGCCCTTTTGACCGGGGGGAAGTGAGACTTCATTGTAGTGCAGATTTCCTTTGCAAGCTTGCTTGGTTGGCCAAAAAGGGCGTATGCGTTTTTTCCTGAATATATTCAGGAAAAAACGCATACACCCTTTTTGGCCAAGTGCATCATTGTGGACGTTCTGCCTCTTTTCCTATGCTTTCAATGCAATTCCAGTCTACCTCCTGAAATCGGTTTCCTGCAATTCTGCCCCGCTTTCAAGTCCTCTTGGCAGCCTTACTTCAGTCTATTTTTGGACGATAGCTGTCATTTATAACTCTGCAGGTTTGTGAATTACAGTGCCCCTGAGCTCCTTTCTTCAACTCGCTTTTTTGTGAGCTGGCCGCAACACCGCAGGATGGCTTCAGGCCCTAATCTTGTTCCGGCCCGGAATGCTGAGCCTTTGGTTAATTCCTCTTCCTGGTGCGAAATGAGAGTTAAATTTGCCCGTCCAGACACCTCCAGCTAGCCTCTCATTGGTTCTCGCTATTCCTGTTCATCTTCCGCAGAAATTGCAAACTGGGCCAAACAGGAGGTTAAAGGTGCTGACTCTCCAAGTGGGGAGAGTGTTAGTAAAGCGTCTGGAAATTTGCACCCGAGTACCAGGTTACGAAAACTGAGACATATTTGAACACGTCTCCCGATCACATGGTTGATCATACTCTGGGTTCCACATGCATGTTTTAGCTGAAGGAAGAATACCTAAAACCTGGGTAGTTGAAACCCGTGGAATGGGTACCATGCAATATGACTTCAAAGGGTCTTCATTTGCTCACCGAACCTCTCCAATCCTATCACTGCTGCGTTTATGCCCCTGTACACATGCTTGATTCCCCTTCGGAGACATAGCAATCCATAGGTTTTAAGATACTTACTAGTCAGGTACATTCTTAGACGTTTAATATGCGGTGTTGAGTCCATTTCGTTGAGCAAGGAGTAGCTCTTGTCTATTCCATATTTGGCTTAAGGAACTTTATCTGTGCTCATTTCAATCTCTGGTTTTATGCAGCACCCCAACTCACCTTTCCCCTTAAGCAAGCATAAGTTGGTTTTCTAAATTTGAGACCCTGTTCTGTTTTGGAATGCAGTTCCTGTGTAGCCAAGTTTACATTCCGTGTATTAGTGATATCTTATGATATTTCTTTTTCTGTGTGACTTATGTCAGTTAGAATCATCGTACCTGAATCCACTCATTATGCTGCTACGGGCCTGATGACATAGATTTCATTGCTGAGTGATACTGCATTGTACGTAAGTACCACAAGTTCTTTATCCATTTTTCACTTTCTGTGATATTGAACGTGTACGGTAAACGAGGTTCTTGTAAACGGAGGCGTCCCAAACTTTGGGGTGGCTGTGTCTTTTTGATTTTAATTTCCCTAAGCTATAGGACCATAAGTGGAAGTGCCCTAGGCTCTGTTGCTTTGTTTTTTAGATGTTTCAGGAAACACCATACACTTCTCCCGAGTGTCTGTTGGCAATTTACATCCCGCCCATCAGCATAACAAGGCTCCCAGTTCTCCATGGCCTGTCCTGCCTTTCTGGATTTTACACTTTTTTCAGATGGCCCTTTTGACCGGGGGGAAGTGAGACTTCATTGTAGTGCAGATTTCCTTTGCAAGCTTGCTTGGTTGGCCAAAAAGGGCGTATGCGTTTTTTCCTGAATATATTCAGGAAAAAACGCATACGCCCTTTTTGGCCAAGTGCATCATTGTGGACGTTCTGCCTCTTTTCCTATGCTTTCAATGCAATTCCAGTCTACCTCCTGAAATCGGTTTCCTGCAATTCTGCCCTGCTTTCAAGTCCTCTTGGCAGCCTTACTTCAGTCTATTTTTGGACGATAGCTGTCATTTATAACTCTGCAGGTTTGTGAATTACAGTGCCCCTGAGCTCCTTTCTTCAACTCGCTTTCTTGTGAGCTGGCCGCAACACCGCAGGATGGCTTCAGGCCCTAATCTGGTTCCGGCACGGCACGCTGAGCCTTTGGTTAATTCCTCTTCCTGGTGGGAAATGAGAGTTAAATTTGCCCGTCCAGACACCTCCAGCTAGTCTCTCATTGGTTCTCGCTATTCCTGTTCATCTTCCGCAGAAATTGCAAACTGGGCCAAACAGGAGGTTAAAGGTGCTGACTCTCCAAGTGGGGAGAGTGTTAGTAAAGCGTCTGGAATGTTGCACCCGAGTACCAGGGTACGAAAACTGAGACATATTTGAACACGTCTCCCGTTCACATGGTTGATCATACTCTGGGTTCCACATGCATGTTTTAGCTGAAGGAAGAATACCTTAAACCTGGAGAGTTGAGACCCGTGTAATGGGTACCATGCAATATGACTTCAAAGGGTCTTCATTTGCTCACCGAACCTCTCCAATCCTATCACTGCTGCGTTTATGCCCCTGTACACATGCTTGATTCTCTTTCGGAGACATAGCAATCTATAGGTTTTAAGATACTTACTAGTCAGGTACATACTTAGGCGTTTAATATGGGGTGTTGAGTCCATTTCGTTGAGCAAGCAGTAGCTCTTGTCTATTCCATATTTGGCTTAAGGAACTTTATCTGTGCTCATTTCAATCTCTGGTTTTATGCAGCACCCCAACTCACCTTTCCCCTTAAGCAAGCATAAGTTGGTTTTCTAAATTTGAGACCCTGTTCTGTTCTGTAATTCAGTTACTGTGTAGCCAAGTTTACATTCCGTGTATTAGTGATATCTTATGATGTTTCTTTTTCTGTGTGACTTATTTCAGTTAGAATCATCGTACCTGAATCTACTCATTATGCTGCTACGGGCCTGATGACATAGATTTCATTGCTGAGTGATACTGCATTGTACGTAAGTACCACAAGTGCTTTATCCATTTTTCACTTTCTGCGATGTTGAACTTGTACTGTAAACGAGGTTCTTGTAAACAGAGCCGTTCCAAACTTTGGGGTGGCTGTGTCTTTTTGATTTTAATTTCCCTAAGCTATAGGACCATAAGTGGAAGTGCCCTAGGCTCTGTTGCTTTGTTTTTTAGATGTTTCAGGAAACACCATACACTTCTCCCGAGTGTCTGTTGGCAATTTACATCCCACCCATTAGCATAACAAGGCTCCCAGTTCTCAATGGCCTGTTGCCTTTCTGGATTTTACACTTTTTTCAGATGGCCCTTTGACCGGGGGGAAGTGAGACTTCATTGTAGTGCAGATTTCCTTTGCAAGCTTGCTTGGTTGGCCGAAAAGGGCATATGCGTTTTTTCCTGAATATATTCAGGAAAAAACGCATACGCCCTTTTTGGCCAAGTGCATCATTGTGGACGTTCTGCCTCTTTTCCTATGCTTTCAATGCAATTCCAGTCTACCTCCTGAAATCGGTTTCCTGCAATTCTGCCCCGCTTTCAAGTCCTCTTGGCAGCCTTACTTCAGTCTATTTTTGGACGATAGCTGTCATTTATAACTCTGCAGGTTTGTGAATTACAGTGCCCCTGAGCTCCTTTCTTCAACTCGCTTTGTTGTGACCTGGCCGTAACACCGCAGGATGGCTTCAGGCCCTAATCTGGTTCCGGCCCGGCATGCTGAGCCTTTGGTTAATTCCTCTTCCTGGTGGGAAATGAGAGTTAAATTTGCCCGTTCAGACACCTCCAGCTAGTCTCTCATTGGTTCTCGCTATTCCTGTTCATCTTCCGCAGAAATTGCAAACTGGGCCAAACAGGAGGTTAAAGGGACTGACTCTCCAAGTCGGGAGAGTGTTAGTAAAGCGTCTGGAATGTTGCACCCGAGTACCAGGGGAGGAAAACTGAGACATATTTGAACACGTCTACCGTTCACATGGTTGGTCATACTCTGGGTTCCACATGCATGTTTTAGCTGAAGGAAGAATACCTTAAACCTGGAGAGTTGAGACCCGTGGAATGGGTACCATGCAATATGATTTCAAAGGGTCTTCATTTGCTCACCGAACCTCTCCAATCCTATCACTGCTGCGTTTATGCCCCTGTACACACGCTTGATTCTCTTTTGAAGACATAGCAATCCATAGGTTTTAAGATACTTACTAGTCAGGTACATTCTTAGGCGTTTAATATGGGGTGTTGAGTCCATTTCGTTGAGCAAGGAGTAGCTCTTGTCTATTCCATACTTGGCTTAAGGAACTTTATCTGTGCTCATTTCAATCTCTGGTTTTATGCAGCACCCCAACTCACTTTTCCCCTTAAGCAAGCATAAGTTGGTTTTCTAAATTTGAGACCCTGTTCTGTTCTGTAATTCAGTTCCTGTGTAGCCAAGTTTACATTCCGTGTATTACTGATATCTTATGATATTTCTTTTTCTGTGTGACTTACTTCAGTTAGAATCATCATACCTGAATCCACTCATTGTGCTGCTAAGGGCCTGATGACACAGATTTCATTGCTGAGTGATATTGCTTTGTAAGTAAATACCACAACTTCTTTATCCATTTTTCACTTTCTGCGATGTTGAACTTGTACTGTAAACGAGGTTCTTGTAAACAGAGCCGTTCCAAACTTTGGGGTGGCTGTGTCTTTTTGATTTTAATTTCCCTAAGCTATAGGACCATAAGTGGAAGTGCCCTAGGTTCTGTTGCTTTGTTTTTTAGATGTTTCAGGAAACACCATACACTTCTCCCGAGTGGTTGTTGGCAATTTACATCCCGCCCATCAGCATAACAAGGCTCCCAGTTCTCCATGGCCTGTCCTGCCTTTCTGGATTTTACACTTTTTTCAGATGGCCCTTTTGACCGGGGGGAAGTGAGACTTCATTGTAGTGCAGATTTCCTTTGCAAGCTTGCTTGGTTGGCCAAAAAGGGCATATGCGTTTTTTCCTGAATATATTCAGGAATAATTTGCCCGTCCAGACACCTCCAGCTAGCCTCTCATTGGTTCTCGCTATTCCTGTTCATCTTCCGCAGAAATTGCAAACTGGGCCAAACAGGAGGTTAAAGGCGCTGACTCTCCAAGTGGGGAGAGTGTTAGTAAAGCGTCTGGAATGTTGCACCCGAGTACCAGGGGAGGAAAACTGAGACATATTTGAACACGTCTCCCGTTCACATGGTTGATCATACTTGGGTTCCACATGCATGTTTTAGCTGAAGGAAGAATACCTTAAACCTGGAGAGTTGAGACCCGTGTAATGGGTACCATGCAATATGACTTCAAAGGGTCTTCATTTGCTCACCGAACCTCTCCAATCCTATCACTGCTGCGTTTATGCCCCTGTACACACGCTTGATTCTCTTTTGGAGACATAGCAATCCATAGGTTTTAAGATACTTACTAGTCAGGTACATTCTTAGGCGTTTAATATGCGGTGTTGAGTCCATTTCGTTGAGCAAGGAGTAGCTCTTGTCTATTCCATATTTGACTTAAGGAACTTTATCTGTGCTCATTTCAATCTCTGGTTTTATGCAGCACCCCAACTCACCTTTACCCTTAAGCAAGCATAAGTTGGTTTTCTAAATTTGAGACCCTGTTCTGTTCTGTAATTCAGTTCCTGTGTAGCCAAGTTTACATTCCGTGTATTACTGATATCTTATGATGTTTCTTTTTCTGTGTGACTTATTTCAGTTAGAATCATCATACCTGAATCCACTCATTGTGCTGCTAAGGGCCTGATGACATAGATTTCATTGCTGAGTGATATTGCTTTGTAAGTAAATACCACAACTTCTTTATCCATTTTTCACTTTCTGCGATGTTGAACTTGTACTGTAAACGAGGTTCTTGTAAACAGAGGCGTCCCAAACTTTGGGGTGGCTGTGTCTTTTTGATTTTAATTTCCCTAAGCTATAGGACCATAAGTGGCAGTGCCGTAGGCTCTGTTGCTTTGTTTTTTAGATGTTTCAGGAAACACCATACACTTCTCCCGAGTGTCTGTTGGCAATTTACATCCCGCCCATCAGCATAACAAGGCTCCCAGTTCTCCATGGCCTGTCCTGCCTTTCTGGATTTTACACTTTTTTCAGATGGCCCTTTTGACCGGGGGGAAGTGAGACTTCATTGTAGTGCAGATTTCCTTTGCAAGCTTGCTTGGTTGGCCAAAAAGGGCGTATGCGTTTTTTCCTGAATATATTCAGGAAAAAACGCATACGCCCTTTTTGGCCAAGTGCATCATTGTGGACGTTCTGCCTCTTTTCCTATGCTTTCAATGCAATTCCAGTCTACCTCCTGAAATCGGTTTCCTGCAATTCTGCCCCGCTTTCAAGTCCTCTTGGCAGCCTTACTTCAGTCTATTTTTGGACGATAGCTGTCATTTATAACTCTGCAGGTTTGTGAATTACAGTGCCCCTGAGCTCCTTTCTTCAACTCGCTTTCTTGTGACCTGGCCGCAACACCGCAGGATGGCTTCAGGCCCTAATCTGGTTCCGGCCCGGCATGCTCAGCCTTTGGTTAATTCCTCTTCCTGGTGGGAAATGAGAGTTAAATTTGCCCGTCCAGACACCTCCAGCTAGCCTCTCATTGGTTCTCGCTATTCCTGTTCATCTTCCGCAGAAATTGCAAACTGGGCCAAACAGGAGGTTAAAGGGACTGACTCTCCAAGTGGGGAGAGTGTTAGTAAAGCGTCTGGAATGTTGCACCCGAGTACCAGGGGAGGAAAATTGAGACATATTTGAAAACGTCTCCCGATCACATGGTTGATCATACTCTAGGTTCCACATGCATGTTTTAGCTGAAGGAAGAATACCTTAAACCTGGGTAGTTGAAACCCGTGGAATGGGTACCATGCAATATGACTTCAAAGGGTCTTCATTTGCTCACCGAACCTCTCCAATCCTATCACTGCTGCGTTTATGCCCCTGTACACATGCTTGATTCTCTTTCGGAGACATAGCAATCCATAGGTTTTAAGATACTTACAAGTCAGGTACATTCTTAGGCGTTTAATATGCGGTGTTGAGTCCATTTCGTTGAGCAAGGAGTAGCTCTTGTCTATTCCATATTTGGCTTAAGGAACTTTATCTGTGCTCATTTCAATCTCTGGTTTTATGCAGCACCCCAACTCACCTTTACCCTTAAGCAAGCATAAGTTGGTTTTCTAAATTTGAGACCCTGTTCTGTTCTGTAATTCATTTCCTGTGTAGCCAAGTTTACATTCCGTGTATTACTGATATCTTATGATGTTTCTTTTTCTGTGTGACTTATTTCAGTTAGAATCATCATATCTGAATCCACTCATTGTGCTGCTAAGGGCCTGATGACATAGATTTCATTGCTGAGTGATATTGCTTTGTAAGTGAATACCACAACTTCTTTATCTATTTTTCACTTTCTGCGATGTTGAACTTGTACTGTAAACGAGGTTCTTGTAAACAGAGCCGTTCCAAACTTTGGGGTGGCTGTGTCTTTTTGATTTTAATTTCCCTAAGCTATAGGACCATAAGTGGAAGTGCCCTAGGCTCTGTTGCTTTGTTTTTTAGATGTTTCAGGAAACACCATACACTTCTCCCAAGTGTCTGTTGGCAATTTACATCCCGCCCATCAGCATAACAAGGCTCCCAGTTCTCAATGGCCTGTTGCCTTTCTGGATTTTACACTTTTTTCAG
The DNA here is from genome assembly GCF_951394435.1 of Stenella coeruleoalba. Classification (NCBI taxonomy): domain Eukaryota; kingdom Metazoa; phylum Chordata; class Mammalia; order Artiodactyla; family Delphinidae; genus Stenella; species Stenella coeruleoalba. Next base: position 341,174 of record NW_027645994.1, on the reverse strand, counting down.
ATGGCCCTTTTGACCGGGGGGAAGTGAGACTTCATTATAGTGCAGATTTCCTTTGCAAGCTTGCTTGGTTGGCCAAAAAGGGCGTATGCGTTTTTTCCTGAATATATTCAGGAAAAAACGCATACACCCTTTTTGGCCAAGTGCATCATTGTGGACGTTCTGCCTCTTTTCCTATGCTTTCAATGCAATTCCAGTCTACCTCCTGAAATCGGTTTCCTGCAATTCTGCCCCGCTTTCAAGTCCTCTTGGCAGCCTTACTTCAGTCTATTTTTGGACGATAGCTGTCATTTATAAGTCTGCAGGTTTGTGAATTACAGTGCCCCTGAGCTCCTTTCTTCAACTCGCTTTCTTGTGACCTGGCCGCAACACCGCAGGATGGCTTCAGGCCCTAATCTGGTTCCAGCCCGGCATGCTGAGCCTTTGGTTAATTCCTCTTCCTGGTGGGAAATGAGAGTTAAATTTGCCCGTCCAGACACCTCCAGCTAGCCTCTCATTGGTTCTCGCTATTCCTGTTCATCTTCCGCAGAAATTGCAAACTGGGCCAAACAGGAGGTTAAAGGGACTGACTCTCCAAGTGGGGAGAGTGTTAGTAAAGCGTCTGGAATGTTGCACCCGAGTACCAGGGGAGGAAAACTGAGACATATTTGAACACGTCTCCTGATCACATGGTTGATCATACTCTAGGTTCCACATGCATGTTTTAGCTGAAGGAAGAATACCTTAAACCTGGGTAGTTGAAACCCGTGGAATGGGTACCATGCAATATGACTTCAAAGGGTCTTCATTTGCTCACCGAACCTCTCCAATCCTATCACTGCTGCGTTTATGCCCCTGTAAACATGCTTGATTCTCTTTCGGAGACATAGCAATCCATAGGTTTTAAGATACTTACTAGTCAGGTACATTCTTAAGCGTTTAATATGCGGTGTTGAGTCCATTTCGTTGAGCAAGGAGTAGCTCTTTTCTATTTCCATATTTGACTTAAGGAACTTTATCTGTGCTCATTTCAATCTCTGGTTTTATGCAGCACCCCAACTCACCTTTACCCTTAAGCAAGCATAAGTTGGTTTTCTAAATTTGAGACCCTGTTCTGTTCTGTAATTCAGTTCCTGTGTAGCCAAGTTTACATTCCGTGTATTAGTGATATCTTATGATGTTTCTTTTTCTGTGTGACTTATTTCAGTTAGAATCATCATACCTGAATCTACTCATTATGCTGCTACGGGCCTGATGACATAGATTTCATTGCTGAGTGATACTGCATTGTACGTAAGTACCACAAGTTCTTTATCCATTTTTCACTTTCTGCGATGTTGAACTTGTACTGTAAACGAGGTTCTTGTAAACAGAGCCGTTCCAAACTTTGGGGTGGCTGTGTCTTTTTGATTTTAATTTCCCTAAGCTATAGGACCATAATTGGCAGTGCCCTAGGCTCTGTTGCTTTGTTTTTTAGATGTTTCAGGAAACACCATACACTTCTCCCAAGTGTCTGTTGGCAATTTACATCCCGCCCATCAGCATAACAAGGCTCCCAGTTCTCAATGGCCTGTTGCCTTTCTGGATTTTACACTTTTTTCAGATGGCCCTTTGAACGGGGGGAAGTGAGACTTCATTGTAGTGCAGATTTCCTTTGCAAGCTTGCTTGGTTGGCCAAAAAGGGCGTATGCGTTTTTTCCTGAATATATTCAGGAAAAAACGCATACGCCGTTTTTGGCCAAGTGCATCATTGTGGACGTTCTGCCTCTTTTCCTATGCTTTCAATGCAATTCCAGTCTACCTCCTGAAATCGGTTTCCTGCAATTCTGCCCCGCTTTCAAGTCCTCTTGGCAGCCTTACTTCAGTCTATTTTTGGACGATAGCTGTCATTTATAACTCTGCAGGTTTGTGAATTACAGTGCCCCTGAGCTCCTTTCTTCAACTCGCTTTCTTGTGACCTGGCTGTAACACCGCAGGATGGCTTCAGGCCCTAATCTGGTTCCGGCCCGGCATGCTGAGCCTTTGGTTAATTCCTCTTCCTGGTGGGAAATGAGAGTTAAATTTGCCCGTTCAGACACCTCCAGCTAGTCTCTCATTGGTTCTCGCTATTCCTGTTCATCTTCCGCAGAAATTGCAAACTGGGCCAAACAGGAGGTTAAAGGGACTGACTCTCCAAGTCGGGAGAGTGTTAGTAAAGCGTCTGGAATGTTGCACCCGAGTACCAGGGGAGGAAACCTGAGACATATTTGAACACGTCTACCGTTCACATGGTTGATCATACTCTGGGTTCCACATGCATGTTTTAGCTGAAGGAAGAATACCTTAAACCTGGAGAGTTGAGACCCGTGGAATGGGTACCATGCAATATGATTTCAAAGGGTCTTCATTTGCTCACCGAACCTCTCCAATCCTATCACTGCTGCGTTTATGCCCCTGTACACACGCTTGATTCTCTTTTGGAGACATAGCAATCCATAGGTTTTAAGATACTTACTAGTCAGGTACATTCTTAGGCGTTTAATATGCGGTGTTGAGTCCATTTCGTTGAGCAAGGAGTAGCTCTTGTCTATTCCATACTTGGCTTAAGGAACTTTATCTGTGCTCATTTCAATCTCTGGTTTTATGCAGCACCCCAACTCACCTTTCCCCTTAAGCAAGCATAAGTTGGTTTTCTAAATTTGAGACCCTGTTCTGTTCTGTAATTCAGTTCCTGTGTAGCCAAGTTTACATTCCGTGTATTACTGATATCTTATGATATTTCTTTTTCTGTGTGACTTACTTCAGTTAGAATCATCATACCTGAATCCACTCATTGTGCTGCTAAGGGCCTGATGACACAGATTTCATTGCTGAGTGATATTGCTTTGTAAGTAAATACCACAACTTCTTTATCCATTTTTCACTTTCTGCGATGTTGAACTTGTACTGTAAACGAGGTTCTTGTAAACAGAGCCGTTCCAAACTTTGGGGTGGCTGTGTCTTTTTGATTTTAATTTCCCTAAGCTATAGGACCATAAGTGGAAGTGCCCTAGGTTCTGTTGCTTTGTTTTTTAGATGTTTCAGGAAACACCATACACTTCTCCCGAGTGGTTGTTGGCAATTTACATGCCGCCCATCAGCATAACAAGGCTCCCAGTTCTCCATGGCCTGTCCTGCCTTTCTGGATTTTACACTTTTTTCAGATGGCCCTTTTGACTGGGGGGAAGTGAGACTTCATTGTAGTGCAGATTTCCTTTGCAAGCTTGCTTGGTTGGCCAAAAAGGGCGTATGCGTTTTTTCCTGAATATATTTAGGAAAAAACGCATACGCCCTTTTTGGCCAAGTGCATCATTGTGGACGTTCTGCCTCTTTTCCTATGCTTTCAATGCAATTCCAGTCTACCTCCTGAAATCGGTTTCCTGCAATTCTGCCCCGCTTTCAAGTCCTCTTGGCAGCCTTACTTCAGTCTATTTTTGGACGATAGCTGTCATTTATAACTCTGCAGGTTTGTGAATTACAGTGTCCCTGAGCTCCTTTCTTCAACTCGCTTTCTTGTGACCTGGCCGCAACACCGCAGGATGGCTTCAGGCCCTAATCTGGTTCCGGCCCGGCATGCTGAGCCTTTGGTTAATTCCTCTTCCTGGTGGGAAATGAGAGTTCAATTTGCCCGTCCAGACACCTCCAGCTAGCCTCTCATTGGTTCTCGCTATTCCTGTTCATCTTCCGCAGAAATTGCAAACTGGGCCAAACAGGAGGTTAAAGGGACTGACTCTCCAAGTGGGGAGAGTGTTAGTAAAGCGTCTGGAATGTTGCACCCGAGTACCAGGGGAGGAAAATTGAGACATATTTGAACACGTCTCCCGATCACATGGTTGATCATACTCTAGGTTCCACATGCATGTTTTAGCTGAAGGAAGAATACCTTAAACCTGGGTAGTTGAAACCCGTGGAATGGGTACCATGCAATATGACTTCAAAGGGTCTTCATTTGCTCACCGAACCTCTCCAATCCTATCACTGCTGCGTTTATGCCCCTGTACACATGCTTGATTCTCTTTCGGAGACATAGCAATCCATAGGTTTTAAGATACTTACAAGTCAGGTACATTCTTAGGCGTTTAATATGCGGTGTTGAGTCCATTTCGTTGAGCAAGGAGTAGCTCTTGTCTATTCCATATTTGGCTTAAGGAACTTTATCTGTGCTCATTTGAATCTCTGGTTTTATGCAGCACCCCAACTCACCTTTACCCTTAAGCAAGCATAAGTTGGTTTTCTAAATTTGAGACCCTGTTCTGTTCTGTAATTCAGTTCCTGTGTAGCCAAGTTTACATTCCGTGTATTAGTGATATCTTATGATGTTTCTTTTTCTGTGTGACTTATTTCAGTTAGAATCATCATACCTGAATCTACTCATTATGCTGCTACGGGCCTGATGACATAGATTTCATTGCTGAGTGATACTGCATTGTACGTAAGTACCACAAGTTCTTTATCCATTTTTCACTTTCTGCGATGTTGAACTTGTACTGTAAACGAGGTTCTTGTAAACAGAGCCGTTCCAAACTTTGGGGTGGCTGTGTCTTTTTGATTTTAATTTCCCTAAGCTATAGGACCATAATTGGCAGTGCCCTAGGCTCTGTTGCTTTGTTTTTTAGATGTTTCAGGAAACACCATACACTTCTCCCAAGTGTCTGTTGGCAATTTACATCCCGCCCATCAGCATAACAAGGCTCCCAGTTCTCAATGGCCTGTTGCCTTTCTGGATTTTACACTTTTTTCAGATGGCCCTTTGAACGGGGGGAAGTGAGACTTCATTGTAGTGCAGATTTCCTTTGCAAGCTTGCTTGGTTGGCCAAAAAGGGCGTATGCGTTTTTTCCTGAATATATTCAGGAAAAAACGCATACGCCGTTTTTGGCCAAGTGCATCATTGTGGACGTTCTGCCTCTTTTCCTATGCTTTCAATGCAATTCCAGTCTACCTCCTGAAATCGGTTTCCTGCAATTCTGCCCCGCTTTCAAGTCCTCTTGGCAGCCTTACTTCAGTCTATTTTTGGACGATAGCTGTCATTTATAACTCTGCAGGTTTGTGAATTACAGTGCCCCTGAGCTCCTTTCTTCAACTCGCTTTCTTGTGACCTGGCTGTAACACCGCAGGATGGCTTCAGGCCCTAATCTGGTTCCGGCCCGGCATGCTGAGCCTTTGGTTAATTCCTCTTCCTGGTGGGAAATGAGAGTTAAATTTGCCCGTTCAGACACCTCCAGCTAGTCTCTCATTGGTTCTCGCTATTCCTGTTCATCTTCCGCAGAAATTGCAAACTGGGCCAAACAGGAGGTTAAAGGGACTGACTCTCCAAGTCGGGAGAGTGTTAGTAAAGCGTCTGGAATGTTGCACCCGAGTACCAGGGGAGGAAACCTGAGACATATTTGAACACGTCTACCGTTCACATGGTTGATCATACTCTGGGTTCCACATGCATGTTTTAGCTGAAGGAAGAATACCTTAAACCTGGAGAGTTGAGACCCGTGGAATGGGTACCATGCAATATGATTTCAAAGGGTCTTCATTTGCTCACCGAACCTCTCCAATCCTATCACTGCTGCGTTTATGCCCCTGTACACACGCTTGATTCTCTTTTGGAGACATAGCAATCCATAGGTTTTAAGATACTTACTAGTCAGGTACATTCTTAGGCGTTTAATATGCGGTGTTGAGTCCATTTCGTTGAGCAAGGAGTAGCTCTTGTCTATTCCATACTTGGCTTAAGGAACTTTATCTGTGCTCATTTCAATCTCTGGTTTTATGCAGCACCCCAACTCACCTTTCCCCTTAAGCAAGCATAAGTTGGTTTTCTAAATTTGAGACCCTGTTCTGTTCTGTAATTCAGTTCCTGTGTAGCCAAGTTTACATTCCGTGTATTACTGATATCTTATGATATTTCTTTTTCTGTGTGACTTACTTCAGTTAGAATCATCATACCTGAATCCACTCATTGTGCTGCTAAGGGCCTGATGACACAGATTTCATTGCTGAGTGATATTGCTTTGTAAGTAAATACCACAACTTCTTTATCCATTTTTCACTTTCTGCGATGTTGAACTTGTACTGTAAACGAGGTTCTTGTAAACAGAGCCGTTCCAAACTTTGGGGTGGCTGTGTCTTTTTGATTTTAATTTCCCTAAGCTATAGGACCATAAGTGGAAGTGCCCTAGGTTCTGTTGCTTTGTTTTTTAGATGTTTCAGGAAACACCATACACTTCTCCCGAGTGGTTGTTGGCAATTTACATGCCGCCCATCAGCATAACAAGGCTCCCAGTTCTCCATGGCCTGTCCTGCCTTTCTGGATTTTACACTTTTTTCAGATGGCCCTTTTGACTGGGGGGAAGTGAGACTTCATTGTAGTGCAGATTTCCTTTGCAAGCTTGCTTGGTTGGCCAAAAAGGGCGTATGCGTTTTTTCCTGAATATATTTAGGAAAAAACGCATACGCCCTTTTTGGCCAAGTGCATCATTGTGGACGTTCTGCCTCTTTTCCTATGCTTTCAATGCAATTCCAGTCTACCTCCTGAAATCGGTTTCCTGCAATTCTGCCCCGCTTTCAAGTCCTCTTGGCAGCCTTACTTCAGTCTATTTTTGGACGATAGCTGTCATTTATAACTCTGCAGGTTTGTGAATTACAGTGTCCCTGAGCTCCTTTCTTCAACTCGCTTTCTTGTGACCTGGCCGCAACACCGCAGGATGGCTTCAGGCCCTAATCTGGTTCCGGCCCGGCATGCTGAGCCTTTGGTTAATTCCTCTTCCTGGTGGGAAATGAGAGTTCAATTTGCCCGTCCAGACACCTCCAGCTAGCCTCTCATTGGTTCTCGCTATTCCTGTTCATCTTCCGCAGAAATTGCAAACTGGGCCAAACAGGAGGTTAAAGGGACTGACTCTCCAAGTGGGGAGAGTGTTAGTAAAGCGTCTGGAATGTTGCACCCGAGTACCAGGGGAGGAAAATTGAGACATATTTGAACACGTCTCCCGATCACATGGTTGATCATACTCTAGGTTCCACATGCATGTTTTAGCTGAAGGAAGAATACCTTAAACCTGGGTAGTTGAAACCCGTGGAATGGGTACCATGCAATATGACTTCAAAGGGTCTTCATTTGCTCACCGAACCTCTCCAATCCTATCACTGCTGCGTTTATGCCCCTGTACACATGCTTGATTCTCTTTCGGAGACATAGCAATCCATAGGTTTTAAGATACTTACAAGTCAGGTACATTCTTAGGCGTTTAATATGCGGTGTTGAGTCCATTTCGTTGAGCAAGGAGTAGCTCTTGTCTATTCCATATTTGGCTTAAGGAACTTTATCTGTGCTCATTTGAATCTCTGGTTTTATGCAGCACCCCAACTCACCTTTACCCTTAAGCAAGCATAAGTTGGTTTTCTAAATTTGAGACCCTGTTCTGTTCTGTAATTCAGTTCCTGTGTAGCCAAGTATACATTCCGTGTATTACTGATATCTTATGATGTTTCTTTTTCTGTGTGACTTATTTCAGTTAGAATCATCATACCTGAATCCACTCATTGTGCTGCTAAGGGCCTGATGACATAGATTTCATTGCTGAGTGATATTGCTTTGTAAGTGAATACCACAACTTCTTTATCCATTTTTCACTTTCTGTGATGTTGAACTTGTACTGTAAAAGAGGTTCTTGTAAACAGAGCCGTTCCAAACTTTGGGGTGGCTGTGTCTTTTTGATTTTAATTTCCCTAAGCTATAGGACCATAAGTGGAAGTGCCCTAGGCTCTGTTGCTTTGTTTTTTAGATGTTTCAGGAAACACCATACACTTCTCCCAAGTGTCTGTTGGCAATTTACATCCCGCCCATCAGCATAACAAGGCTCCCAGTTCTCAATGGCCTGTTGCCTTTCTGGATTTTACACTTTTTTCAGATGGCCCTTTTGACCGGGGGGAAGTGAGACTTCATTGTAGTGCAGATTTCCTTTGCAAGCTTGCTTGGTTGGCCAAAAAGGGCGTATGCGTTTTTTCCTGAATATATTCAGGAAAAAACGCATACGCCCTTTTTGGCCAAGTGCATCATTGTGGACGTTCTGCCTCTTTTCCTATGCTTTCAATGCAATTCCAGTCTACCTCCTGAAATCGGTTTCCTGCAATTCTGCCCCGCTTTCAAGTCCTCTTGGCAGCCTTACTTCAGTCTATTTTTGGACGATAGCTGTCATTTATAAGTCTGCAGGTTTGTGAATTACAGTGCCCCTGAGCTCCTTTCTTCAACTCGCTTTCTTGTGACCTGGCCGCAACACCGCAGGATGGCTTCAGGCCCTAATCTGGTTCCAGCCCGGCATGCTGAGCCTTTGGTTAATTCCTCTTCCTGGTGGGAAATGAGAGTTAAATTTGCCCGTCCAGACACCTCCAGCTAGCCTCTCATTGGTTCTCGCTATTCCTGTTCATCTTCCGCAGAAATTGCAAACTGGGCCAAACAGGAGGTTAAAGACGCTGACTCTCCAAGTGGGGAGAGTGTTAGTAAAGCGTCTGGAATGTTGCACCCGAGTACCAGGGGAGGAAAACTGAGACATATTTGAACACGTCTCCTGATCACATGGTTGATCATACTCTGGGTTCCACATGCATGTTTTAGCTGAAGGAAGAATACCTTAAACCTGGGTAGTTGAAACCCGTGGAATGGGTACCATGCAATATGACTTCAAAGGGTCTTCATTTGCTCACCGAACCTCTCCAATCCTATCACTGCTGCGTTTATGCCCCTGTAAACATGCTTGATTCTCTTTCGGAGACATAGCAATCCATAGGTTTTAAGATACTTACTAGTCAGGTACATTCTTAGGCGTTTAATATGGGGTGTTGAGTCCATTTCGTTGAGCAAGGAGTAGCTCTTGTCTATTCCATATTTGGCTTAAGGAACTTTATCTGTGCTCATTTCAATCTCTGGTTTTATGCAGCACCCCCACTCACCTTTACCCTTAAGCAAGAATAAGTTGGTTTTCTAAATTTGAGACCCTGTTCTGTTCTGTAATTCAGTTCCTGTGTAGCCAAGTTTACATTCCGTGTATTACTGATATCTTATGATGTTTCTTTTTCTGTGTGACTTACTTCAGTTAGAATCATCATACCTGAATCCACTCATTGTGCTGCTAAGGGCCTGATGACACAGATTTCATTGCTGAGTGATATTGCTTTGTAAGTAAATACCACAACTTCTTTATCCATTTTTCACTTTCTGCGATGTTGAACTTGTACTGTAAACGAGGTTCTTGTAAACAGAGCCGTTCCAAACTTTGGGGTGGCTGTGTCTTTTTGATTTTAATTTCCCTAAGCTATAGGACCATAAGTGGAAGTGCCCTAGGCTCTGTTGCTTTGTTTTTTAGATGTTTCAGGAAACACCATACACTTCTCCCGAGTGGTTGTTGGCAATTTACATCCCGCCCATCAGCATAACAAGGCTCCCAGTTCTCCATGGCCTGTCCTGCCTTTCTGGATTTTACACTTTTTTCAGATGGCCCTTTTGACCGGGGGGAAGTGAGACTTCATTGTAGTGCAGATTTCCTTTGCAAGCTTGCTTGGTTGGCCAAAAAGGGCGTATGCGTTTTTTCCTGAATATATTCAGGAAAAAACGCATACGCCCTTTTTGGCCAAGTGCATCATTGTGGACGTTCTGCCTCTTTTCCTATGCTTTCAATGCAATTCCAGTCTACCTCCTGAAATCGGTTTCCTGCAATTCTGCCCCGCTTTCAAGTCCTCTTGGCAGCCTTACTTCAGTCTATTTTTGGACGATAGCTGTCATTTATAAGTCTGCAGGTTTGTGAATTACAGTGCCCCTGAGCTCCTTTCTTCAACTTGCTTTCTTGTGACCTGGCCGCAACACCGCAGGATGGCTTCAGGCCCTAATCTGGTTCCGGTACGGCACGCTGAGCCTTTGGTTATTTCCTCTTCCTGGTGGGAAATGAGAGTTAAATTTGCCTGTCCAGACACCTCCAGCTAGCCTCTCATTGGTTCTTGCTATTCCTGTTCATCTTCCGCAGAAATTGCAAACTGGGCCAAACAGGAGGTTAAAGGGACTGACTCTCCAAGTCGGGAGAGTGTTAGTAAAGCGTCTGGAATGTTGCACCCGAGTACCAGGGTACGAAAACTGACATATTTGAACACGTCTCCCGATCACATGGTTGATCATACTCTAGGTTCCACATGCATGTTTTAGCTGAAGGAAGAATACCTTAAACCTGGGTAGTTGAAACCCTTGGAATGGGTACCATGCAATATGACTTCAAAGGGTCTTCATTTGCTCACCGAACCTCTCCAATCCTATCACTGCTGCGTTTATGCCCCTGTACAAATGCTTGATTCTCTTTCGGAGACATAGCAATCCATAGGTTTTAAGATACTTACTAGTCAGGTACATTCTTAGGCGTTTAATATGCGGTGTTGAGTCCATTTCGTTGAGCAAGGAGTAGCTCTTGTCTATTCCATATTTGGCTTAAGGAACTTTATCTGTGCTCATTTCAATCTCTGGTTTTATGCAGCACCCCAACTCACCTTTACCCTTAAGCAAGCATAAGTTGGTTTTCTAAATTTGAGTCCCTGTTTTGTTCTGTAATTCAGTTCCTGTGTAGCCAAGTTTACATTCCGTGTATTACTTATATCTTATGATGTTTCTTTTTCTGTGTGACTTACTTCAGTTAGAATCATCATACCTGAATCCACTCATTGTGCTGCTAAGGGCCTGATGACACAGATTTCATTGCTGAGTGATATTGCTTTGTAAGTAAATACCACAACTTCTTTATCCATTTTTCACTTTCTGCGATGTTGAACTTGTACTGTAAACGAGGTTCTTGTAAACAGAGCCGTTCCAAACTTTGGGGTGGCTGTGTCTTTTTGATTTTAATTTCCCTAAGCTATAGGACCATAAGTGGAAGTGCCCTAGGTTCTGTTGCTTTGTTTTTTAGATGTTTCAGGAAACACCATACACTTCTCCCGAGTGGTTGTTGGCAATTTACATCCCGCCCATCAGCATAACAAGGCTGCCAGTTCTCCATGGCCTGTCCTGCCTTTCTGGATTTTACACTTTTTTCAGATGGCCCTTTTGACCGGGGGGAAGTGAGACTTCATTGTAGTGCAGATTTCCTTTGCAAGCTTGCTTGGTTGGCCAAAAAGTGCATATGCGTTTTTTCCTGAATATATTCAGGAATAATTTGCCCATCCAGACACCTCCAGCTAGCCTCTCATTGGTTCTCGCTATTCCTGTTCATCTTCCGCAAAAATTGCAAACTGGGCCAAACAGGAGGTTAAAGGCGCTGACTCTCCAAGTGGGGAGAGTGTTAGTAAAGCGTCTGGAATGTTGCACCCGAGTACCAGGGGAGGAAAACTGAGACATATTTGAACACGTCTCCCGTTCACATGGTTGATCATACTTGGGTTCCACATGCATGTTTTAGCTGAAGGAAGAATACCTTAAACCTGGAGAGTTGAGACCCGTGTAATGGGTACCATGCAATATGACTTCAAAGGGTCTTCATTTGCTCACCGAACCTCTCCAATCCTATCACTGCTGCGTTTATGCCCCTGTACACATACTTGATTCTCTTTTGGAGACATAGCAATCCATAGGTTTTACGATACTTACTAGTCAGGTACATTCTTAGGCGTTTAATATGCGGTGTTGAGTCCATTTCGTTGAGCAAGGAGTAGCTCTTGTCTATTCCATATTTGGCTTAAGGAACTTTATCTGTGCTCATTTGAATCTCTGGTTTTATGCAGCACCCCCACTCACCTTTACCCTTAAGCAAGCATAAGTTGGTTTTCTAAATTTGAGACCCTGTTCTGTTCTGTAATTCAGTTCCTGTGTAGCCAAGTATACATTCCGTGTATTACTGATATCTTATGATGTTTCTTTTTCTGTGTGACTTATTTCAGTTAGAATCATCATACCTGAATCCACTCATTGTGCTGCTAAGGGCCTGATGACATAGATTTCATTGCTGAGTGATATTGCTTTGTAAGTGAATACCACAACTTCTTTATCCATTTTTCACTTTCTGTGATGTTGAACTTGTACTGTAAAAGAGGTTCTTGTAAACAGAGCCGTTCCAAACTTTGGGGTGGCTGTGTCTTTTTGATTTTAATTTCCCTAAGCTATAGGACCATAAGTGGAAGTGCCCTAGGCTCTGTTGCTTTGTTTTTTAGATGTTTCAGGAAACACCATACACTTCTCCCAAGTGTCTGTTGGCAATTTACATCCCGCCCATCAGCATAACAAGGCTCCCAGTTCTCAATGGCCTGTTGCCTTTCTGGATTTTACACTTTTTTCAGATGGCCCTTTTGACCGGGGGGAAGTGAGACTTCATTGTAGTGCAGATTTCCTTTGCAAGCTTGCTTGGTTGGCCAAAAAGGGCGTATGCGTTTTTTCCTGAATATATTCAGGAAAAAACACATACACCCTTTTTGGCCAAGTGCATCATTGTGGACGTTCTGCCTCTTTTCCTATGCTTTCAATGCAATTCCAGTCTACCTCCTGAAATCGGTTTCCTGCAATTCTGCCCCGCTTTCAAGTCCTCTTGGCAGCCTTACTTCAGTCTATTTTTGGACGATAGCTGTCATTTATAACTCTGCAGGTTTGTGAATTACAGTGCCCCTGAGCTCCTTTCTTCAACTCGCTTTCTTGTGACCTGGCCGCAACACCGCAGGATGGCTTCAGGCCCTAATCTGGTTCCAGCCTGGCATGCTGAGCCTTTGGTTAATTCCTCTTCCTGGTGGGAAATGAGAGTTAAATTTGCCCGTCCAGACACCTCCAGCTAGCCTCTCATTGGTTCTCGCTATTCCTGTTCATCTTCCGCAGAAATTGCAAACTGGGCCAAACAGGAGGTTAAAGGGACTGACTCTCCAAGTGGGGAGAGTGTTAGTAAAGCGTCTGGAATGTTGCACCCGAGTACCAGGGGAGGAAAACTGAGACATATTTGAACACGTCTCCTGATCACATGGTTGATCATACTCTGGGTTCCACATGCATGTTTTAGCTGAAGGAAGAATACCTCAAACCTGGGTAGTTGAAACCCGTGGAATGGGTACCATGCAATATGACTTCAAAGGGTCTTCATTTGCTCACCGAACCTCTCCAATCCTATCACTGCTGCGTTTATGCCCCTGTAAACATGCTTGATTCTCTTTCGGAGACATAGCAATCCATAGGTTTTAAGATACTTACTAGTCAGGTACATTCTTAGGCGTTTAATATGGGGTGTTGAGTCCATTTCGTTGAGCAAGGAGTAGCTCTTGTCTATTCCATATTTGGCTTAAGGAACTTTATCTGTGCTCATTTCAATCTCTGGTTTTATGCAGCACCCCCACTCACCTTTACCCTTAAGCAAGAATAAGTTGGTTTTCTAAATTTGAGACCCTGTTCTGTTCTGTAATTCAGTTCCTGTGTAGCCAAGTTTACATTCCGTGTATTACTGATATCTTATGATGTTTCTTTTTCTGTGTGACTTACTTCAGTTAGAATCATCATACCTGAATCCACTCATTGTGCTGCTAAGGGCCTGATGACACAGATTTCATTGCTGAGTGATATTGCTTTGTAAGTAAATACCACAACTTCTTTATCCATTTTTCACTTTCTGCGATGTTGAACTTGTACTGTAAACGAGGTTCTTGTAAACAGAGCCGTTCCAAACTTTGGGGTGGCTGTGTCTTTTTGATTTTAATTTCCCTAAGCTATAGGACCATAAGTGGAAGTGCCCTAGGTTCTGTTGCTTTGTTTTTTAGATGTTTCAGGAAACACCATACACTTCTCCCGAGTGGTTGTTGGCAATTTACATCCCGCCCATCAGCATAACAAGGCTCCCAGTTCTCCATGGCCTGTCCTGCCTTTCTGGATTTTACACTTTTTTCAGATGGCCCTTTTGACCGGGGGGAAGTGAGACTTCATTGTAGTGCAGATTTCCTTTGCAAGCTTGCTTGGTTGGCCAAAAAGGGCGTATGCGTTTTTTCCTGAATATATTCAGGAAAAAACGCATACGCCCTTTTTGGCCAAGTGCATCATTGTGGACGTTCTGCCTCTTTTCCTATGCTTTCAATGCAATTCCAGTCTACCTCCTGAAATCGGTTTCCTGCAATTCTGCCCCGCTTTCAAGTCCTCTTGGCAGCCTTACTTCAGTCTATTTTTGGACGATAGCTGTCATTTATAACTCTGCAGGTTTGTGAATTACAGTGCCCCTGAGCTCCTTTCTTCAACTTGCTTTCTTGTGACCTGGCCGCAACACCGCAGGATGGCTTCAGGCCCTAATCTGGTTCCGGTACGGCACGCTGAGCCTTTGGTTATTTCCTCTTCCTGGTGGGAAATGAGAGTTAAATTTGCCCGTCCAGACACCTCCAGCTAGCCTCTCATTGGTTCTTGCTATTCCTGTTCATCTTCCGCAGAAATTGCAAACTGGGCCAAACAGGAGGTTAAAGGGACTGACTCTCCAAGTCGGGAGAGTGTTAGTAAAGCGTCTGGAATGTTGCACCCGAGTACCAGGGTACGAAAACTGACATATTTGAACACGTCTCCCGATCACATGGTTGATCATACTCTAGGTTCCACATGCATGTTTTAGCTGAAGGAAGAATACCTTAAACCTGGGTAGTTGAAACCCTTGGAATGGGTACCATGCAATATGACTTCAAAGGGTCTTCATTTGCTCACCGAACCTCTCCAATCCTATCACTGCTGCGTTTATGCCCCTGTACAAATGCTTGATTCTCTTTCGGAGACATAGCAATCCATAGGTTTTAAGATACTTACTAGTCAGGTACATTCTTAGGCGTTTAATATGCGGTGTTGAGTCCATTTCGTTGAGCAAGGAGTAGCTCTTGTCTATTCCATATTTGGCTTAAGGAACTTTATCTGTGCTCATTTCAATCTCTGGTTTTATGCAGCACCCCAACTCACCTTTACCCTTAAGCAAGCATAAGTTGGTTTTCTAAATTTGAGTCCCTGTTTTGTTCTGTAATTCAGTTCCTGTGTAGCCAAGTTTACATTCCGTGTATTACTTATATCTTATGATGTTTCTTTTTCTGTGTGACTTACTTCAGTTAGAATCATCATACCTGAATCCACTCATTGTGCTGCTAAGGGCCTGATGACACAGATTTCATTGCTGAGTGATATTGCTTTGTAAGTAAATACCACAACTTCTTTCTCCATTTTTCACTTTCTGCGATGTTGAACTTGTACTGTAAACGAGGTTCTTGTAAACAGAGCCGTTCCAAACTTTGGGGTGGCTGTGTCTTTTTGATTTTAATTTCCCTAAGCTATAGGACCATAAGTGGAAGTGCCCTAGGTTCTGTTGCTTTGTTTTTTAGATGTTTCAGGAAACACCATACACTTCTCCCGAGTGGTTGTTGGCAATTTACATCCCGCCCATCAGCATAACAAGGCTGCCAGTTCTCCATGGCCTGTCCTGCCTTTCTGGATTTTACACTTTTTTCAGATGGCCCTTTTGACCGGGGGGAAGTGAGACTTCATTGTAGTGCAGATTTCCTTTGCAAGCTTGCTTGGTTGGCCAAAAAGGGCGTATGCGTTTTTTCCTGAATATATTCAGGAAAAAACGCATACGCCCTTTTTGGCCAAGTGCATCATTATGGACGTTCTGCCTCTTTTCCTATGCTTTCAATGCAATTCCAGTCTACCTCCTGAAATCGGTTTCCTGCAATTCTGCCCCGCTTTCAAGTCCTCTTGGCAGCCTTACTTCAGTCTATTTTTGGACGATAGCTGTCATTTATAAGTCTGCAGGTTTGTGAATTACAGTGCCCCTGAGCTCCTTTCTTCAACTCGCTTTCTTGTGACCTGGCCGAAACACCGCAGGATGGCTTCAGGCCCTAATCTGGTTCTGGCACGGCACGCTGAGTTTTTGGTTAATTCCTCTTCCTGGTGGGAAATGAGAGTTAAATTTGCCCGTCCAGACACCTCCAGCTAGCCTCTCATTGGTTCTCGCTATTCCTGTTCATCTTCCGCAGAAATTGCAAACTGGGCCAAACAGGAGGTTAAAGGCGCTGACTCTCCAAGTGGGGAGAGTGTTAGTAAAGCGTCTGGAATGTTGCACCCGAGTACCAGGGGAGGAAAGCTGAGACATATTTGAACACGTCTCCCGATCACATGGTTGATCATACTCTAGGTTCCACATGCATGTTTTAGCTGAAGGAAGAATAACTTAAACCTGGAGAGTTGAGACCCGTGTAGTGCGTACCATGCAGTATGACTTCAAAGGGTCTTCATTTGCTCACCAAACCTCTCCAATCCTATCACTGCTGCGTTTATGCCCCTGTACACATGCTTGATTCTCTTTTGGAGACATAGCAATCCATAGGTTTTCCGATACTTACTAGTCAGTTATATTCTTAGGCGTTTAATATGCGGTGTGGAGTCCATTTCGTTGAGCAAGGAGTAACTCTTGTCTATTCCATATTTGACTTAAGGAACTTTATCTGTGCTCATTTCAATCTCTGGTTTTATGCAGCACCCCAACTCACCTTTACCCTTAAGCAAGCATAAGTTGGTTTTCTAAATTTGAGACCCTGTTCTGTTCTGTAATTCAGTTCCTGTGTAGCCAAGTTTCCATTCCGTGTATTACTGATATCTTATGATGTTTCTTTTCTGTGTGACTTATTTCAGTTAGAATCATCGTACCTGAATCCACTCATTGTGCTGCTAAGGGCCTGATGACACAGATTTCATTGCTGAGTGATATTGCTTTGTAAGTAAATACCACAACTTCTTTATCCATTTTTCACTTTCTGCGATGTTGAACTTGTACTGTAAACGAGGTTCTTGTAAACAGAGCCGTTCCAAACTTTGGGGTGGCTGTGTCTTTTTGATTTTAATTTCCCTAAGCTATAGGACCATAAGTGGAAGTGCCCTAGGTTCTGTTGCTTTGTTTTTTACATGTTTCAGGAAACACCATACACTTCTCCCGAGTGGTTGTTGGCAATTTACATCCCGCCCATCAGCATAACAAGGCTCCCAGTTCTCCATGGCCTGTCTTGTCTTTCTGGATTTTACACTTTTTTCAGATGGCCCTTTTGACCGGGGGGAAGTGAGACTTCATTGTAGTGCAGATTTCCTTTGCAAGCTTGCTTGGTTGGCCAAAAAGGGCGTATGCGTTTTTTCCTGAATATATTCAGGAAAAAACGCATACGCCCTTTTTGGCCAAGTGCATCATTATGGACGTTCTGCCTCTTTTCCTATGCTTTCAATGCAATTCCAGTCTACCTTCTGAAATCGGTTTCCTGCAATTCTGCCCCGCTTTCAAGTCCTCTTGGCAGCCTTACTTCAGTCTATTTTTGGACGATAGCTGTCATTTATAAGTCTGCAGGTTTGTGAATTACAGTGCCCCTGAGCTCCTTTCTTCAACTCGCTTTCTTGTGACCTGGCCGAAACACCGCAGGATGGCTTCAGGCCCTAATCTGGTTCTGGCACGGCACGCTGAGCCTTTGGTTAATTCCTCTTCCTGGTGGGAAATGAGAGTTAAATTTGCCCGTCCAGACACCTCCAGCTAGCCTCTCATTGGTTCTCGCTATTCCTGTTCATCTTCCGCAGAAATTGCAAACTGGGCCAAACAGGAGGTTAAAGGCGCTGACTCTCCAAGTGGGGAGAGTGTTAGTAAAGCGTCTGGAATGTTGCACCCGAGTACCAGGGGAGGAAAACTGAGACATATTTGAACACGTCTCCCGATCACATGGTTGATCATACTCTAGGTTCCACATGCATGTTTTAGCTGAAGGAAGAATACCTTAAACCTGGAGAGTTGAGACCCGTGTAGTGCGTACCATGCAGTATGACTTCAAAGGGTCTTCATTTGCTCACCAAACCTCTCCAATCCTATCACTGCTGCGTTTATGCCCCTGTACACATGCTTGATTCTCTTTTGGAGACATAGCAATCCATAGGTTTTCCGATACTTACTAGTCAGTTATATTCTTAGGCGTTTAATATGCGGTGTTGAGTCCATTTCGTTGAGCAAGGAGTAACTCTTGTCTATTCCATATTTGACTTAAGGAACTTTATCTGTGCTCATTTCAATCTCTGGTTTTATGCAGCACCCCAACTCACCTTTACCCTTAAGCAAGCATAAGTTGGTTTTCTAAATTTGAGACCCTGTTCTGTTCTGTAATTCAGTTCCTGTGTAGCCAAGTTTACATTCCGTGTATTACTGATATCTTATGATGTTTCTTTTCTGTGTGACTTATTTCAGTTAGAATCATCATACCTGAATCCACTCATTGTGCTGCTAAGGGCCTGATGACACAGATTTCATTGCTGAGTGATATTGCTTTGTAAGTAATTACCACAACTACTTTATCCATTTTTCACTTTCTGCGATGTTGAACTTGTACTGTAAACGAGGTTCTTGTAAACAGAGCCGTTCGAAAGTTTGGGGTGGCTGTGTCTTTTTGATTTTAATTTCCCTAAGCTATAGGACCATAAGTGGCAGTGCCCTAGGCTCTGTTGCTTTGTTTTTTAGATGTTTCAGGAAACACCATACACTTCTCCCGAGTGTCTGTTGGCAATTTACATCCCGCCCATCAGCATAACAAGGCTCCCAGTTCTCCATGGCCTGTCCTGCCTTTCTGGATATTACACTTTTTTCAGATGACCCTTTTGACCGGGGGGAAGTGAGACTTCATTGTAGTGCAGATTTCGTTTGCAAGCTTGCTTGGTTGGCCAAAAAGGGCGTATGCCTTTTTTCCTGAATATATTCAGGAAAAAACGCATACGCCCATTTTGGCCAAGTGCATCATTGTGGACGTTCTGCCTCTTTTCCTATGCTTTCAATGCAATTCCAGTCTACCTCCTGCAATCGGTTTCCTGCAATTCTGCCCCGCTTTCAAGTCCTCTTGGCAGCCTTACTTCAGTCTATTTTTGGACGATAGCTGTCATTTATAACTCTGCAGGTTTGTGAATTACAGTGCCCCTGAGCTCCTTTCTTCAACTCGCTTTCTTGTGACCTGGCCGCAACACCGCAGGATGGCTTCAGGCCCTAATCTGGTTCCGGCACGGCACGCTGAGCCTTTGGTTAATTCCTCTTCCTGGTGGGAAATGAGAGTTAAATTTGCCCGTCCAGACACCTCCAGCTAGTCTCTCATTGGTTCTCGCTATTCCTGTTCATCTTCCGCAGAAATTGCAAACTGGGCCAAACAGGAGGTTAAAGGGACTGACTCTCCAAGTCG
This sequence comes from Stenella coeruleoalba, assembly GCF_951394435.1. NCBI lineage: Eukaryota > Metazoa > Chordata > Mammalia > Artiodactyla > Delphinidae > Stenella > Stenella coeruleoalba. The sequence goes on along the minus strand of NW_027645994.1, from coordinate 321,994 downwards.
GAAGAGTGTTAGTAAAGCGTCTGGAATGTTGCACCCGAGTACCAGGGGAGGAAAACTGAGACATATTTGAACACGTCTCCCGTTCACATGGTTGATCATACTCTGGGTTCCACATGCATGTTTTAGCTGAAGGAAGAATACCTTAAACCTGGAGAGTTGAGACCCGTGGAATGGGTACCATGCAATATGACTTCAAAGGGTCTTCATTTGCTCACCGAACCTCTCCAATCCTATCACTGCTGCGTTTATGCCCCTGTACACACGCTTGATTCTCTTTTGGAGATATAGCAATCCATAGGTTTTAAGATACTTACTAGTCAGGTACATTCTTAGGCGTTTAATATGGGGTGTTGAGTCCATTTCGTTGAGCAAGGAGTAGCTCTTGTCTATTCCATATTTGGCTTAAGGAACTTTATCTGTGCTCATTTCAATCTCTGGTTTTATGCAGCACCCCAACTCACCTTTCCCCTTAAGCAAGCATAAGTTGGTTTTCTAAATTTGAGACCCTGTTCTGTTTTGGAATGCAGTTCCTGTGTAGCCAAGTTTCCATTCCGTGTATTACTGATATCTTATGATGTTTCTTTTTCTGTGTGACTTATTTCAGTTAGAATCATCGTACCTGAATCCACTCATTGTGCTGCTACGGGCCTGATGACATAGATTTCATTGCTCAGTGATACTGCATTGTACGTAAGTACCACAAGTTCTTTATCCATTTTTCACTTTCTGTGATATTGAACTTGTATGGTAAACGAGGTTCTTGTAAACAGAGCCGTTCCAAACTTTGGGGTGGCTGTGTCTTTTTGATTTTAATTTCCCTAAGCTATAGGACCATAAGTGGAAGTGCCCTAGGTTCTGTTGCTTTGTTTTTTAGATGTTTCAGGAAACACCATACACTTCTCCCGAGTGGTTGTTGGCAATTTACATCCCGCCCATCAGCATAACAAGGCTCCCAGTTCTCCATGGCCTGTCCTGCCTTTCTGGATTTTACACTTTTTTCAGATGGCCCTTTTGACCGGGGGGAAGTGAGACTTCATTGTAGTGCAGATTTCCTTTGCAAGCTTGCTTGGTTGGCCAAAAAGGGCGTATGCGTTTTTTCCTGAATATATTCAGGAAAAAACGCATACGCCCTTTTTGGCCAAGTGCATCATTGTGGACGTTCTGCCTCTTTTCCTATGCTTTCAATGCAATTCCAGTCTACCTCCTGAAATCGGTTTCCTGCAATTCTGCCCCGCTTTCAAGTCCTCTTGGCAGCCTTACTTCAGTCTATTTTTGGATGATAGCTGTCATTTATAACTCTGCAGGTTTGTGAATTCCAGTGCCCCTGAGCTCCTTTCTTCAACTCACTTTCTTGTGACCTGGCCGCAACACCGCAGGATATCTTCAGGCCCTAATCTGGTTCCGGCACGGCACGCTGAGCCTTTGGTTATTTCCTCTTCCTGGTGGGAAATGAGAGTTAAATTTGCCCGTCCAGACACCTCCAGCTAGCCTCTCATTGGTTCTCGCTATTCCTGTTCATCTTCCGCAGAAATTGCAAACTGGGCCAAACAAGAGGTTAAAGGCGCTGACTCTCCAAGTGGGGAGAGTGTTAGTAAAGCGTCTGGAATGTTGCACCCGAGTACCAGGGGAGGAAAACTGAGACATATTTGAACACGTCTCCCGTTCACATGGTTGATCATACTTGGGTTCCACATGCATGTTTTAGCTGAAGGAAGAATACCTTAAACCTGGAGAGTTGAGACCCGTGAAATGGGTACCATGCAATATGACTTCAAAGGGTCTTCATTTGCTCACCGAACCTCTCCAATCCTATCACTGCTGCGTTTATGCCCCTGTACACACGCTTGATTCTCTTTTGGAGACATAGAAATCCATAGGTTTTAAGATACTTACTAGTCAGGTACATTCTTAGGCGTTTAATATAGGGTGTTGAGTCCATTTCGTTGAGCAAGGAGTAGCTCTTGTCTATTCCATATTTGGCTTAAGGAACTTTATCTGTGCTCATTTCAATCTCTGGTTTTATGCAGCACCCCAACTCACCTTTACCCTTAAGCAAGCATAAGTTGGTTTTCTAAATTTGAGACACTGTTCTGTTTTGGAATTCAGTTCCTGTGTAGCCAAGTTTACATTCTGTGTATTAGTGATGTCTTATGATGTTTCTTTTTCTGTGTGACTTATTTCAGTTAGAATCATCGTACCTGAATCCACTCATTGTGCTGCTAAGGGCCTGATGACACAGATTTCATTGCTGAGTGATATTGCTTTGTAAGTAAATACCACAACTTCTTTCTCCATTTTTCACTTTCTGCGATGTTGAACTTGTACTGTAAACGAGGTTCTTGTAAACAGAGCCGTTCCAAACTTTGGGGTGGCTGTGTCTTTTTGATTTTAATTTCCCTAAGCTATAGGACCATAAGTGGCAGTGCCCTAGGCTCTGTTGCTTTGTTTTTTAGATGTTTCAGGAAACACCATACACTTCTCCCGAGTGTCTGTTGGCAATTTACATCCCGCCCATCAGCATAACAAGGCTCCCAGTTCTCCATGGCCTGTCCTGCCTTTCTGGATTTTACACTTTTTTCAGATGGCCCTTTTGACCGGGGGGAAGTGAGACTTCATTGTAGTGCAGATTTCCTTTGCAAGCTTGCTTGGTTGGCCAAAAAGTGCGTATGCGTTTTTTCCTGAATATATTTAGGAAAAAACGCATACGCCCTTTTTGGCCAAGTGCATCATTGTGGACGTTCTGCCTCTTTTCCTATGCTTTCAATGCAATTCCAGTCTACCTCCTGAAATCGGTTTCCTGCAATTCTGCCCCGCTTTCAAGTCCTCTTGGCAGCCTTACTTCAGTCTATTTTTGGACGATAGCTGTCATTTATAACTCTGCAGGTTTGTGAATTACAGTGCCCCTGAGCTCCTTTCTTCAACTCGCTTTCTTGTGACCTGGCCGCAACACCGCAGGATGGCTTCAGGCCCTAATCTGGTTCCGGCACGGCACGCTGAGCCTTTGGTTAATTCCTCTTCCTGGTGGGAAATGAGAGTTAAATTTGCCCGTCCAGACACCTCCAGCTAGTCTCTCATTGGTTCTCGCTATTCCTGTTCATCTTCCGCAGAAATTGCAAACTGGGCCAAACAGGAGGTTAAAGGGACTGACTCTCCAAGTCGGGAGAGTGTTAGTAAAGCGTCTGGAATGTTGCACCCGAGTACCAGGGGAGGAAAACTGAGAGATATTTGAACACGTCTCCCGTTCACATGGTTGATCATATTCTAGGTCCCACATGCATGTTTTAGCTGAAGGAAGAATACCTTAAACCTGGAGAGTTGAGACTCGTGTAATGGGTACCATGCAATATGACTTCAAAGGGTCTTCATTTGCTCACCGAACCTCTCCAATCCTATCACTGCTGCGTTTATGCCCCTGTACACATGCTTGATTCTCTTTCGGAGACATAGCAATCCATAGGTTTTAAGATACTTACTAGTCAGGTACATTCTTAGGCGTTTAATATGGGGTTTTGAGTCCATTTCGTTGAGCAAGGAGTAGCTCTTGTCTATTCCATATTTGGCTTAAGGAACTTTATCTGTGCTCATTTCAATCTCTGGTTTTATGCAGCACCCCAACTCACCTTTCCCCTTAAGAAAGCATAAGTTGGTTTTCTAAATTTGAGACCCTGTTCTGTTCTGTAATTCAGTTCCTGTGTAGCCAAGTTTACATTCCGTGTATTAGTGATATCTTATGATGTTTCTTTTTCTGTGTGACTTATTTCAGTTAGAATCATCGTACCTGAATCCACTCATTATGCTGCTACGGGCCTGATGACATAGATTTCATTGCTGAGTGATACTGCATTGTACGTAAGTACCACAAGTTCTTTATCCATTTTTCACTTTCTGTGATATTGAACTTGTATGGTAAACGGGGTTCTTGTAAACGGAGGCGTCCCAAACTTTGGGGTGGCTGTGTCTTTTTGATTTTAATTTCCCTAAGCTATAGGACCATAAGTGGAAGTGCCCTAGGCTCTGTTGCTTTGTTTTTTCGATGTTTCAGGAAACACCATACACTTCTCCCGAGTGTCTGTTGGCAATTTACATCCCGCCCATCAGCATAACAAGGCTCCCAGTTCTCCATGGCCTGTCCTGCCTTTCTGGATTTTACACTTTTTTCAGATGGCCCTTTTGACCGGGGGGAAGTGAAACTTCATTGTAGTGCAGATTTCCTTTCCAAGCTTGCTTGGTTGGCCAAAAAGGGCGTATGCGTTTTTTCCTGAATATATTCAGGAAAAAACGCATACGCCCTTTTTGGCCAAGTGCATCATTGTGGACGTTCTGCCTCTTTTCCTATGCTTTCAATGCAATTCCAGTCTACCTCCTGAAATCGGTTTCCTGCAATTCTGCCCCGCTTTCAAGTCCTCTTGGCAGCCTTACTTCAGTCTATTTTTGGACGATAGCTGTCATTTATAACTCTGCAGGTTTGTGAATTACAGTGCCCCTGAGCTCCTTTCTTCAACTCGCTTTCTTGTGAGCTGGCCGCAACACCGCAGGATGGCTTCAGGCCCTAATCTGGTTCCGGCACGGCACGCTGAGCCTTTGGTTAATTCCTCTTCCTGGTGGGAAATGAGAGTTAAATTTGCCCGTCCAGACACCTCCAGCTAGTCTCTCATTGGTTCTCGCTATTCCTGTTCATCTTCCGCAGAAATTGCAAACTGGGCCAAACAGGAGGTTAAAGGTGCTGACTCTCCAAGTGGGGAGAGTGTTAGTAAAGCGTCTGGAATGTTGCACCCGAGTACCAGGGTACGAAAACTGAGACATATTTGAACACGTCTCCCGATCACATGGTTGATCATACTCTGGGTTCCACATGCATGTTTTAGCTGAAGGAAGAATACCTTAAACCTGGGTAGTTGAAACCCGTGGAATGGGTACCATGCAATATGACTTCAAAGGGTCTTCATTTGCTCACCGAACCTCTCCAATCCTATCACTGCTGCGTTTATGCCCCTGTACACATGCTTGATTCCCCTTCGGAGACATAGCAATCCGTAGGTTTTAAGATACTTACTAGTCAGGTACATTCTTAGGCGTTTAATATGCGGTGTTGAGTCCATTTCGTTGAGAAAGGAGTAGCTCTTGTCTATTCCATATTTGGCTTAAGGAACTTTATCTGTGCTCATTTCAATCTCTGGTTTTATGCAGCACCCCAACTCACCTTTACCCTTAAGCAAGCATAAGTTGGTTTTCTAAATTTGAGACCCTGTTCTGTTCTGTAATTCAGTTCCTGTGTAGCCAAGTTTCCATTCCGTGTATTATTGATATCTTATGATGTTTCCTTTTCTGTGTGACTTATTTCAGTTAGAATCATCATACCTGAATCCACTCATTGTGCTGCTACGGGCCTGATGACATAGATTTCATTGCTGAGTGATATTGCTTTGTAAGTGAATACCACAACTTCTTTATCCATTTTTCACTTTCTGCGATGTTGAACTTGTACTGTAAACGAGGTTCTTGTAAACAGAGCCGTTCCAAACTTTGGGGTGGCTGTGTCTTTTTGATTTTAATTTCCCTAAGCTATAGGACCATAAGTGGAAGTGCCCTAGGCTCTGTTGCTTTGTTTTTTAGATGTTTCAGGAAACACCATACACTTCTCCCGAGTGTCTGTTGGCAATTTACATGCCGCCCATCAGCATAACAAGGCTCCCAGTTCTCAATGGCCTGTTGCCTTTCTGGATTTTACACTTTTTTCAGATGGCCCTTTTGACCTAGGGGAAGTGAGACTTCATTGTAGTGCAGATTTCCTTTGCAAGCTTGCTTGGTTGGCCAAAAAGGGCGTATGCGTTTTTTCCTGAATATATTCAGGAAAAAACGCATACGCCCTTTTTGGCCAAGTGCATCATTGTGGACGTTCTGCCTCTTTTCCTATGCTTTCAATGCAATTCCAGTCTACCTCCTGAAATCGGTTTCCTGCAATTCTGCCCCGCTTTCAAGTCCTCTTGGCAGCCTTACTTCAGTCTATTTTTGGACGATAGCTGTCATTTATAACTCTGCAGGTTTGTGAATTAGAGTGCCCCTGAGCTCCTTTCTTCAACTCGCTTTTTTGTGAGCTGGCCGCAACACCGCAGGATGGCTTCAGGCCCTAATCTTGTTCCGGCCCGGGATGCTGAGCCTTTGGTTAATTCCTCTTCCTGGTGCGAAATGAGAGTTAAATTTGCCCGTCCAGACACCTCCAGCTAGCCTCTCATTGGTTCTCGCTATTCCTGTTCATCTTCCGCAGAAATTGCAAACTGGGCCAAACAGGAGGTTAAAGGTGCTGACTCTCCAAGTGGGGAGAGTGTTAGTAAAGCGTCTGGAATGTTGCACCCGAGTACCAGGGTACGAAAACTGAGACATATTTGAACACGTCTCCCGATCACATGGTTGATCATACTCTGGGTTCCACATGCATGTTTTAGCTGAAGGAAGAATACCTTAAACCTGGGTAGTTGAAACCCGTGGAATGGGTACCATGCAATATGACTTCAAAGGGTCTTCATTTGCTCACCGAACCTCTCCAATCCTATCACTGCTGCGTTTATGCCCCTGTACACATGCTTGATTCCCCTTCGGAGACATAGCAATCCATAGGTTTTAAGATACTTACTAGTCAGGTACATTCTTAGGCGTTTAATATGCGGTGTTGAGTGCATTTCGTTGAGCAAGGAGTAGCTCTTGTCTATTCCATATTTGGCTTAAGGAACTTTATCTGTGCTCATTTCAATCTCTGGTTTTATGCAGCACCCCAACTCACCTTTCCCCTTAAGCAAGCATAAGTTGGTTTTCTAAATTTGAGACACTGTTCTGTTTTGGAATGCAGTTCCTGTGTAGCCAAGTTTACATTCCGTGTATTAGTGATATCTTATGATGTTTCTTTTTCTGTGTGACTTATTTCAGTTAGAATCATCATACCTGAATCCACTCATTATGCTGCTACGGGCCTGATGACATAGATTTCATTGCTGAGTGATACTGCATTGTACGTAAGTACCACAAGTTCTTTATCCATTTTTCACTTTCTGTGATATTGAACTTGTACGGTAAACGAGGTTCTTGTAAACGGAGGCGTCCCAAACTTTGGGGTGGCTGTGTCTTTTTGATTTTAATTTCCCTAAGCTATAGGACCATAAGTGGAAGTGCCCTAGGCTCTGTTGCTTTGTTTTTTAGATGTTTCAGGAAACACCATACACTTCTCCCAAGTGTCTGTTGGCAATTTACATCCCGCCCATCAGCATAACAAGGCTCCCAGTTCTCCATGGCCTGTCCTGCCTTTCTGGATTTTACACTTTTTTCAGATGGCCCTTTTGACCGGGGGGAAGTGAGACTTCATTGTAGTGCAGATTTCCTTTGCAAGCTTGCTTGGTTGGCCAAAAAGGGCGTATGCGTTTTTTCCTGAATATATTCAGGAAAAAACGCATACACCCTTTTTGGCCAAGTGCATCATTGTGGACGTTCTGCCTCTTTTCCTATGCTTTCAATGCAATTCCAGTCTACCTCCTGAAATCGGTTTCCTGCAATTCTGCCCCGCTTTCAAGTCCTCTTGGCAGCCTTACTTCAGTCTATTTTTGGACGATAGCTGTCATTTATAACTCTGCAGGTTTGTGAATTACAGTGCCCCTGAGCTCCTTTCTTCAACTCGCTTTTTTGTGAGCTGGCCGCAACACCGCAGGATGGCTTCAGGCCCTAATCTTGTTCCGGCCCGGGATGCTGAGCCTTTGGTTAATTCCTCTTCCTGGTGCGAAATGAGAGTTAAATTTGCCCGTCCAGACACCTCCAGCTAGCCTCTCATTGGTTCTCGCTATTCCTGTTCATCTTCCGCAGAAATTGCAAACTGGGCCAAACAGGAGGTTAAAGGTGCTGACTCTCCAAGTCGGGAGAGTGTTAGTAAAGCGTCTGGAATGTTGCACCCGAGTACCAGGGTACGAAAACTGAGACATATTTGAACACGTCTCCCATTCACATGGTTGATCATACTCTGGGTTCCACATGCATGTTTTAGCTGAAGGAAGAATACCTTAAACCTGGAGAGTTGAGACCCGTGTAATGGGTACCATGCAATATGACTTCAAAGGGTCTTCATTTGCTCACCGAACCTCTCCAATCCTATCACTGCTGCGTTTATGCCCCTTTACACATGCTTGATTCTCTTTTGGAGACATAGCAATCCATAGGTTTTAAGATACTTACTAGTCAGGTACATTCTTAGGCGTTTAATATGGGGTTTTGAGTCCATTTCGTTGAGCAAGGAGTAGCTCTTGTCTATTCCATATTTGGCTTAAGGAACTTTATCTGTGCTCATTTCAATCTCTGGTTTTATGCAGCACCCCAACTCACCTTTCCCCTTAAGCAAGCATAAGTTGGTTTTCTAAATTTGAGACCCTGTTCTGTTCTGTAATTCAGTTCCTGTGTAGCCAAGTTTACATTCCGTGTATTAGTGATATCTTATGATGTTTCTTTTTCTGTGTGACTTATTTCAGTTAGAATCATCGTACCTGAATCCACCCATTATGCTGCTACGGGCCTGATGACACAGATTTCATTGCTGAGTGATACTGCATTGTACGTAAGTACCACAAGTTCTTTATCCATTTTTCACTTTCTATGATATTGAACTTGTACGGTAAACGAGTTGCTTGTAAACAGAGGCGTCCCAAACTTTGGGGTGGCTGTGTCTTTTTGATTTTAATTTCCCTAAGCTATAGGACCATAAGTTGAAGTGCCCTAGGCTCTGTTGCTTTGTTTTTTAGATGTTTCAGGAAACACCATACACTTCTCCCGAGTGTCTGTTGGCAATTTACATCCCGCCCATCAGCATAACAAGGCTCCCAGTTCTCCATGGCCTGTCCTGCCTTTCTGGATTTTACACTTTTTTCAGATGGCCCTTTTGACCGGGGGGGAAGTGAGACTTCATTGTAGTGCAGATTTCCTTTGCAAGCTTGCTTGGTTGGCCAAAAAGGGCGTATGCGTTTTTTCCTGAATATATTCAGGAAAAAACGCATACGCCCTTTTTGGCCAAGTGCATCATTGTGGACGTTCTGCCGCTTTTCCTATGCTTTCAATGCAATTCCAGTCTACCTCCTGAAATCGGTTTCCTGCAATTCTGCCCCGCTTTCAAGTCCTCTTGGCAGCCTTACTTCAGTCTATTTTTGGACGATAGCTGTCATTTATAACTCTGCAGGTTTGTGAATTACAGTGCCCCTGAGCTCCTTTCTTCAACTCGATTTCTTGTGAGCTGGCCGCAACACCGCAGGATGGCTTCAGGCCCTAATCTGGTTCCGGCACGGCACGCTGAGCCTTTGGTTAATTCCTCTTCCTGGTGGGAAATGAGAGTTAAATTTGCCCGTCCAGACACCTCCAGCTAGTCTCTCATTGGTTCTCGCTATTCCTGTTCATCTTCCGCAGAAATTGCAAACTGGGCCAAACAGGAGGTTAAAGGTGCTGACTCTCCAAGTGGGGAGAGTGTTAGTAAAGCGTCTGGAAATTTGCACCCGAGTACCAGGTTACGAAAACTGAGACATATTTGAACACGTCTCCCGATCACATGGTTGATCATACTCTGGGTTCCACATGCATGTTTTAGCTGAAGGAAGAATACCTAAAACCTGGGTAGTTGAAACCCGTGGAATGGGTACCATGCAATATGACTTCAAAGGGTCTTCATTTGCTCACCGAACCTCTCCAATCCTATCACTGCTGCGTTTATGCCCCTGTACACATGCTTGATTCCCCTTCGGAGACATAGCAATCCATAGGTTTTAAGATACTTACTAGTCAGGTACATTCTTAGACGTTTAATATGCGGTGTTGAGTCCATTTCGTTGAGCAAGGAGTAGCTCTTGTCTATTCCATATTTGGCTTAAGGAACTTTATCTGTGCTCATTTCAATCTCTGGTTTTATGCAGCACCCCAACTCACCTTTCCCCTTAAGCAAGCATAAGTTGGTTTTCTAAATTTGAGACCCTGTTCTGTTTTGGAATGCAGTTCCTGTGTAGCCAAGTTTACATTCCGTGTATTAGTGATATCTTATGATATTTCTTTTTCTGTGTGACTTATGTCAGTTAGAATCATCGTACCTGAATCCACTCATTATGCTGCTACGGGCCTGATGACATAGATTTCATTGCTGAGTGATACTGCATTGTACGTAAGTACCACAAGTTCTTTATCCATTTTTCACTTTCTGTGATATTGAACGTGTACGGTAAACGAGGTTCTTGTAAACGGAGGCGTCCCAAACTTTGGGGTGGCTGTGTCTTTTTGATTTTAATTTCCCTAAGCTATAGGACCATAAGTGGAAGTGCCCTAGGCTCTGTTGCTTTGTTTTTTAGATGTTTCAGGAAACACCATACACTTCTCCCGAGTGTCTGTTGGCAATTTACATCCCGCCCATCAGCATAACAAGGCTCCCAGTTCTCCATGGCCTGTCCTGCCTTTCTGGATTTTACACTTTTTTCAGATGGCCCTTTTGACCGGGGGGAAGTGAGACTTCATTGTAGTGCAGATTTCCTTTGCAAGCTTGCTTGGTTGGCCAAAAAGGGCGTATGCGTTTTTTCCTGAATATATTCAGGAAAAAACGCATACGCCCTTTTTGGCCAAGTGCATCATTGTGGACGTTCTGCCTCTTTTCCTATGCTTTCAATGCAATTCCAGTCTACCTCCTGAAATCGGTTTCCTGCAATTCTGCCCCGCTTTCAAGTCCTCTTGGCAACCTTACTTCAGTCTATTTTTGGACGATAGCTGTCATTTATAACTCTGCAGGTTTGTGAATTACAGTGCCCCTGAGCTCCTTTCTTCAACTCGCTTTCTTGTGAGCTGGCCGCAACACCGCAGGATGGCTTCAGGCCCTAATCTGGTTCCGGCACGGCACGCTGAGCCTTTGGTTAATTCCTCTTCCTGGTGGGAAATGAGAGTTAAATTTGCCCGTCCAGACACCTCCAGCTAGTCTCTCATTGGTTCTCGCTATTCCTGTTCATCTTCCGCAGAAATTGCAAACTGGGCCAAACAGGAGGTTAAAGGTGCTGACTCTCCAAGTGGGGAGAGTGTTAGTAAAGCGTCTGGAATGTTGCACCCGAGTACCAGGGTACGAAAACTGAGACATATTTGAACACGTCTCCCGATCACATGGTTGATCATACTCTGGGTTCCACATGCATGTTTTAGCTGAAGGAAGAATACCTAAAACCTGGGTAGTTGAAACCCGTGGAATGGGTACCATGCAATATGACTTCAAAGGGTCTTCATTTGCTCACCGAACCTCTCCAATCCTATCACTGCTGCGTTTATGCCCCTGTACACATGCTTGATTCCCCTTCGGAGACATAGCAATCCATAGGTTTTAAGATACTTACTAGTCAGGTACATTCTTAGGCGTTTAATATGCGGTGTTGAGTCCATTTCTTTGAGCAAGGAGTAGCTCTTGTCTATTCCATATTTGGCTTAAGGAACTTTATCTGTGCTCATTTCAATCTCTGGTTTTATGCAGCACCCCAACTCACCTTTCCCCTTAAGCAAGCATAAGTTGGTTTTCTAAATTTGAGACACTGTTCTGTTTTGGAATGCAGTTCCTGTGTAGCCAAGTTTACATTCCGTGTATTAGTGATATCTTATGATGTTTCTTTTTCTGTGTGACTTATTTCAGTTAGAATCATCATACCTGAATCCACTCATTATGCTGCTACGGGCCTGATGACATAGATTTCATTGCTGAGTGATACTGCATTGTACGTAAGTACCACAAGTTCTTTATCCATTTTTCACTTTCTGTGATATTGAACTTGTACGGTAAACGAGGTTCTTGTAAACGGAGGCGTCCCAAACTTTGGGGTGGCTGTGTCTTTTTGATTTTAATTTCCCTAAGCTATAGGACCATAAGTGGAAGTGCCCTAGGCTCTGTTGCTTTGTTTTTTAGATGTTTCAGGAAACACCATACACTTCTCCCAATTGTCTGTTGGCAATTTACATCCCGCCCATCAGCATAACAAGGCTCCCAGTTCTCAATGGTCTGTTGCCTTTCTGGATTTTACACTTTTTTCAGATGGCCCTTTTGACCGGGGGGAAGTGAGACTTCATTGTAGTGCAGATTTCCTTTGCAAGCTTGCTTGGTTGGCCAAAAAGGGCGTATGCGTTTTTTCCTGAATATATTCAGGAAAAAACGCATACGCCCTTTTTGGCCAAGTGCATCATTGTGGACGTTCTGCCTCTTTTCCTATGCTTTCAATGCAATTCCAGTCTACCTCCTGAAATCGGTTTCCTGCAATTCTGCCCCGCTTTCAAGTCCTCTTGGCAGCCTTACTTCAGTCTATTTTTGGACGATAGCTGTCATTTATAACTCTGCAGGTTTGTGAATTACAGTGCCCCTGAGCTCCTTTCTTCAACTCGCTTTCTTGTGACCTGGCCACAACACCGCAGGATGGCTTCAGGCCCTAATCTGGTTCCGGCCCGGCATGCTGAGCCTTTGGTTAATTCCTCTTCCTGGTGGGAAATGAGACTTAAATTTGCCTGTCCAGACACCTCCAGCTAGCCTCTCATTGGTTCTCGCTATTCCTGTTCATCTTCCACAGAAATTGCAAACTGGGCCAAACAGGAGGTTAAAGGGACTGACTCTCCAAGTCGGGAGAGTGTTAGTAAAGCGTCTGGAATGTTGCACCCGAGTACCAGGGGAGGAAAACTGAGACATATTTGAACACGTCTCCCGATCACATGGTTGATCATACTCTGGGTTCCACATGCATGTTTTAGCTGAAGGAAGAATACCTTAAACCTGGAGAGTTGAGACCCGTGGAATGGGTACCATGCAATATGACTTCAAAGGGTCTTCATTTGCTCACCGAACCTCTCCAATCCTATCACTGCTGCGTTTATGCCCCTGTACACACGCTTGATTCTCTTTTGGAGACATAGCAATCCATAGGTTTTAAGATACTTACTAGTCAGGTACATTCTTAGGCGTTTAATATGGGGTGTTGAGTCCATTTCGTTGAGCAAGGAGTAGCTCTTGTCTATTCCATATTTGGCTTAAGGAACTTTATCTGTGCTCATTTCAATCTCTGGTTTTATGCAGCACCCCAACTCACCTTTCCCCTTAAGCAAGCATAAGTTGGTTTTCTAAATTTGAGACCCTGTTCTGTTTTGGAATGCAGTTCCTGTGTAGCCAAGTTTACATTCCGTGTATTAGTGATATCTTATGATGTTTCTTTTTCTGTGTGACTTATTTCAGTTAGAATCATCGTACCTGAATCCACTCATTATGCTGCTACGGGCCTGATGACATAGATTTCATTGCTGAGTGATACTGCATTGTACGTAAGTACCACAAGTGCTTTATCCATTTTTCACTTTCTGCGATGTTGAACTTGTACTGTAAACGAGGTTCTTGTAAACGGAGCCGTTCCAAACTTTGGGGTGGCTGTGTCTTTTTGATTTTAATTTCCCTAAGCTATAGGACCATAAGTGGAAGTGCCCTAGGCTCTGTTGCTTTGTTTTTTAGATGTTTCAGGAAACACCATACACTTCTCCCGAGTGTCTGTTGGCAATTTACATCCCGCCCATTAGCATAACAAGGCTCCCAGTTCTCAATGGCCTGTTGCCTTTCTGGATTTTACACTTTTTTCAGATGGCCCTTTGACTGGGGGGAAGTGAGACTTCATTGTAGTGCAGATTTCCTTTGCAAGCTTGCTTGGTTGGCCAAAAAGGGCATATGCGTTTTTTCCTGAATATATTCAGGAAAAAACGCATACGCCCTTTTTGGCCAAGTGCATCATTGTGGACGTTCTGCCTCTTTTCCTATGCTTTCAATGCAATTCCAGTCTACCTCCTGAAATCGGTTTCCTGCAATTCTGCCCCGCTTTCAAGTCCTCTTGGCAGCCTTACTTCAGTCTATTTTTGGACGATAGCTGTCATTTATAACTCTGCAGGTTTGTGAATTACAGTGCCCCTGAGCTCCTTTCTTCAACTCGCTTTCTTGTGACCTGGCCGTAACACCGCAGGATGGCTTCAGGCCCTAATCTGGTTCCGGCCCGGCATGCTGAGCCTTTGGTTAATTCCTCTTCCTGGTGGGAAATGAGAGTTAAATTTGCCCGTTCAGACACCTCCAGCTAGTCTCTCATTGGTTCTCGCTATTCCTGTTCATCTTCCGCAGAAATTGCAAACTGGGCCAAACAGGAGGTTAAAGGGACTGACTCTCCAAGTCGGGAGAGTGTTAGTAAAGCGTCTGGAATGTTGCACCCGAGTACCAGGGGAGGAAAACTGAGACATATTTGAACACGTCTACCATTCACATGGTTGATCATACTCTGGGATCCACATGCATGTTTTAGCTGAAGGAAGAATACCTTAAACCTGGAGAGTTGAGACCCGTGGAATGGGTACCATGCAATATGATTTCAAAGGGTCTTCATTTGCTCACCGAACCTCTCCAATCCTATCACTGCTGCGTTTATGCCCCTGTACACACGCTTGATTCTCTTTTGGAGACATAGCAATCCATAGGTTTTAAGATACTTACTAGTCAGGTACATTCTTAGGCGTTTAATATGGGGTGTTGAGTCCATTTCGTTGAGCAAGGAGTAGCTCTTGTCTATTCCATACTTGGCTTAAGGAACTTTATCTGTGCTCATTTCAATCTCTGGTTTTATGCAGCACCCCAACTCACCTTTCCCCTTAAGCAAGCATAAGTTGGTTTTCTAAATTTGAGACCCTGTTCTGTTCTGTAATTCAGTTCCTGTGTAGCCAAGTTTACATTCCGTGTATTACTGATATCTTATGATATTTCTTTTTCTCTGTGACTTACTTCAGTTAGAATCATCATACCTGAATCCACTCATTGTGCTGCTAAGGGCCTGATGACACAGATTTCATTGCTGAGTGATATTGCTTTGTAAGTAAATACCACAACTTCTTTATCCATTTTTCACTTTCTGCGATGTTGAACTTGTACTGTAAACGAGGTTCTTGTAAACAGAGCCGTTCCAAACTTTGGGGTGGCTGTGTCTTTTTGATTTTAATTTCCCTAAGCTATAGGACCATAAGTGGAAGTGCCCTAGGTTCTGTTGCTTTGTTTTTTAGATGTTTCAGGAAACACCATACACTTCTCCCGAGTGTCTGTTGGCAATTTACATCCCGCCCATCAGCATAACAAGGCTCCCAGTTCTCCATGGCCTGTCCTGCCTTTCTGGATTTTACACTTTTTTCAGATGGCCCTTTTGACCGGGGGGAAGTGAGACTTCATTGTAGTGCAGATTTCCTTTGCAAGCTTGATGGTTGGCCAAAAAGGGCATATGCGTTTTTTCCTGAATATATTCAGGAATAATTTGCCCGTCCAGACACCTCCAGCTAGCCTCTCATTGGTTCTCGCTATTCCTGTTCATCTTCCGCAGAAATTGCAAACTGGGCCAAACAGGAGGTTAAAGGCGCTGACTCTCCAAGTGGGGAGAGTGTTAGTAAAGCGTCTGGAATGTTGCACCCGAGTACCAGGGGAGGAAAACTGAGACATATTTGAACACGTCTCCCGTTCACATGGTTGATCATACTTGGGTTCCACATGCATGTTTTAGCTGAAGGAAGAATACCTTAAACCTGGAGAGTTGAGACCCGTGTAATGGGTACCATGCAATATGACTTCAAAGGGTCTTCATTTGCTCACCGAACCTCTCCAATCCTATCACTGCTGCGTTTATGCCCCTGTACACATACTTGATTCTCTTTTGGAGACATAGCAATCCATAGGTTTTACGATACTTACTAGTCAGGTACATTCTTAGGCGTTTAATATGCGGTGTTGAGTCCATTTCGTTGAGCAAGGAGTAGCTCTTGTCTATTCCATATTTGACTTAAGGAACTTTATCTGTGCTCATTTCAATCTCTGGTTTTATGCAGCACCCCAACTCACCTTTACCCTTAAGCAAGCATAAGTTGGTTTTCTAAATTTGAGACCATGTTCTGTTCTGTAATTCAGTTCCTGTGTAGCCAAGTTTACATTCCGTGTATTACTGATATCTTATGATGTTTCTTTTTCTGTGTGACTTATTTCAGTTAGAATCATCATACCTGAATCCACTCATTGTGCTGCTAAGAGCCTGATGACATAGATTTCATTGCTGAGTGATATTGCTTTGTAAGTAAATACCACAACTTCTTTATCCATTTTTCACTTTCTGCGATGTTGAACTTGTACTGTAAATGAGGTTCTTGTAAACAGAGGCGTCCCAAACTTTGGGGTGGCTGTGTCTTTTTGATTTTAATTTCCCTAAGCTATAGGACCATAAGTGGCAGTGCCCTAGGCTCTGTTGCTTTGTTTTTTAGATGTTTCAGGAAACACCATACACTTCTCCCGAGTGTCTGTTGGCAATTTACATGCCGCCCATCAGCATAACAAGGCTCCCAGTTCTCCATGGCCTGTCCTGCCTTTCTGGATTTTACACTTTTTTCAGATGGCCCTTTTGACTGGGGGGAAGTGAGACTTCATTGTAGTGCAGATTTCCTTTGCAAGCTTGCTTGGTTGGCCAAAAAGGGCGTATGCGTTTTTTCCTGAATATATTCAGGAAAAAACGCATACGCCCTTTTTGGCCAAGTGCATCATTGTGGACGTTCTGCCTCTTTTCCTATGCTTTCAATGCAATTCCAGTCTACCTCCTGAAATCGGTTTCCTGCAATTCTGCCCCGCTTTCAAGTCCTCTTGGCAGCCTTACTTCAGTCTATTTTTGGACGATAGCTGTCATTTATAACTCTGCAGGTTTGTGAATTACAGTGCCCCTGAGCTCCTTTCTTCAACTCGCTTTCTTGTGACCTGGCCGCAACACCGCAGGATGGCTTCAGGCCCTAATCTGGTTCCGTCCCGGCATGCTGAGCCTTTGGTTAATTCCTCTTCCTGGTGGGAAATGAGAGTTCAATTTGCCCGTCCAGACACCTCCAGCTAGCCTCTCATTGGTTCTCGCTATTCCTGTTCATCTTCCGCAGAAATTGCAAACTGGGCCAAACAGGAGGTTAAAGGCGCTGACTCTCCAAGTGGGGAGAGTGTTAGTAAAGCGTCTGGAATGTTGCACCCGAGTACCAGGGGAGGAAAACTGAGACATATTTGAACACGTCTCCCGTTCACATGGTTGATCATACTTGGGTTCCACATGCATGTTTTAGCTGAAGGAAGAATACCTTAAACCTGGAGAGTTGAGACCCGTGTAATGGGTACCATGCAATATGACTTCAAAGGGTCTTCATTTGCTCACCGAACCTCTCCAATCCTATCACTGCTGCGTTTATGCCCCTGTACACACGCTTGATTCTCTTTTGGAGACATAGCAATCCATAGGTTTTAAGATACTTACTAGTCAGGTACATTCTTAGGCGTTTAATATGCGGTGTTGAGTCCATTTCGTTGAGCAAGGAGTAGCTCTTGTCTATTCCATATTTGACTTAAGGAACTTTATCTGTGCTCATTTCAATCTCTGGTTTTATGCAGCACCCCAACTCACCTTTACCCTTAAGCAAGCATAAGTTGGTTTTCTAAATTTGAGACCCTGTTCTGTTCTGTAATTCAGTTCCTGTGTAGCCAAGTTTACATTCCATGTATTACTGATATCTTATGATGTTTCTTTTTCTGTGTGACTTATTTCAGTTAGAATCATCATATCTGAATCCACTCATTGTGCTGCTAAGGGCCTGATGACATAGATTTCATTGCTGAGTGATATTGCTTTGTAAGTAAATACCACAACTTCTTTATCCATTTTTCACTTTCTGCGATGTTGAACTTGTACTGTAAACGAGGTTCTTGTAAACAGAGGCGTCCCAAACTTTGGGGTGGCTGTGTCTTTTTCATTTTAATTTCCCTAAGCTATAGGACCATAAGTGGAAGTGCCCTAGGCTCTGTTGCTTTGTTTTTTAGATGTTTCAGGAAACACCATATACTTCTCCCCAGTGTCTGTTGGCAATTTACATGCCACCCATCAGCATAACAAGGCTCCCAGTTCTCCATGGCCTGTCCTGCCTTTCTGGATTTTACACTTTTTTCAGATGGCCCTTTTGACCGGGGGGAAGTGAGACTTCATTGTAGTGCAGATTTCCTTTGCAAGCTTGCTTGGTTGGCCAAAAAGGGCGTATGCATTTTTTCCTGAATATATTCAGGAAAAAACGCATACGCCCTTTTTGGCCAAGTGCATCATTGTGGACGTTCTGCCTCTTTTCCTATGCTTTCAATGCAATTCCAGTCTACCTCCTGAAATCGGTTTCCTGCAATTCTGCCCCGCTTTCAAGTCCTCTTGGCAGCCTTACTTCAGTCTATTTTTGGACGATAGCTGTCATTTATAACTCTGCAGGTTTGTGAATTACAGTGCCCCTGAGCTCCTTTCTTCAACTCGCTTTCTTGTGACCTGGCCGCAACACCGCAGGATGGCTTCAGGCCCTAATCTGGTTCCGGCCCGGCATGCTCAGCCTTTGGTTAATTCCTCTTCCTGGTGGGAAATGAGAGTTAAATTTGCCCGTCCAGACACCTCCAGCTAGCCTCTCATTGGTTCTCGCTATTCCTGTTCATCTTCCGCAGAAATTGCAAACTGGGCCAAACAGGAGGTTAAAGGGACTGACTCTCCAAGTGGGGAGAGTGTTAGTAAAGCGTCTGGAATGTTGCACCCGAGTACCAGGGGAGGAAAATTGAGACATATTTGAACACGTCTCCCGATCACATGGTTGATCATACTCTAGGTTCCACATGCATGTTTTAGCTGAAGGAAGAATACCTTAAACCTGGGTAGTTGAAACCCGTGGAATGGGTACCATGCAATATGACTTCAAAGGGTCTTCATTTGCTCACCGAACCTCTCCAATCCTATCACTGCTGCGTTTATGCCCCTGTACACATGCTTGATTCTCTTTCGGAGACATAGCAATCCATAGGTTTTAAGATACTTACAAGTCAGGTACATTCTTAGGCGTTTAATATGCGGTGTTGAGTCCATTTCGTTGAGCAAGGAGTAGCTCTTGTCTATTCCATATTTGGCTTAAGGAACTTTATCTGTGCTCATTTCAATCTCTGGTTTTATGCAGCACCCCAACTCACCTTTACCCTTAAGCAAGCATAAGTTGGTTTTCTAAATTTGAGACCCTGTTCTGTTCTGTAATTCATTTCCTGTGTAGCCAAGTTTACATTCCGTGTATTACTGATATCTTATGATGTTTCTTTTTCTGTGTGACTTATTTCAGTTAGAATCATCATATCTGAATCCACTCATTGTGCTGCTAAGGGCCTGATGACATAGATTTCATTGCTGAGTGATATTGCTTTGTAAGTGAATACCACAACTTCTTTATCTATTTTTCACTTTCTGCGATGTTGAACTTGTACTGTAAACGAGGTTGTTGTAAACAGAGCCGTTCCAATCTTTGGGGTGGCTGTGTCTTTTTGATTTTAATTTCCCTAAGCTATAGGACCATAAGTGGAAGTGCCCTAGGCTCTGTTGCTTTGTTTTTTAGATGTTTCAGGAAACACCATACACTTCTCCCAAGTGTCTGTTGGCAATTTACATCCCGCCCATCAGCATAACAAGGCTCCCAGTTCTCAATGGCCTGTTGCCTTTCTGGATTTTACACTTTTTTCAGATGGCCCTTTTGACCGGGGGGAAGTGAGACTTCATTATAGTGCAGATTTCCTTTGCAAGCTTGCTTGGTTGGCCAAAAAGGGCGTATGCGTTTTTTCCTGAATATATTCAGGAAAAAACGCATACACCCTTTTTGGCCAAGTGCATCATTGTGGACGTTCTGCCTCTTTTCCTATGCTTTCAATGCAATTCCAGTCTACCTCCTGAAATCGGTTTCCTGCAATTCTGCCCCGCTTTCAAGTCCTCTTGGCAGCCTTACTTCAGTCTATTTTTGGACGATAGCTGTCATTTATAAGTCTGCAGGTTTGTGAATTACAGTGCCCCTGAGCTCCTTTCTTCAACTCGCTTTCTTGTGACCTGGCCGCAACACCGCAGGATGGCTTCAGGCCCTAATCTGGTTCCAGCCCGGCATGCTGAGCCTTTGGTTAATTCCTCTTCCTGGTGGGAAATGAGAGTTAAATTTGCCCGTCCAGACACCTCCAGCTAGCCTCTCATTGGTTCTCGCTATTCCTGTTCATCTTCCGCAGAAATTGCAAACTGGGCCAAACAGGAGGTTAAAGGGACTGACTCTCCAAGTGGGGAGAGTGTTAGTAAAGCATCTGGAATGTTGCACCCGAGTACCAGGGGAGGAAAACTGAGACATATTTGAACACGTCTCCTGATCACATGGTTGATCATACTCTAGGTTCCACATGCATGTTTTAGCTGAAGGAAGAATACCTTAAACCTGGGTAGTTGAAACCCGTGGAATGGGTACCATGCAATATGACTTCAAAGGGTCTTCATTTGCTCACCGAACCTCTCCAATCCTATCACTGCTGCATTTATGCCCCTGTAAACATGCTTGATTCTCTTTCGGAGACATAGCAATCCATAGGTTTTAAGATACTTACTAGTCAGGTACATTCTTAAGCGTTTAATATGCGGTGTTGAGTCCATTTCGTTGAGCACGGAGTAGCTCTTGTCTATTTCCATATTTGACTTAAGGAACTTTATCTGTGCTCATTTCAATCTCTGGTTTTATGCAGCACCCCAACTCACCTTTACCCTTAAGCAAGCATAAGTTGGTTTTCTAAATTTGAGACCCTGTTCTGTTCTGTAATTCAGTTCCTGTGTAGCCAAGTTTACATTCCGTGTATTAGTGATATCTTATGATGTTTCTTTTTCTGTGTGACTTATTTCAGTTAGAATCATCGTACCTGAATCTACTCATTATGCTGCTACGGGCCTGATGACATAGATTTCATTGCTGAGTGATACTGCATTGTACGTAAGTACCACAAGTTCTTTATCCATTTTTCACTTTCTGCGATGTTGAACTTGTACTGTAAACGAGGTTCTTGTAAACAGAGCCGTTCCAAACTTTGGGGTGGCTGTGTCTTTTTGATTTTAATTTCCCTAAGCTATAGGACCATAATTGGCAGTGCCCTAGGCTCTGTTGCTTTGTGTTTTAGATGTTTCAGGAAACACCATACACTTCTCCCGAGTGTCTGTTGGCAATTTACATCCCGCCCATCAGCATAACAAGGCTCCCAGTTCTCAATGGCCTGTTGCCTTTCTGGATTTTACACTTTTTTCAGATGGCCCTTTGAACGGGGGGAAGTGAGACTTCATTGTAGTGCAGATTTCCTTTGCAAGCTTGCTTGGTTGGCCAAAAAGGGCGTATGCGTTTTTTCCTGAATATATTCAGGAAAAAACGCATACGCCGTTTTTGGCCAAGTGCATCATTGTGGACGTTCTGCCTCTTTTCCTATGCTTTCAATGCAATTCCAGTCTACCTCCTGAAATCGGTTTCCTGCAATTCTGCCCCGCTTTCAAGTCCTCTTGGCAGCCTTACTTCAGTCTATTTTTGGACGATAGCTGTCATTTATAACTCTGCAGGTTTGTGAATTACAGTGCCCCTGAGCTCCTTTCTTCAACTCGCTTTCTTGTGACCTGGCCGCAACACCGCAGGATGGCTTCAGGCCCTAATCTGGTTCTGGCCCGGCATGCTGAGCCTTTGGTTAATTCCTCTTCCTGGTGGGAAATGAGAGTTAAATTTGCCCGTTCAGACACCTCCAGCTAGTCTCTCATTGGTTCTCGCTATTCCTGTTCATCTTCCGCAGAAATTGCAAACTGGGCCAAACAGGAGGTTAAAGGGACTGACTCTCCAAGTCGGGAGAGTGTTAGTAAAGCGTCTGGAATGTTGCACCCGAGTACCAGGGGAGGAAACCTGAGACATATTTGAACACGTCTACCGTTCACATGGTTGATCATACTCTGGGTTCCACATGCATGTTTTAGCTGAAGGAAGAATACCTTAAACCTGGAGAGTTGAGACCCGTGGAATGGGTACCATGCAATATGATTTCAAAGGGTCTTCATTTGCTCACCGAACCTCTCCAATCCTATCACTGCTGCGTTTATGCCCCTGTACACACGCTTGATTCTCTTTTGGAGACATAGCAATCCATAGGTTTTAAGATACTTACTAGTCAGGTACATTCTTAGGCGTTTAATATGCGGTGTTGAGTCCATTTCGTTGAGCAAGGAGTAGCTCTTGTCTATTCCATACTTGGCTTAAGGAAATTTATCTGTGCTCATTTCAATCTCTGGTTTTATGCAGCACCCCAACTCACCTTTCCCCTTAAGCAAGCATAAGTTGGTTTTCTAAATTTGAGACACTGTTCTGTTTTGGAATGCAGTTCCTGTGTAGCCAAGTTTACATTCCGTGTATTAGTGATATCTTATGATGTTTCTTTTTCTGTGTGACTTATTTCAGTTAGAATCATCATACCTGAATCCACTCATTATGCTGCTACGGGCCTGATGACATAGATTTCATTGCTGAGTGATACTGCATTGTACGTAAGTACCACAAGTTCTTTATCCATTTTTCACTTTCTGTGATATTGAACTTGTACGGTAAACGAGGTTCTTGTAAACGGAGGCGTCCCAAACTTTGGGGTGGCTGTGTCTTTTTGATTTTAATTTCCCTAAGCTATAGGACCATAAGTGGAAGTGCCCTAGGCTCTGTTGCTTTGTTTTTTAGATGTTTCAGGAAACACCATACACTTCTCCCAATTGTCTGTTGGCAATTTACATCCCGCCCATCAGCATAACAAGGCTCCCAGTTCTCAATGGTCTGTTGCCTTTCTGGATTTTACACTTTTTTCAGATGGCCCTTTTGACCGGGGGGAAGTGAGACTTCATTGTAGTGCAGATTTCCTTTGCAAGCTTGCTTGGTTGGCCAAAAAGGGCGTATGCGTTTTTTCCTGAATATATTCAGGAAAAAACGCATACGCCCTTTTTGGCCAAGTGCATCATTGTGGACGTTCTGCCTCTTTTCCTATGCTTTCAATGCAATTCCAGTCTACCTCCTGAAATCGGTTTCCTGCAATTCTGCCCCGCTTTCAAGTCCTCTTGGCAGCCTTACTTCAGTCTATTTTTGGACGATAGCTGTCATTTATAACTCTGCAGGTTTGTGAATTACAGTGCCCCTGAGCTCCTTTCTTCAACTCGCTTTCTTGTGACCTGGCCACAACACCGCAGGATGGCTTCAGGCCCTAATCTGGTTCCGGCCCGGCATGCTGAGCCTTTGGTTAATTCCTCTTCCTGGTGGGAAATGAGACTTAAATTTGCCTGTCCAGACACCTCCAGCTAGCCTCTCATTGGTTCTCGCTATTCCTGTTCATCTTCCACAGAAATTGCAAACTGGGCCAAACAGGAGGTTAAAGGGACTGACTCTCCAAGTCGGGAGAGTGTTAGTAAAGCGTCTGGAATGTTGCACCCGAGTACCAGGGGAGGAAAACTGAGACATATTTGAACACGTCTCCCGATCACATGGTTGATCATACTCTGGGTTCCACATGCATGTTTTAGCTGAAGGAAGAATACCTTAAACCTGGAGAGTTGAGACCCGTGGAATGGGTACCATGCAATATGACTTCAAAGGGTCTTCATTTGCTCACCGAACCTCTCCAATCCTATCACTGCTGCGTTTATGCCCCTGTACACACGCTTGATTCTCTTTTGGAGACATAGCAATCCATAGGTTTTAAGATACTTACTAGTCAGGTACATTCTTAGGCGTTTAATATGGGGTGTTGAGTCCATTTCGTTGAGCAAGGAGTAGCTCTTGTCTATTCCATATTTGGCTTAAGGAACTTTATCTGTGCTCATTTCAATCTCTGGTTTTATGCAGCACCCCAACTCACCTTTCCCCTTAAGCAAGCATAAGTTGGTTTTCTAAATTTGAGACCCTGTTCTGTTTTGGAATGCAGTTCCTGTGTAGCCAAGTTTACATTCCGTGTATTAGTGATATCTTATGATGTTTCTTTTTCTGTGTGACTTATTTCAGTTAGAATCATCGTACCTGAATCCACTCATTATGCTGCTACGGGCCTGATGACATAGATTTCATTGCTGAGTGATACTGCATTGTACGTAAGTACCACAAGTGCTTTATCCATTTTTCACTTTCTGCGATGTTGAACTTGTACTGTAAACGAGGTTCTTGTAAACGGAGCCGTTCCAAACTTTGGGGTGGCTGTGTCTTTTTGATTTTAATTTCCCTAAGCTATAGGACCATAAGTGGAAGTGCCCTAGGCTCTGTTGCTTTGTTTTTTAGATGTTTCAGGAAACACCATACACTTCTCCCGAGTGTCTGTTGGCAATTTACATCCCGCCCATTAGCATAACAAGGCTCCCAGTTCTCAATGGCCTGTTGCCTTTCTGGATTTTACACTTTTTTCAGATGGCCCTTTGACTGGGGGGAAGTGAGACTTCATTGTAGTGCAGATTTCCTTTGCAAGCTTGCTTGGTTGGCCAAAAAGGGCATATGCGTTTTTTCCTGAATATATTCAGGAAAAAACGCATACGCCCTTTTTGGCCAAGTGCATCATTGTGGACGTTCTGCCTCTTTTCCTATGCTTTCAATGCAATTCCAGTCTACCTCCTGAAATCGGTTTCCTGCAATTCTGCCCCGCTTTCAAGTCCTCTTGGCAGCCTTACTTCAGTCTATTTTTGGACGATAGCTGTCATTTATAACTCTGCAGGTTTGTGAATTACAGTGCCCCTGAGCTCCTTTCTTCAACTCGCTTTCTTGTGACCTGGCCGTAACACCGCAGGATGGCTTCAGGCCCTAATCTGGTTCCGGCCCGGCATGCTGAGCCTTTGGTTAATTCCTCTTCCTGGTGGGAAATGAGAGTTAAATTTGCCCGTTCAGACACCTCCAGCTAGTCTCTCATTGGTTCTCGCTATTCCTGTTCATCTTCCGCAGAAATTGCAAACTGGGCCAAACAGGAGGTTAAAGGGACTGACTCTCCAAGTCGGGAGAGTGTTAGTAAAGCGTCTGGAATGTTGCACCCGAGTACCAGGGGAGGAAAACTGAGACATATTTGAACACGTCTACCGTTCACATGGTTGATCATACTCTGGGATCCACATGCATGTTTTAGCTGAAGGAAGAATACCTTAAACCTGGAGAGTTGAGACCCGTGGAATGGGTACCATGCAATATGATTTCAAAGGGTCTTCATTTGCTCACCGAACCTCTCCAATCCTATCACTGCTGCGTTTATGCCCCTGTACACACGCTTGATTCTCTTTTGGAGACATAGCAATCCATAGGTTTTAAGATACTTACTAGTCAGGTACATTCTTAGGCGTTTAATATGGGGTGTTGAGTCCATTTCGTTGAGCAAGGAGTAGCTCTTGTCTATTCCATACTTGGCTTAAGGAACTTTATCTGTGCTCATTTCAATCTCTGGTTTTATGCAGCACCCCAACTCACCTTTCCCCTTAAGCAAGCATAAGTTGGTTTTCTAAATTTGAGACCCTGTTCTGTTCTGTAATTCAGTTCCTGTGTAGCCAAGTTTACATTCCGTGTATTA
Organism: Stenella coeruleoalba; assembly: GCF_951394435.1. Classification (NCBI taxonomy): domain Eukaryota; kingdom Metazoa; phylum Chordata; class Mammalia; order Artiodactyla; family Delphinidae; genus Stenella; species Stenella coeruleoalba. Next base: position 296,514 of record NW_027645994.1, on the reverse strand, counting down.
CTGATATCTTATGATATTTCTTTTTCTCTGTGACTTACTTCAGTTAGAATCATCATACCTGAATCCACTCATTGTGCTGCTAAGGGCCTGATGACACAGATTTCATTGCTGAGTGATATTGCTTTGTAAGTAAATACCACAACTTCTTTATCCATTTTTCACTTTCTGCGATGTTGAACTTGTACTGTAAACGAGGTTCTTGTAAACAGAGCCGTTCCAAACTTTGGGGTGGCTGTGTCTTTTTGATTTTAATTTCCCTAAGCTATAGGACCATAAGTGGAAGTGCCCTAGGTTCTGTTGCTTTGTTTTTTAGATGTTTCAGGAAACACCATACACTTCTCCCGAGTGTCTGTTGGCAATTTACATCCCGCCCATCAGCATAACAAGGCTCCCAGTTCTCCATGGCCTGTCCTGCCTTTCTGGATTTTACACTTTTTTCAGATGGCCCTTTTGACCGGGGGGAAGTGAGACTTCATTGTAGTGCAGATTTCCTTTGCAAGCTTGATGGTTGGCCAAAAAGGGCATATGCGTTTTTTCCTGAATATATTCAGGAATAATTTGCCCGTCCAGACACCTCCAGCTAGCCTCTCATTGGTTCTCGCTATTCCTGTTCATCTTCCGCAGAAATTGCAAACTGGGCCAAACAGGAGGTTAAAGGCGCTGACTCTCCAAGTGGGGAGAGTGTTAGTAAAGCGTCTGGAATGTTGCACCCGAGTACCAGGGGAGGAAAACTGAGACATATTTGAACACGTCTCCCGTTCACATGGTTGATCATACTTGGGTTCCACATGCATGTTTTAGCTGAAGGAAGAATACCTTAAACCTGGAGAGTTGAGACCCGTGTAATGGGTACCATGCAATATGACTTCAAAGGGTCTTCATTTGCTCACCGAACCTCTCCAATCCTATCACTGCTGCGTTTATGCCCCTGTACACATACTTGATTCTCTTTTGGAGACATAGCAATCCATAGGTTTTACGATACTTACTAGTCAGGTACATTCTTAGGCGTTTAATATGCGGTGTTGAGTCCATTTCGTTGAGCAAGGAGTAGCTCTTGTCTATTCCATATTTGACTTAAGGAACTTTATCTGTGCTCATTTCAATCTCTGGTTTTATGCAGCACCCCAACTCACCTTTACCCTTAAGCAAGCATAAGTTGGTTTTCTAAATTTGAGACCATGTTCTGTTCTGTAATTCAGTTCCTGTGTAGCCAAGTTTACATTCCGTGTATTACTGATATCTTATGATGTTTCTTTTTCTGTGTGACTTATTTCAGTTAGAATCATCATACCTGAATCCACTCATTGTGCTGCTAAGAGCCTGATGACATAGATTTCATTGCTGAGTGATATTGCTTTGTAAGTAAATACCACAACTTCTTTATCCATTTTTCACTTTCTGCGATGTTGAACTTGTACTGTAAATGAGGTTCTTGTAAACAGAGGCGTCCCAAACTTTGGGGTGGCTGTGTCTTTTTGATTTTAATTTCCCTAAGCTATAGGACCATAAGTGGCAGTGCCCTAGGCTCTGTTGCTTTGTTTTTTAGATGTTTCAGGAAACACCATACACTTCTCCCGAGTGTCTGTTGGCAATTTACATGCCGCCCATCAGCATAACAAGGCTCCCAGTTCTCCATGGCCTGTCCTGCCTTTCTGGATTTTACACTTTTTTCAGATGGCCCTTTTGACTGGGGGGAAGTGAGACTTCATTGTAGTGCAGATTTCCTTTGCAAGCTTGCTTGGTTGGCCAAAAAGGGCGTATGCGTTTTTTCCTGAATATATTCAGGAAAAAACGCATACGCCCTTTTTGGCCAAGTGCATCATTGTGGACGTTCTGCCTCTTTTCCTATGCTTTCAATGCAATTCCAGTCTACCTCCTGAAATCGGTTTCCTGCAATTCTGCCCCGCTTTCAAGTCCTCTTGGCAGCCTTACTTCAGTCTATTTTTGGACGATAGCTGTCATTTATAACTCTGCAGGTTTGTGAATTACAGTGCCCCTGAGCTCCTTTCTTCAACTCGCTTTCTTGTGACCTGGCCGCAACACCGCAGGATGGCTTCAGGCCCTAATCTGGTTCCGTCCCGGCATGCTGAGCCTTTGGTTAATTCCTCTTCCTGGTGGGAAATGAGAGTTCAATTTGCCCGTCCAGACACCTCCAGCTAGCCTCTCATTGGTTCTCGCTATTCCTGTTCATCTTCCGCAGAAATTGCAAACTGGGCCAAACAGGAGGTTAAAGGCGCTGACTCTCCAAGTGGGGAGAGTGTTAGTAAAGCGTCTGGAATGTTGCACCCGAGTACCAGGGGAGGAAAACTGAGACATATTTGAACACGTCTCCCGTTCACATGGTTGATCATACTTGGGTTCCACATGCATGTTTTAGCTGAAGGAAGAATACCTTAAACCTGGAGAGTTGAGACCCGTGTAATGGGTACCATGCAATATGACTTCAAAGGGTCTTCATTTGCTCACCGAACCTCTCCAATCCTATCACTGCTGCGTTTATGCCCCTGTACACACGCTTGATTCTCTTTTGGAGACATAGCAATCCATAGGTTTTAAGATACTTACTAGTCAGGTACATTCTTAGGCGTTTAATATGCGGTGTTGAGTCCATTTCGTTGAGCAAGGAGTAGCTCTTGTCTATTCCATATTTGACTTAAGGAACTTTATCTGTGCTCATTTCAATCTCTGGTTTTATGCAGCACCCCAACTCACCTTTACCCTTAAGCAAGCATAAGTTGGTTTTCTAAATTTGAGACCCTGTTCTGTTCTGTAATTCAGTTCCTGTGTAGCCAAGTTTACATTCCATGTATTACTGATATCTTATGATGTTTCTTTTTCTGTGTGACTTATTTCAGTTAGAATCATCATATCTGAATCCACTCATTGTGCTGCTAAGGGCCTGATGACATAGATTTCATTGCTGAGTGATATTGCTTTGTAAGTAAATACCACAACTTCTTTATCCATTTTTCACTTTCTGCGATGTTGAACTTGTACTGTAAACGAGGTTCTTGTAAACAGAGGCGTCCCAAACTTTGGGGTGGCTGTGTCTTTTTCATTTTAATTTCCCTAAGCTATAGGACCATAAGTGGAAGTGCCCTAGGCTCTGTTGCTTTGTTTTTTAGATGTTTCAGGAAACACCATATACTTCTCCCCAGTGTCTGTTGGCAATTTACATGCCACCCATCAGCATAACAAGGCTCCCAGTTCTCCATGGCCTGTCCTGCCTTTCTGGATTTTACACTTTTTTCAGATGGCCCTTTTGACCGGGGGGAAGTGAGACTTCATTGTAGTGCAGATTTCCTTTGCAAGCTTGCTTGGTTGGCCAAAAAGGGCGTATGCATTTTTTCCTGAATATATTCAGGAAAAAACGCATACGCCCTTTTTGGCCAAGTGCATCATTGTGGACGTTCTGCCTCTTTTCCTATGCTTTCAATGCAATTCCAGTCTACCTCCTGAAATCGGTTTCCTGCAATTCTGCCCCGCTTTCAAGTCCTCTTGGCAGCCTTACTTCAGTCTATTTTTGGACGATAGCTGTCATTTATAACTCTGCAGGTTTGTGAATTACAGTGCCCCTGAGCTCCTTTCTTCAACTCGCTTTCTTGTGACCTGGCCGCAACACCGCAGGATGGCTTCAGGCCCTAATCTGGTTCCGGCCCGGCATGCTCAGCCTTTGGTTAATTCCTCTTCCTGGTGGGAAATGAGAGTTAAATTTGCCCGTCCAGACACCTCCAGCTAGCCTCTCATTGGTTCTCGCTATTCCTGTTCATCTTCCGCAGAAATTGCAAACTGGGCCAAACAGGAGGTTAAAGGGACTGACTCTCCAAGTGGGGAGAGTGTTAGTAAAGCGTCTGGAATGTTGCACCCGAGTACCAGGGGAGGAAAATTGAGACATATTTGAACACGTCTCCCGATCACATGGTTGATCATACTCTAGGTTCCACATGCATGTTTTAGCTGAAGGAAGAATACCTTAAACCTGGGTAGTTGAAACCCGTGGAATGGGTACCATGCAATATGACTTCAAAGGGTCTTCATTTGCTCACCGAACCTCTCCAATCCTATCACTGCTGCGTTTATGCCCCTGTACACATGCTTGATTCTCTTTCGGAGACATAGCAATCCATAGGTTTTAAGATACTTACAAGTCAGGTACATTCTTAGGCGTTTAATATGCGGTGTTGAGTCCATTTCGTTGAGCAAGGAGTAGCTCTTGTCTATTCCATATTTGGCTTAAGGAACTTTATCTGTGCTCATTTCAATCTCTGGTTTTATGCAGCACCCCAACTCACCTTTACCCTTAAGCAAGCATAAGTTGGTTTTCTAAATTTGAGACCCTGTTCTGTTCTGTAATTCATTTCCTGTGTAGCCAAGTTTACATTCCGTGTATTACTGATATCTTATGATGTTTCTTTTTCTGTGTGACTTATTTCAGTTAGAATCATCATATCTGAATCCACTCATTGTGCTGCTAAGGGCCTGATGACATAGATTTCATTGCTGAGTGATATTGCTTTGTAAGTGAATACCACAACTTCTTTATCTATTTTTCACTTTCTGCGATGTTGAACTTGTACTGTAAACGAGGTTCGTGTAAACAGAGCCGTTCCAAACTTTGGGGTGGCTGTGTCTTTTTGATTTTAATTTCCCTAAGCTATAGGACCATAAGTGGAAGTGCCCTAGGCTCTGTTGCTTTGTTTTTTAGATGTTTCAGGAAACACCATACACTTCTCCCAAGTGTCTGTTGGCAATTTACATCCCGCCCATCAGCATAACAAGGCTCCCAGTTCTCAATGGCCTGTTGCCTTTCTGGATTTTACACTTTTTTCAGATGGCCCTTTTGACCGGGGGGAAGTGAGACTTCATTATAGTGCAGATTTCCTTTGCAAGCTTGCTTGGTTGGCCAAAAAGGGCGTATGCGTTTTTTCCTGAATATATTCAGGAAAAAACGCATACACCCTTTTTGGCCAAGTGCATCATTGTGGACGTTCTGCCTCTTTTCCTATGCTTTCAATGCAATTCCAGTCTACCTCCTGAAATCGGTTTCCTGCAATTCTGCCCCGCTTTCAAGTCCTCTTGGCAGCCTTACTTCAGTCTATTTTTGGACGATAGCTGTCATTTATAAGTCTGCAGGTTTGTGAATTACAGTGCCCCTGAGCTCCTTTCTTCAACTCGCTTTCTTGTGACCTGGCCGCAACACCGCAGGATGGCTTCAGGCCCTAATCTGGTTCCAGCCCGGCATGCTGAGCCTTTGGTTAATTCCTCTTCCTGGTGGGAAATGAGAGTTAAATTTGCCCGTCCAGACACCTCCAGCTAGCCTCTCATTGGTTCTCGCTATTCCTGTTCATCTTCCGCAGAAATTGCAAACTGGGCCAAACAGGAGGTTAAAGGGACTGACTCTCCAAGTGGGGAGAGTGTTAGTAAAGCATCTGGAATGTTGCACCCGAGTACCAGGGGAGGAAAACTGAGACATATTTGAACACGTCTCCTGATCACATGGTTGATCATACTCTAGGTTCCACATGCATGTTTTAGCTGAAGGAAGAATACCTTAAACCTGGGTAGTTGAAACCCGTGGAATGGGTACCATGCAATATGACTTCAAAGGGTCTTCATTTGCTCACCGAACCTCTCCAATCCTATCACTGCTGCATTTATGCCCCTGTAAACATGCTTGATTCTCTTTCGGAGACATAGCAATCCATAGGTTTTAAGATACTTACTAGTCAGGTACATTCTTAAGCGTTTAATATGCGGTGTTGAGTCCATTTCGTTGAGCACGGAGTAGCTCTTGTCTATTTCCATATTTGACTTAAGGAACTTTATCTGTGCTCATTTCAATCTCTGGTTTTATGCAGCACCCCAACTCACCTTTACCCTTAAGCAAGCATAAGTTGGTTTTCTAAATTTGAGACCCTGTTCTGTTCTGTAATTCAGTTCCTGTGTAGCCAAGTTTACATTCCGTGTATTAGTGATATCTTATGATGTTTCTTTTTCTGTGTGACTTATTTCAGTTAGAATCATCGTACCTGAATCTACTCATTATGCTGCTACGGGCCTGATGACATAGATTTCATTGCTGAGTGATACTGCATTGTACGTAAGTACCACAAGTTCTTTATCCATTTTTCACTTTCTGCGATGTTGAACTTGTACTGTAAACGAGGTTCTTGTAAACAGAGCCGTTCCAAACTTTGGGGTGGCTGTGTCTTTTTGATTTTAATTTCCCTAAGCTATAGGACCATAATTGGCAGTGCCCTAGGCTCTGTTGCTTTGTGTTTTAGATGTTTCAGGAAACACCATACACTTCTCCCGAGTGTCTGTTGGCAATTTACATCCCGCCCATCAGCATAACAAGGCTCCCAGTTCTCAATGGCCTGTTGCCTTTCTGGATTTTACACTTTTTTCAGATGGCCCTTTGAACGGGGGGAAGTGAGACTTCATTGTAGTGCAGATTTCCTTTGCAAGCTTGCTTGGTTGGCCAAAAAGGGCGTATGCGTTTTTTCCTGAATATATTCAGGAAAAAACGCATACGCCGTTTTTGGCCAAGTGCATCATTGTGGACGTTCTGCCTCTTTTCCTATGCTTTCAATGCAATTCCAGTCTACCTCCTGAAATCGGTTTCCTGCAATTCTGCCCCGCTTTCAAGTCCTCTTGGCAGCCTTACTTCAGTCTATTTTTGGACGATAGCTGTCATTTATAACTCTGCAGGTTTGTGAATTACAGTGCCCCTGAGCTCCTTTCTTCAACTCGCTTTCTTGTGACCTGGCCGCAACACCGCAGGATGGCTTCAGGCCCTAATCTGGTTCTGGCCCGGCATGCTGAGCCTTTGGTTAATTCCTCTTCCTGGTGGGAAATGAGAGTTAAATTTGCCCGTTCAGACACCTCCAGCTAGTCTCTCATTGGTTCTCGCTATTCCTGTTCATCTTCCGCAGAAATTGCAAACTGGGCCAAACAGGAGGTTAAAGGGACTGACTCTCCAAGTCGGGAGAGTGTTAGTAAAGCGTCTGGAATGTTGCACCCGAGTACCAGGGGAGGAAACCTGAGACATATTTGAACACGTCTACCGTTCACATGGTTGATCATACTCTGGGTTCCACATGCATGTTTTAGCTGAAGGAAGAATACCTTAAACCTGGAGAGTTGAGACCCGTGGAATGGGTACCATGCAATATGATTTCAAAGGGTCTTCATTTGCTCACCGAACCTCTCCAATCCTATCACTGCTGCGTTTATGCCCCTGTACACACGCTTGATTCTCTTTTGGAGACATAGCAATCCATAGGTTTTAAGATACTTACTAGTCAGGTACATTCTTAGGCGTTTAATATGCGGTGTTGAGTCCATTTCGTTGAGCAAGGAGTAGCTCTTGTCTATTCCATACTTGGCTTAAGGAACTTTATCTGTGCTCATTTCAATCTCTGGTTTTATGCAGCACCCCAACTCACCTTTCCCCTTAAGCAAGCATAAGTTGGTTTTCTAAATTTGAGACCCTGTTCTGTTCTGTAATTCAGTTCCTGTGTAGCCAAGTTTACATTCCGTGTATTACTGATATCTTATGATATTTCTTTTTCTGTGTGACTTACTTCAGTTAGAATCATCATACCTGAATCCACTCATTGTGCTGCTAAGGGCCTGATGACACAGATTTCATTGCTGAGTGATATTGCTTTGTAAGTAAATACCACAACTTCTTTATCCATTTTTCACTTTCTGCGATGTTGAACTTGTACTGTAAACGAGGTTCTTGTAAACAGAGCCGTTCCAAACTTTGGGGTGGCTGTGTCTTTTTGATTTTAATTTCCCTAAGCTATAGGACCATAAGTGGAAGTGCCCTAGGTTCTGTTGCTTTGTTTTTTAGATGTTTCAGGAAACACCATACACTTCTCCCGAGTGGTTGTTGGCAATTTACATGCCGCCCATCAGCATAACAAGGCTCCCAGTTCTCCATGGCCTGTCCTGCCTTTCTGGATTTTACACTTTTTTCAGATGGCCCTTTTGACCGGGGGGAAGTGAGACTTCATTGTAGTGCAGATTTCCTTTGCAAGCTTGCTTGGTTGGCCAAAAAGGGCGTATGCGTTTTTTCCTGAATATATTTAGGAAAAAACGCATACGCCCTTTTTGGCCAAGTGCATTATTGTGGACGTTCTGCCTCTTTTCCTATGCTTTCAATGCAATTCCAGTCTACCTCCTGAAATCGGTTTCCTGCAATTCTGCCCCGCTTTCAAGTCCTCTTGGCAGCCTTACTTCAGTCTATTTTTGGACGATAGCTGTCATTTATAACTCTGCAGGTTTGTGAATTACAGTGTCCCTGAGCTCCTTTCTTCAACTCGCTTTCTTGTGAGCTGGCCGCAACACCGCAGGATGGCTTCAGGCCCTAATCTGGTTCCGGCCCGGCATGCTGAGCCTTTGGTTAATTCCTCTTCCTGGTGGGAAATGAGAGTTCAATTTGCCCGTCCAGACACCTCCAGCTAGCCTCTCATTGGTTCTCGCTATTCCTGTTCATCTTCCGCAGAAATTGCAAACTGGGCCAAACAGGAGGTTAAAGGGACTGACTCTCCAAGTGGGGAGAGTGTTAGTAAAGCGTCTGGAATGTTGCACCCGAGTACCAGGGGAGGAAAATTGAGACATATTTGAACACGTCTCCCGATCACATGGTTGATCATACTCTAGGTTCCACATGCATGTTTTAGCTGAAGGAAGAATACCTTAAACCTGGGTAGTTGAAACCCGTGGAATGGGTACCATGCAATATGACTTCAAAGGGTCTTCATTTGCTCACCGAACCTCTCCAATCCTATCACTGCTGCGTTTATGCCCCTGTACACATGCTTGATTCTCTTTCGGAGACATAGCAATCCATAGGTTTTAAGATACTTACAAGTCAGGTACATTCTTAGGCGTTTAATATGCGGTGTTGAGTCCATTTCGTTGAGCAAGGAGTAGCTCTTGTCTATTCCATATTTGGCTTAAGGAACTTTATCTGTGCTCATTTGAATCTCTGGTTTTATGCAGCACCCCAACTCACCTTTACCCTTAAGCAAGCATAAGTTGGTTTTCTAAATTTGAGACCCTGTTCTGTTCTGTAATTCAGTTCCTGTGTAGCCAAGTATACATTCCGTGTATTACTGATATCTTATGATGTTTCTTTTTCTGTGTGACTTATTTCAGTTAGAATCATCATACCTGAATCCACTCATTGTGCTGCTAAGGGCCTGATGACATAGATTTCATTGCTGAGTGATATTGCTTTGTAAGTGAATACCACAACTTCTTTATCCATTTTTCACTTTCTGTGATGTTGAACTTGTACTGTAAAAGAGGTTCTTGTAAACAGAGCCGTTCCAAACTTTGGGGTGGCTGTGTCTTTTTGATTTTAATTTCCCTAAGCTATAGGACCATAAGTGGAAGTGCCCTAGGCTCTGTTGCTTTGTTTTTTAGATGTTTCAGGAAACACCATACACTTCTCCCAAGTGTCTGTTGGCAATTTACATCCCGCCCATCAGCATAACAAGGCTCCCAGTTCTCAATGGCCTGTTGCCTTTCTGGATTTTACACTTTTTTCAGATGGCCCTTTTGACCGGGGGGAAGTGAGACTTCATTGTAGTGCAGATTTCCTTTGCAAGCTTGCTTGGTTGGCCAAAAAGGGCGTATGCGTTTTTTCCTGAATATATTCAGGAAAAAACGCATACACCCTTTTTGGCCAAGTGCATCATTGTGGACGTTCTGCCTCTTTTCCTATGCTTTCAATGCAATTCCAGTCTACCTCCTGAAATCGGTTTCCTGCAATTCTGCCCCGCTTTCAAGTCCTCTTGGCAGCCTTACTTCAGTCTATTTTTGGACGATAGCTGTCATTTATAAGTCTGCAGGTTTGTGAATTACAGTGCCCCTGAGCTCCTTTCTTCAACTCGGTTTCTTGTGACCTGGCCGCAACACCGCAGGATGGCTTCAGGCCCTAATCTGGTTCCAGCCCGGCATGCTGAGCCTTTGGTTAATTCCTCTTCCTGGTGGGAAATGAGAGTTAAATTTGCCCGTCCAGACACCTCCAGCTAGCCTCTCATTGGTTCTCGCTATTCCTGTTCATCTTCCGCAGAAATTGCAAACTGGGCGAAACAGGAGGTTAAAGACGCTGACTCTCCAAGTGGGGAGAGTGTTAGTAAAGCGTCTGGAATGTTGCACCCGAGTACCAGGGGAGGAAAACTGAGACATATTTGAACACGTCTCCTGATCACATGGTTGATCATACTCTGGGTTCCACATGCATGTTTTAGCTGAAGGAAGAATACCTTAAACCTGCGTAGTTGAAACCCGTGGAATGGGTACCATGCAATATGACTTCAAAGGGTCTTCATTTGCTCACCGAACCTCTCCAATCCTATCACTGCTGCGTTTATGCCCCTGTAAACATGCTTGATTCTCTTTCGGAGACATAGCAATCCATAGGTTTTAAGATACTTACTAGTCAGGTACATTCTTAGGCGTTTAATATGGGGTGTTGAGTCCATTTCGTTGAGCAAGGAGTAGCTCTTGTCTATTCCATATTTGGCTTAAGGAACTTTATCTGTGCTCATTTCAATCTCTGGTTTTATGCAGCACCCCCACTCACCTTTACCCTTAAGCAAGCATAAGTTGGTTTTCTAAATTTGAGACCCTGTTCTGTTCTGTAATTCAGTTCCTGTGTAGCCAAGTTTACATTCCGTGTATTACTGATATCTTATGATGTTTCTTTTTCTGTGTGACTTACTTCAGTTAGAATCATCATACCTGAATCCACTCATTGTGCTGCTAAGGGCCTGATGACACAGATTTCATTGCTGAGTGATATTGCTTTGTAAGTAAATACCACAACTTCTTTATCCATTTTTCACTTTCTGTGATGTTGAACTTGTACTGTAAAAGAGGTTCTTGTAAACAGAGCCGTTCCAAACTTTGGGGTGGCTGTGTCTTTTTGATTTTAATTTCCCTAAGCTATAGGACCATAAGTGGAAGTGCCCTAGGCTCTGTTGCTTTGTTTTTTAGATGTTTCAGGAAACACCATACACTTCTCCCGAGTGGTTGTTGGCAATTTACATCCCGCCCATCAGCATAACAAGGCTCCCAGTTCTCCATGGCCTGTCCTGCCTTTCTGGATTTTACACTTTTTTCAGATGGCCCTTTTGACCGGGGGGAAGTGAGACTTCATTGTAGTGCAGATTTCCTTTGCAAGCTTGCTTGGTTGGCCAAAAAGGGCGTATGCGTTTTTTCCTGAATATATTCAGGAAAAAACGCATACGCCCTTTTTGGCCAAGTGCATCATTGTGGACGTTCTGCCTCTTTTCCTATGCTTTCAATGCAATTCCAGTCTACCTCCTGAAATCGGTTTCCTGCAATTCTGCCCCGCTTTCAAGTCCTCTTGGCAGCCTTACTTCAGTCTATTTTTGGACGATAGCTGTCATTTATAACTCTGCAGGTTTGTGAATTACAGTGCCCCTGAGCTCCTTTCTTCAACTTGCTTTCTTGTGACCTGGCCGCAACACCGCAGGATGGCTTCAGGCCCTAATCTGGTTCCGGTACGGCACGCTGAGCCTTTGGTTATTTCCTCTTCCTGGTGGGAAATGAGAGTTAAATTTGCCCGTCCAGACACCTCCAGCTAGCCTCTCATTGGTTCTTGCTATTCCTGTTCATCTTCCGCAGAAATTGCAAACTGGGCCAAACAGGAGGTTAAAGGGACTGACTCTCCAAGTCGGGAGAGTGTTAGTAAAGCGTCTGGAATGTTGCACCCGAGTACCAGGGTACGAAAACTGACATATTTGAACACGTCTCCCGATCACATGGTTGATCATACTCTAGGTTCCACATGCATGTTTTAGCTGAAGGAAGAATACCTTAAACCTGGGTAGTTGAAACCCTTGGAATGGGTACCATGCAATATGACTTCAAAGGGTCTTCATTTGCTCACCGAACCTCTCCAATCCTATCACTGCTGCGTTTATGCCCCTGTACAAATGCTTGATTCTCTTTCGGAGACATAGCAATCCATAGGTTTTAAGATACTTACTAGTCAGGTACATTCTTAGGCGTTTAATATGCGGTGTTGAGTCCATTTCGTTGAGCAAGGAGTAGCTCTTGTCTATTCCATATTTGGCTTAAGGAACTTTATCTGTGCTCATTTCAATCTCTGGTTTTATGCAGCACCCCAACTCACCTTTACCCTTAAGCAAGCATAAGTTGGTTTTCTAAATTTGAGTCCCTGTTTTGTTCTGTAATTCAGTTCCTGTGTAGCCAAGTTTACATTCCGTGTATTACTTATATCTTATGATGTTTCTTTTTCTGTGTGACTTACTTCAGTTAGAATCATCATACCTGAATCCACTCATTGTGCTGCTAAGGGCCTGATGACACAGATTTCATTGCTGAGTGATATTGCTTTGTAAGTAAATACCACAACTTCTTTATCCATTTTTCACTTTCTGCGATGTTGAACTTGTACTGTAAACGAGGTTCTTGTAAACAGAGCCGTTCCAAACTTTGGGGTGGCTGTGTCTTTTTGATTTTAATTTCCCTAAGCTATAGGACCATAAGTGGAAGTGCCCTAGGTTCTGTTGCTTTGTTTTTTAGATGTTTCAGGAAACACCATACACTTCTCCCGAGTGGTTGTTGGCAATTTACATCCCGCCCATCAGCATAACAAGGCTGCCAGTTCTCCATGGCCTGTCCTGCCTTTCTGGATTTTACACTTTTTTCAGATGGCCCTTTTGACCGGGGGGAAGTGAGACTTCATTGTAGTGCAGATTTCCTTTGCAAGCTTGCTTGGTTGGCCAAAAAGGGCATATGCGTTTTTTCCTGAATATATTCAGGAATAATTTGCCCATCCAGACACCTCCAGCTAGCCTCTCATTGGTTCTCGCTATTCCTGTTCATCTTCCGCAAAAATTGCAAACTGGGCCAAACAGGAGGTTAAAGGCGCTGACTCTCCAAGTGGGGAGAGTGTTAGTAAAGCGTCTGGAATGTTGCACCCGAGTACCAGGGGAGGAAAACTGAGACATATTTGAACACGTCTCCCGTTCACATGGTTGATCATACTTGGGTTCCACATGCATGTTTTAGCTGAAGGAAGAATACCTTAAACCTGGAGAGTTGAGACCCGTGTAATGTGTACCATGCAATATGACTTCAAAGGGTCTTCATTTGCTCACCGAACCTCTCCAATCCTATCACTGCTGCGTTTATGCCCCTGTACACATACTTGATTCTCTTTTGGAGACATAGCAATCCATAGGTTTTACGATACTTACTAGTCAGGTACATTCTTAGGCGTTTAATATGCGGTGTTGAGTCCATTTCGTTGAGCAAGGAGTAGCTCTTGTCTATTCCATATTTGACTTAAGGAACTTTATCTGTGCTCATTTCAATCTCTGGTTTTATGCAGCACCCCAACTCACCTTTACCCTTAAGCAAGCATAAGTTGGTTTTCTAAATTTGAGACCCTGTTCTGTTCTGTAATTCAGTTCCTGTGTAGCCAAGTTTACATTCCATTTATTACTGATATCTTATGATGTTTCTTTTTCTGTGTGACTTATTTCAGTTAGAATCATCATACCTGAATCCACTCATTGTGCTGCTAAGGGCCTGATGACATAGATTTCATTGCTGAGTGATATTGCTTTGTAAGTAAATACCACAACTTCTTTATCCATTTTTCACTTTCTGCGATGTTGAACTTGTACTGTAAACGAGGTTCTTGTAAACAGAGGCGTCCCAAACTTTGGGGTGGCTGTGTCTTTTTGATTTTAATTTCCCTAAGCTATAAGACCATAAGTGGCAGTGCCCTAGGCTCTGTTGCTTTGTTTTTTAGATGTTTCAGGAAACACCATACACTTCTCCCCAGTGTCTGTTGGCAATTTACATGCCGCCCATCAGCATAACAAGGCTCCCAGTTCTCCATGGCCTGTCCTGCCTTTCTGGATTTTACACTTTTTTCAGATGGCCCTTTTGACTGGGGGGAAGTGAGACTTCATTGTAGTGCAGATTTCCTTTGCAAGCTTGCTTGGTTGGCCAAAAAGGGCGTATGCGTTTTTTCCTGAATATATTTAGGAAAAAACGCATACGCCCTTTTTGGCCAAGTGCATCATTGTGGACGTTCTGCCTCTTTTCCTATGCTTTCAATGCAATTCCAGTCTACCTCCTGAAATCGGTTTCCTGCAATTCTGCCCCGCTTTCAAGTCCTCTTGGCAGCCTTACTTCAGTCTATTTTTGGATGATAGCTGTCATTTATAACTCTGCAGGTTTGTGAATTACAGTGTCCCTGAGCTCCTTTCTTCAACTCGCTTTCTTGTGACCTGGCCGCAACACCGCAGGATGGCTTCAGGCCCTAATCTGGTTCCGGCCCGGCATGCTGAGCCTTTGGTTAATTCCTCTTCCTGGTGGGAAATGAGAGTTCAATTTGCCCGTCCAGACACCTCCAGCTAGCCTCTCATTGGTTCTCGCTATTCCTGTTCATCTTCCGCAGAAATTGCAAACTGGGCCAAACAGGAGGTTAAAGGGACTGACTCTCCAAGTGGGGAGAGTGTTAGTAAAGCGTCTGGAATGTTGCACCCGAGTACCAGGGGAGGAAAATTGAGACATATTTGAACACGTCTCCCGATCACATGGTTGATCATACTCTAGGTTCCACATGCATGTTTTAGCTGAAGGAAGAATACCTTAAACCTGGGTAGTTGAAACCCGTGGAATGGGTACCATGCAATATGACTTCAAAGGGTCTTCATTTGCTCACCGAACCTCTCCAATCCTATCACTGCTGCGTTTATGCCCCTGTACACATGCTTGATTCTCTTTCGGAGACATAGCAATCCATAGGTTTTAAGATACTTACAAGTCAGGTACATTCTTAGGCGTTTAATATGCGGTGTTGAGTCCATTTCGTTGAGCAAGGAGTAGCTCTTGTCTATTCCATATTTGGCTTAAGGAACTTTATCTGTGCTCATTTGAATCTCTGGTTTTATGCAGCACCCCAACTCACCTTTACCCTTAAGCAAGCATAAGTTGGTTTTCTAAATTTGAGACCCTGTTCTGTTCTGTAATTCAGTTCCTGTGTAGCCAAGTATACATTCCGTGTATTACTGATATCTTATGATGTTTCTTTTTCTGTGTGACTTATTTCAGTTAGAATCATCATACCTGAATCCACTCATTGTGCTGCTAAGGGCCTGATGACATAGATTTCATTGCTGAGTGATATTGCTTTGTAAGTGAATACCACAACTTCTTTATCCATTTTTCACTTTCTGTGATGTTGAACTTGTACTGTAAAAGAGGTTCTTGTAAACAGAGCCGTTCCAAACTTTGGGGTGGCTGTGTCTTTTTGATTTTAATTTCCCTAAGCTATAGGACCATAAGTGGAAGTGCCCTAGGCTCTGTTGCTTTGTTTTTTAGATGTTTCAGGAAACACCATACACTTCTCCCAAGTGTCTGTTGGCAATTTACATCCCGCCCATCAGCATAACAAGGCTCCCAGTTCTCAATGGCCTGTTGCCTTTCTGGATTTTACACTTTTTTCAGATGGCCCTTTTGACCAGGGGGAAGTGAGACTTCATTGTAGTGCAGATTTCCTTTGCAAGCTTGCTTGGTTGGCCAAAAAGGGCGTATGCGTTTTTTCCTGAATATATTCAGGAAAAAACGCATACGCCCTTTTTGGCCAAGTGCATCATTGTGGACGTTCTGCCTCTTTTCCTATGCTTTCAATGCAATTCCAGTCTACCTCCTGAAATCGGTTTCCTGCAATTCTGCCCCGCTTTCAAGTCCTCTTGGCAGCCTTACTTCAGTCTATTTTTGGACGATAGCTGTCATTTATAAGTCTGCAGGTTTGTGAATTACAGTGCCCCTGAGCTCCTTTCTTCAACTCGCTTTCTTGTGACCTGGCCGCAACACCGCAGGATGGCTTCAGGCCCTAATCTGGTTCCAGCCCGGCATGCTGAGCCTTTGGTTAATTCCTCTTCCTGGTGGGAAATGAGAGTTAAATTTGCCCGTCCAGACACCTCCAGCTAGCCTCTCATTGGTTCTCGCTATTCCTGTTCATCTTCCGCAGAAATTGCAAACTGGGCCAAACAGGAGGTTAAAGACGCTGACTCTCCAAGTGGGGAGAGTGTTAGTAAAGCGTCTGGAATGTTGCACCCGAGTACCAGGGGAGGAAAACTGAGACATATTTGAACACGTCTCCTGATCACATGGTTGATCATACTCTGGGTTCCACATGCATGTTTTAGGTGAAGGAAGAATACCTCAAACCTGGGTAGTTGAAACCCGTGGAATGGGTACCATGCAATATGACTTCAAAGGGTCTTCATTTGCTCACCGAACCTCTCCAATCCTATCACTGCTGCGTTTATGCCCCTGTAAACATGCTTGATTCTCTTTCGGAGACATAGCAATCCATAGGTTTTAAGATACTTACTAGTCAGGTACATTCTTAGGCGTTTAATATGGGGTGTTGAGTCCATTTCGTTGAGCAAGGAGTAGCTCTTGTCTATTCCATATTTGGCTTAAGGAACTTTATCTGTGCTCATTTCAATCTCTGGTTTTATGCAGCACCCCCACTCACCTTTACCCTTAAGCAAGAATAAGTTGGTTTTCTAAATTTGAGACCCTGTTCTGTTCTGTAATTCAGTTCCTGTGTAGCCAAGTTTACATTCCGTGTATTACTGATATCTTATGATGTTTCTTTTTCTGTGTGACTTACTTCAGTTAGAATCATCATACCTGAATCCACTCATTGTGCTGCTAAGGGCCTGATGACACAGATTTCATTGCTGAGTGATATTGCTTTGTAAGTAAATACCACAACTTCTTTATCCATTTTTCACTTTCTGCGATGTTGAACTTGTACTGTAAACGAGGTTCTTGTAAACAGAGCCGTTCCAAACTTTGGGGTGGCTGTGTCTTTTTGATTTTAATTTCCCTAAGCTATAGGACCATAAGTGGAAGTGCCCTAGGTTCTGTTGCTTTGTTTTTTAGATGTTTCAGGAAACACCATACACTTCTCCCGAGTGGTTGTTGGCAATTTACATCCCGCCCATCAGCATAACAAGGCTCCCAGTTCTCCATGGCCTGTCCTGCCTTTCTGGATTTTACACTTTTTTCAGATGGCCCTTTTGACCGGGGGGAAGTGAGACTTCATTGTAGTGCAGATTTCCTTTGCAAGCTTGCTTGGTTGGCCAAAAAGGGCGTATGCGTTTTTTCCTGAATATATTCAGGAAAAAACGCATACGCCCTTTTTGGCCAAGTGCATCATTGTGGACGTTCTGCCTCTTTTCCTATGCTTTCAATGCAATTCCAGTCTACCTCCTGAAATCGGTTTCCTGCAATTCTGCCCCACTTTCAAGTCCTCTTGGCAGCCTTACTTCAGTCTATTTTTGGACGATAGCTGTCATTTATAACTCTGCAGGTTTGTGAATTACAGTGCCCCTGAGCTCCTTTCTTCAACTTGCTTTCTTGTGACCTGGCCGCAACACCGCAGGATGGCTTCAGGCCCTAATCTGGTTCCGGTACGGCACGCTGAGCCTTTGGTTATTTCCTCTTCCTGGTGGGAAATGAGAGTTAAATTTGCCCGTCCAGACACCTCCAGCTAGCCTCTCATTGGTTCTTGCTATTCCTGTTCATCTTCCGCAGAAATTGCAAACTGGGCCAAACAGGAGGTTAAAGGGACTGACTCTCCAAGTCGGGAGAGTGTTAGTAAAGCGTCTGGAATGTTGCACCCGAGTACCAGGGTACGAAAACTGACATATTTGAACACGTCTCCCGATCACATGGTTGATCATACTCTAGGTTCCACATGCATGTTTTAGCTGAAGGAAGAATACCTTAAACCTGGGTAGTTGAAACCCTTGGAATGGGTACCATGCAATATGACTTCAAAGGGTCTTCATTTGCTCACCGAACCTCTCCAATCCTATCACTGCTGCGTTTATGCCCCTGTACAAATGCTTGATTCTCTTTCGGAGACATAGCAATCCATAGGTTTTAAGATACTTACTAGTCAGGTACATTCTTAGGCGTTTAATATGCGGTGTTGAGTCCATTTCGTTGAGCAAGGAGTAGCTCTTGTCTATTCCATATTTGGCTTAAGGAACTTTATCTGTGCTCATTTCAATCTCTGGTTTTATGCAGCACCCCAACTCACCTTTACCCTTAAGCAAGCATAAGTTGGTTTTCTAAATTTGAGTCCCTGTTTTGTTCTGTAATTCAGTTCCTGTGTAGCCAAGTTTACATTCCGTGTATTACTTATATCTTATGATGTTTCTTTTTCTGTGTGACTTACTTCAGTTAGAATCATCATACCTGAATCCACTCATTGTGCTGCTAAGGGCCTGATGACACAGATTTCATTGCTGAGTGATATTGCTTTGTAAGTAAATACCACAACTTCTTTATCCATTTTTCACTTTCTGCGATGTTGAACTTGTACTGTAAACGAGGTTCTTGTAAACAGAGCCGTTCCAAACTTTGGGGTGGCTGTGTCTTTTTGATTTTAATTTCCCTAAGCTATAGGACCATAAGTGGAAGTGCCCTAGGTTCTGTTGCTTTGTTTTTTAGATGTTTCAGGAAACACCATACACTTCTCCCGAGTGGTTGTTGGCAATTTACATCCCGCCCATCAGCATAACAAGGCTGCCAGTTCTCCATGGCCTGTCCTGCCTTTCTGGATTTTACACTTTTTTCAGATGGCCCTTTTGACCGGGGGGAAGTGAGACTTCATTGTAGTGCAGATTTCCTTTGCAAGCTTGCTTGGTTGGCCAAAAAGGGCGTATGCGTTTTTTCCTGAATATATTCAGGAAAAAACGCATACGCCCTTTTTGGCCAAGTGCATCATTGTGGACGTTCTGCCTCTTTTCCTATGCTTTCAATGCAATTCCAGTCTACCTCCTGAAATTGGTTTCCTGCAATTCTGCCCCGCTTTCAAGTCCTCTTGGCAGCCTTACTTCAGTCTATTTTTGGATGATAGCTGTCATTTATAACTCTGCAGGTTTGTGAATTACAGTGCCCCTGAGCTCCTTTCTTCAACTCGCTTTCTTTTCAGCTGGCCGCAACACCGCAGGATGGCTTCAGGCCCTAATCTGTTTCCAGTACGGCACGCTGAGCCTTTGGTTATTTCCTCTTCCTGGTGGGAAATGAGAGTTAAATTAGCCCGTCCAGACACCTCCAGCTAGCCTCTCATTGGTTCTCGCTATTCCTGTTCATCTTCCGCAGAAATTGCAAACTGGGCCAAACAGGAGGTTAAAGGGACTGACTCTCCAAGTGGGGAGAGTGTTAGTAAAGCGTCTGGAATGTTGCATCCGAGTACCAGGGGAGGAAAACTGAGACATATTTGAACACGTCTCCCGTTCACATGGTTGATCATACTTGGGTTCCACATGCATGTTTTAGCTGAAGGAAGAATACCTTAAACCTGGAGAGTTGAGACCCGTGTAGTGCGTACCATGCAGTATGACTTCAAAGGGTCTTCATTTGCTCACCAAACCTCTCCAATCCTATCACTGCTGCGTTTATGCCCCTGTACACATGCTTGATTCTCTTTTGGAGACATAGCAATCCATAGGTTTTCCGATACTTACTAGTCAGTTATATTCTTAGGCGTTTAATATGCGGTGTTGAGTCCATTTCGTTGAGCAAGGAGTAACTCTTGTCTATTCCATATTTGACTTAAGGAACTTTATCTGTGCTCATTTCAATCTCTGGTTTTATGCAGCACCCCAACTCACCTTTACCCTTAAGCAAGCATAAGTTGGTTTTCTAAATTTGAGACCCTGTTCTGTTCTGTAATTCAGTTCCTGTGTAGCCAAGTTTCCATTCCGTGTATTACTGATATCTTATGATGTTTCTTTTCTGTGTGACTTATTTCAGTTAGAATCATCATACCTGAATCCACTCATTGTGCTGCTAAGGGCCTGATGACACAGATTTCATTGCTGAGTGATATTGCTTTGTAAGTAATTACCACAACTTCTTTATCCATTTTTCACTTTCTGCGATGTTGAACTTGTACTGTAAACGAGGTTCTTGTAAACAGAGCCGTTCGAAAGTTTGGGGTGGCTGTGTCTTTTTGATTTTAATTTCCCTAAGCTATAGGACCATAAGTGGCAGTGCCCTAGGCTCTGTTGCTTTGTTTTTTAGATGTTTCAGGAAACACCATACACTTCTCCCGAGTGTCTGTTGGCAATTTACATCCCGCCCATCAGCATAACAAGGCTCCCAGTTCTCCATGGCCTGTCCTGCCTTTCTGGATTTTACACTTTTTTCAGATGACCCTTTTGACCGGGGGGAAGTGAGACTTCATTGTAGTGCAGATTTCCTTTGCAAGCTTGCTTGGTTGGCCAAAAAGGGCGTATGCCTTTTTTCCTGAATATATTCAGGAAAAAACGCATACGCCCATTTTGGCCAAGTGCATCATTGTGGACGTTCTGCCTCTTTTCCTATGCTTTCAATGCAATTCCAGTCTACCTCCTGCAATCGGTTTCCTGCAATTCTGCCCCGCTTTCAAGTCCTCTTGGCAGCCTTACTTCAGTCTATTTTTGGACGATAGCTGTCATTTATAACTCTGCAGGTTTGTGAATTACAGTGCCCCTGAGCTCCTTTCTTCAACTCGCTTTCTTGTGAGCTGGCCGCAACACCGCAGGATGGCTTCAGGCCCTAATCTGGTTCCGGCACGGCACGCTGAGCCTTTGGTTAATTCCTCTTCCTGGTGGGAAATGAGAGTTAAATTTGCCCGTCCAGACACCTCCAGCTAGTCTCTCATTGGTTCTCGCTATTCCTGTTCATCTTCCGCAGAAATTGCAAACTGGGCCAAACAGGAGGTTAAAGGGACTGACTCTCCAAGTCGGAAGAGTGTTAGTAAAGCGTCTGGAATGTTGCACCCGAGTACCAGGGGAGGAAAACTGAGACATATTTGAACACGTCTCCCGTTCACATGGTTGATCATACTCTGGGTTCCACATGCATGTTTTAGCTGAAGGAAGAATACCTTAAACCTGGAGAGTTGAGACCCGTGGAATGGGTACCATGCAATATGACTTCAAAGGGTCTTCATTTGCTCACCGAACCTCTCCAATCCTATCACTGCTGCGTTTATGCCCCTGTACACACGCTTGATTCTCTTTTGGAGACATAGCAATCCATAGGTTTTAAGATACTTACTAGTCAGGTACATTCTTAGGCGTTTAATATGGGGTGTTGAGTCCATTTCGTTGAGCAAGGAGTAGCTCTTGTCTATTCCATATTTGGCTTAAGGAACTTTATCTGTGCTCATTTCAATCTCTGGTTTTATGCAGCACCCCAACTCACCTTTCCCCTTAAGCAAGCATAAGTTGGTTTTCTAAATTTGAGACCCTGTTCTGTTTTGGAATGCAGTTCCTGTGTAGCCAAGTTTACATTCCGTGTATTACTGATATCTTATGATGTTTCTTTTTCTGTGTGACTTATTTCAGTTAGAATCATCGTACCTGAATCCACTCATTGTGCTGCTACGGGCCTGATGACATAGATTTCATTGCTCAGTGATACTGCATTGTACGTAATTACCACAAGTTCTTTATCCATTTTTCACTTTCTGTGATATTGAACTTGTATGGTAAACGAGGTTCTTGTAAACAGAGCCGTTCCAAACTTTGGGGTGGCTGTGTCTTTTTGATTTTAATTTCCCTAAGCTATAGGACCATAAGTGGAAGTGCCCTAGGTTCTGTTGCTTTGTTTTTTAGATGTTTCAGGAAACACCATACACTTCTCCCGAGTGGTTGTTGGCAATTTACATCCCGCCCATCAGCATAACAAGGCTCCCAGTTCTCCATGGCCTGTCCTGCCTTTCTGGATTTTACACTTTTTTCAGATGGCCCTTTTGACCGGGGGGAAGTGAGACTTCATTGTAGTGCAGATTTCCTTTGCAAGCTTGCTTGGTTGGCCAAAAAGGGCGTATGCGTTTTTTCCTGAATATATTCAGGAAAAAACGCATACGCCCTTTTTGGCCAAGTGCATCATTGTGGACGTTCTGCCTCTTTTCCTATGCTTTCAATGCAATTCCAGTCTACCTCCTGAAATCGGTTTCCTGCAATTCTGCCCCGCTTTCAAGTCCTCTTGGCAGCCTTACTTCAGTCTATTTTTGGATGATAGCTGTCATTTATAACTCTGCAGGTTTGTGAATTACAGTGCCCCTGAGCTCCTTTCTTCAACTCACTTTCTTGTGACCTGGCCGCAACACCGCAGGATATCTTCAGGCCCTAATCTGGTTCCGGCACGGCACGCTGAGCCTTTGGTTATTTCCTCTTCCTGGTGGGAAATGAGAGTTAAATTTGCCCGTCCAGACACCTCCAGCTAGCCTCTCATTGGTTCTCGCTATTCCTGTTCATCTTCCGCAGAAATTGCAAACTGGGCCAAACAAGAGGTTAAAGGCGCTGACTCTCCAAGTGGGGAGAGTGTTAGTAAAGCGTCTGGAATGTTGCACCCGAGTACCAGGGGAGGAAAACTGAGACATATTTGAACACGTCTCCCGTTCAAATGGTTGATCATACTTGGGTTCCACATGCATGTTTTAGCTGAAGGAAGAATACCTTAAACCTGGAGAGTTGAGACCCGTGAAATGGGTACCATGCAATATGACTTCAAAGGGTCTTCATTTGCTCACCGAACCTCTCCAATCCTATCACTGCTGCGTTTATGCCCCTGTACACACGCTTGATTCTCTTTTGGAGACATAGAAATCCATAGGTTTTAAGATACTTACTAGTCAGGTACATTCTTAGGCGTTTAATATAGGGTGTTGAGTCCATTTCGTTGAGCAAGGAGTAGCTCTTGTCTATTCCATATTTGGCTTAAGGAACTTTATCTGTGCTCATTTCAATCTCTGGTTTTATGCAGCACCCCAACTCACCTTTACCCTTAAGAAAGCATAAGTTGGTTTTCTAAATTTGAGACACTGTTCTGTTTTGGAATTCAGTTCCTGTGTAGCCAAGTTTACATTCTGTGTATTAGTGATGTCTTATGATGTTTCTTTTTCTGTGTGACTTATTTCAGTTAGAATCATCGTACCTGAATCCACTCATTGTGCTGCTAAGGGCCTGATGACACAGATTTCATTGCTGAGTGATATTGCTTTGTAAGTAAATACCACAACTTCTTTATCCATTTTTCACTTTCTGCGATGTTGAACTTGTACTGTAAACGAGGTTCTTGTAAACAGAGCCGTTCCAAACTTTGGGGTGGCTGTGTCTTTTTGATTTTAATTTCCCTAAGCTATAGGACCATAAGTGGCAGTGCCCTAGGCTCTGTTGCTTTGTTTTTTAGATGTTTCAGGAAACACCATACACTTCTCCCGAGTGTCTGTTGGCAATTTACATCCCGCCCATCAGCATAACAAGGCTCCCAGTTCTCCATGGCCTGTCCTGCCTTTCTGGATTTTACACTTTTTTCAGATGGCCCTTTTGACCGGGGGGAAGTGAGACTTCATTGTAGTGCAGATTTCCTTTGCAAGCTTGCTTGGTTGGCCAAAAAGGGCGTATGCGTTTTTTCCTGAATATATTCAGGAAAAAACGCATACGCCCTTTTTGGCCAAGTGCATCATTGTGGACGTTCTGCCTCTTTTCCTATGCTTTCAATGCAATTCCAGTCTACCTCCTGAAATCGGTTTCCTGCAATTCTGCCCCGCTTTCAAGTCCTCTTGGCAGCCTTACTTCAGTCTATTTTTGGATGATAGCTGTCATTTATAACTCTGCAGGTTTGTGAATTACAGTGCCCCTGAGCTCCTTTCTTCAACTCGCTTTCTTTTCAGCTGGCCGCAACACCGCAGGATGGCTTCAGGCCCTAATCTGGTTCCAGTACGGCACGCTGAGCCTTTGGTTATTTCCTCTTCCTGGTGGGAAATGAGAGTTAAATTAGCCCGTCCAGACACCTCCAGCTAGCCTCTCATTGGTTCTCGCTATTCCTGTTCATCTTCCGCAGAAATTGCAAACTGGGCCAAACAGGAGGTTAAAGGGACTGACTCTCCAAGTGGGGAGAGTGTTAGTAAAGCGTCTGGAATGTTGCATCCGAGTACCAGGGGAGGAAAACTGAGACATATTTGAACACGTCTCCCGTTCACATGGTTGATCATACTTGGGTTCCACATGCATGTTTTAGCTGAAGGAAGAATACCTTAAACCTGGAGAGTTGAGACCCGTGTAGTGCGTACCATGCAGTATGACTTCAAAGGGTCTTCATTTGCTCACCAAACCTCTCCAATCCTATCACTGCTGCGTTTATGCCCCTGTACACATGCTTGATTCTCTTTTGGAGACATAGCAATCCATAGGTTTTCCGATACTTACTAGTCAGTTATATTCTTAGGCGTTTAATATGCGGTGTTGAGTCCATTTCGTTGAGCAAGGAGTAACTCTTGTCTATTCCATATTTGACTTAAGGAACTTTATCTGTGCTCATTTCAATCTCTGGTTTTATGCAGCACCCCAACTCACCTTTACCCTTAAGCAAGCATAAGTTGGTTTTCTAAATTTGAGACCCTGTTCTGTTCTGTAATTCAGTTCCTGTGTAGCCAAGTTTCCATTCCGTGTATTACTGATATCTTATGATGTTTCTTTTCTGTGTGACTTATTTCAGTTAGAATCATCATACCTGAATCCACTCATTGTGCTGCTAAGGGCCTGATGACACAGATTTCATTGCTGAGTGATATTGCTTTGTAAGTAATTACCACAACTTCTTTATCCATTTTTCACTTTCTGCGATGTTGAACTTGTACTGTAAACGAGGTTCTTGTAAACAGAGCCGTTCGAAAGTTTGGGGTGGCTGTGTCTTTTTGATTTTAATTTCCCTAAGCTATAGGACCATAAGTGGCAGTGCCCTAGGCTCTGTTGCTTTGTTTTTTAGATGTTTCAGGAAACACCATACACTTCTCCCGAGTGTCTGTTGGCAATTTACATCCCGCCCATCAGCATAACAAGGCTCCCAGTTCTCCATGGCCTGTCCTGCCTTTCTGGATTTTACACTTTTTTCAGATGACCCTTTTGACCGGGGGGAAGTGAGACTTCATTGTAGTGCAGATTTCCTTTGCAAGCTTGCTTGGTTGGCCAAAAAGGGCGTATGCCTTTTTTCCTGAATATATTCAGGAAAAAACGCATACGCCCATTTTGGCCAAGTGCATCATTGTGGACGTTCTGCCTCTTTTCCTATGCTTTCAATGCAATTCCAGTCTACCTCCTGCAATCGGTTTCCTGCAATTCTGCCCCGCTTTCAAGTCCTCTTGGCAGCCTTACTTCAGTCTATTTTTGGACGATAGCTGTCATTTATAACTCTGCAGGTTTGTGAATTACAGTGCCCCTGAGCTCCTTTCTTCAACTCGCTTTCTTGTGACCTGGCCGCAACACCGCAGGATGGCTTCAGGCCCTAATCTGGTTCCGGCACGGCACGCTGAGCCTTTGGTTAATTCCTCTTCCTGGTGGGAAATGAGAGTTAAATTTGCCCGTCCAGACACCTCCAGCTAGTCTCTCATTGGTTCTCGCTATTCCTGTTCATCTTCCGCAGAAATTGCAAACTGGGCCAAACAGGAGGTTAAAGGGACTGACTCTCCAAGTCGGAAGAGTGTTAGTAAAGCGTCTGGAATGTTGCACCCGAGTACCAGGGGAGGAAAACTGAGACATATTTGAACACGTCTCCCGTTCACATGGTTGATCATACTCTGGGTTCCACATGCATGTTTTAGCTGAAGGAAGAATACCTTAAACCTGGAGAGTTGAGACCCGTGGAATGGGTACCATGCAATATGACTTCAAAGGGTCTTCATTTGCTCACCGAACCTCTCCAATCCTATCACTGCTGCGTTTATGCCCCTGTACACACGCTTGATTCTCTTTTGGAGACATAGCAATCCATAGGTTTTAAGATACTTACTAGTCAGGTACATTCTTAGGCGTTTAATATGGGGTGTTGAGTCCATTTCGTTGAGCAAGGAGTAGCTCTTGTCTATTCCATATTTGGCTTAAGGAACTTTATCTGTGCTCATTTCAATCTCTGGTTTTATGCAGCACCCCAACTCACCTTTCCCCTTAAGCAAGCATAAGTTGGTTTTCTAAATTTGAGACCCTGTTCTGTTTTGGAATGCAGTTCCTGTGTAGCCAAGTTTACATTCCGTGTATTACTGATATCTTATGATGTTTCTTTTTCTGTGTGACTTATTTCAGTTAGAATCATCGTACCTGAATCCACTCATTGTGCTGCTACGGGCCTGATGACATAGATTTCATTGCTCAGTGATACTGCATTGTACGTAATTACCACAAGTTCTTTATCCATTTTTCACTTTCTGTGATATTGAACTTGTATGGTAAACGAGGTTCTTGTAAACAGAGCCGTTCCAAACTTTGGGGTGGCTGTGTCTTTTTGATTTTAATTTCCCTAAGCTATAGGACCATAAGTGGAAGTGCCCTAGGTTCTGTTGCTTTGTTTTTTAGATGTTTCAGGAAACACCATACACTTCTCCCGAGTGGTTGTTGGCAATTTACATCCCGCCCATCAGCATAACAAGGCTCCCAGTTCTCCATGGCCTGTCCTGCCTTTCTGGATTTTACACTTTTTTCAGATGGCCCTTTTGACCGGGGGGAAGTGAGACTTCATTGTAGTGCAGATTTCCTTTGCAAGCTTGCTTGGTTGGCCAAAAAGGGCGTATGCGTTTTTTCCTGAATATATTCAGGAAAAAACGCATACGCCCTTTTTGGCCAAGTGCATCATTGTGGACGTTCTGCCTCTTTTCCTATGCTTTCAATGCAATTCCAGTCTACCTCCTGAAATCGGTTTCCTGCAATTCTGCCCCGCTTTCAAGTCCTCTTGGCAGCCTTACTTCAGTCTATTTTTGGATGATAGCTGTCATTTATAACTCTGCAGGTTTGTGAATTACAGTGCCCCTGAGCTCCTTTCTTCAACTCACTTTCTTGTGACCTGGCCGCAACACCGCAGGATATCTTCAGGCCCTAATCTGGTTCCGGCACGGCACGCTGAGCCTTTGGTTATTTCCTCTTCCTGGTGGGAAATGAGAGTTAAATTTGCCCGTCCAGACACCTCCAGCTAGCCTCTCATTGGTTCTCGCTATTCCTGTTCATCTTCCGCAGAAATTGCAAACTGGGCCAAACAAGAGGTTAAAGGCGCTGACTCTCCAAGTGGGGAGAGTGTTAGTAAAGCGTCTGGAATGTTGCACCCGAGTACCAGGGGAGGAAAACTGAGACATATTTGAACACGTCTCCCGTTCAAATGGTTGATCATACTTGGGTTCCACATGCATGTTTTAGCTGAAGGAAGAATACCTTAAACCTGGAGAGTTGAGACCCGTGAAATGGGTACCATGCAATATGACTTCAAAGGGTCTTCATTTGCTCACCGAACCTCTCCAATCCTATCACTGCTGCGTTTATGCCCCTGTACACACGCTTGATTCTCTTTTGGAGACATAGAAATCCATAGGTTTTAAGATACTTACTAGTCAGGTACATTCTTAGGCGTTTAATATAGGGTGTTGAGTCCATTTCGTTGAGCAAGGAGTAGCTCTTGTCTATTCCATATTTGGCTTAAGGAACTTTATCTGTGCTCATTTCAATCTCTGGTTTTATGCAGCACCCCAACTCACCTTTACCCTTAAGAAAGCATAAGTTGGTTTTCTAAATTTGAGACACTGTTCTGTTTTGGAATTCAGTTCCTGTGTAGCCAAGTTTACATTCTGTGTATTAGTGATGTCTTATGATGTTTCTTTTTCTGTGTGACTTATTTCAGTTAGAATCATCGTACCTGAATCCACTCATTGTGCTGCTAAGGGCCTGATGACACAGATTTCATTGCTGAGTGATATTGCTTTGTAAGTAAATACCACAACTTCTTTATCCATTTTTCACTTTCTGCGATGTTGAACTTGTACTGTAAACGAGGTTCTTGTAAACAGAGCCGTTCCAAACTTTGGGGTGGCTGTGTCTTTTTGATTTTAATTTCCCTAAGCTATAGGACCATAAGTGGCAGTGCCCTAGGCTCTGTTGCTTTGTTTTTTAGATGTTTCAGGAAACACCATACACTTCTCCCGAGTGTCTGTTGGCAATTTACATCCCGCCCATCAGCATAACAAGGCTCCCAGTTCTCCATGGCCTGTCCTGCCTTTCTGGATTTTACACTTTTTTCAGATGGCCCTTTTGACCGGGGGGAAGTGAGACTTCATTGTAGTGCAGATTTCCTTTGCAAGCTTGCTTGGTTGGCCAAAAAGGGCGTATGCGTTTTTTCCTGAATATATTCAGGAAAAAACGCATACGCCCTTTTTGGCCAAGTGCATCATTGTGGACGTTCTGCCTCTTTTCCTATGCTTTCAATGCAATTCCAGTCTACCTCCTGAAATCGGTTTCCTGCAATTCTGCCCCGCTTTCAAGTCCTCTTGGCAGCCTTACTTCAGTCTATTTTTGGACGATAGCTGTCATTTATAACTCTGCAGGTTTGTGAATTACAGTGCCCCTGAGCTCCTTTCTTCAACTCGCTTTCTTGTGACCTGGCGGCAACACCGCAGGATGGCTTCAGGCCCTAATCTGGTTCCGGCACGGCACGCTGAGCCTTTGGTTAATTCCTCTTCCTGGTGGGAAATGAGAGTTAAATTTGCCCGTCCAGACACCTCCAGCTAGTCTCTCATTGGTTCTCGCTATTCCTGTTCATCTTCCGCAGAAATTGCAAACTGGGCCAAACAGGAGGTTAAAGGGACTGACTCTCCAAGTCGGGAGAGTGTTAGTAAAGCGTCTGGAATGTTGCACCCGAGTACCAGGGGAGGAAAACTGAGAGATATTTGAACACGTCTCCCGTTCACATGGTTGATCATATTCTAGGTCCCACATGCATGTTTTAGCTGAAGGAAGAATACCTTAAACCTGGAGAGTTGAGACCCGTGTAATGGGTACCATGCAATATGACTTCAAAGGGTCTTCATTTGCTCACCGAACCTCTCCAATCCTATCACTGCTGCGTTTATGCCCCTGTACACATGCTTGATTCTCTTTCGGAGACATAGCAATCCATAGGTTTTAAGATACTTACTAGTCAGGTACATTCTTAGGCGTTTAATATGGGGTTTTGAGTCCATTTCGTTGAGCAAGGAGTAGCTCTTGTCTATTCCATATTTGGCTTAAGGAACTTTATCTGTGCTCATTTCAATCTCTGGTTTTATGCAGCACCCCAACTCACCTTTCCCCTTAAGAAAGCATAAGTTGGTTTTCTAAATTTGAGACCCTGTTCTGTTCTGTAATTCAGTTCCTGTGTAGCCAAGTTTACATTCCGTGTATTAGTGATATCTTATGATGTTTCTTTTTCTGTGTGACTTATTTCAGTTAGAATCATCGTACCTGAATCCACTCATTATGCTGCTACGGGCCTGATGACATAGATTTCATTGCTGAGTGATACTGCATTGTACGTAAGTACCACAAGTTCTTTATCCATTTTTCACTTTCTGTGATATTGAACTTGTATGGTAAACGGGGTTCTTGTAAACGGAGGCGTCCCAAACTTTGGGGTGGCTGTGTCTTTTTGATTTTAATTTCCCTAAGCTATAGGACCATAAGTGGAAGTGCCCTAGGCTCTGTTGCTTTGTTTTTTAGATGTTTCAGGAAACACCATACACTTCTCCCGAGTGTCTGTTGGCAATTTACATCCCGCCCATCAGCATAACAAGGCTCCCAGTTCTCCATGGCCTGTCCTGCCTTTCTGGATTTTACACTTTTTTCAGATGGCCCTTTTGACCGGGGGGAAGTGAAACTTCATTGTAGTGCAGATTTCCTTTCCAAGCTTGCTTGGTTGGCCAAAAAGGGCGTATGCGTTTTTTCCTGAATATATTCAGGAAAAAACGCATACGCCCTTTTTGGCCAAGTGCATCATTGTGGACGTTCTGCCTCTTTTCCTATGCTTTCAATGCAATTCCAGTCTACCTCCTGAAATCGGTTTCCTGCAATTCTGCCCCGCTTTCAAGTCCTCTTGGCAGCCTTACTTCAGTCTATTTTTGGACGATAGCTGTCATTTATAACTCTGCAGGTTTGTGAATTACAGTGCCCCTGAGCTCCTTTCTTCAACTCGCTTTCTTGTGAGCTGGCCGCAACACCGCAGGATGGCTTCAGGCCCTAATCTGGTTCCGGCACGGCACGCTGAGCCTTTGGTTAATTCCTCTTCCTGGTGGGAAATGAGAGTTAAATTTGCCCGTCCAGACACCTCCAGCTAGTCTCTCATTGGTTCTCGCTATTCCTGTTCATCTTCCGCAGAAATTGCAAACTGGGCCAAACAGGAGGTTAAAGGTGCTGACTCTCCAAGTGGGGAGAGTGTTAGTAAAGCGTCTGGAATGTTGCACCCGAGTACCAGGGTACGAAAACTGAGACATATTTGAACACGTCTCCCGATCACATGGTTGATCATACTCTGGGTTCCACATGCATGTTTTAGCTGAAGGAAGAATACCTAAAACCTGGGTAGTTGAAACCCGTGGAATGGGTACCATGCAATATGACTTCAAAGGGTCTTCATTTGCTCACCGAACCTCTCCAATCCTATCACTGCTGCGTTTATGCCCCTGTACACATGCTTGATTCTCTTTCGGAGACATAGAAATCCATAGGTTTTAAGATACTTACTAGTCAGGTACATTATTAGGCGTTTAATATGCGGTGTTGAGTCCATTTCGTTGAGCAAGGAGTAGCTCTTGTCTATTTCCATATTTGACTTAAGGAACTTTATCTGTGCTCATTTCAATCTCTGGTTTTATGCAGCACCCCAACTCACCTTTACCCTTAAGCAAGCATAAGTTGGTTTTCTAAATTTGAGACCCTGTTCTGTTCTGTAATTCAGTTCCTGTGTAGCCAAGTTTACATTCCGTGTATTAGTGATATCTTATGATGTTTCTTTTTCTGTGTGACTTATTTCAGTTAGAATCATCGTACCTGAATCTACTCATTATGCTGCTACGGGCCTGATGACATAGATTTCATTGCTGAGTGATACTGCATTGTACGTAAGTACCACAAGTTCTTTATCCATTTTTCACTTTCTGCGATGTTGAACTTGTACTGTAAACGAGGTTCTTGTAAACAGAGCCGTTCCAAACTTTGGGGTGGCTGTGTCTTTTTGATTTTAATTTCCCTAAGCTATAGGACCATAATTGGCAGTGCCCTAGGCTCTGTTGCTTTGTGTTTTAGATGTTTCAGGAAACACCATACACTTCTCCCGAGTGTCTGTTGGCAATTTACATCCCGCCCATCAGCATAACAAGGCTCCCAGTTCTCAATGGCCTGTTGCCTTTCTGGATTTTACACTTTTTTCAGATGGCCCTTTGAACGGGGGGAAGTGAGACTTCATTGTAGTGCAGATTTCCTTTGCAAGCTTGCTTGGTTGGCCAAAAAGGGCGTATGCGTTTTTTCCTGAATATATTCAGGAAAAAACGCATACGCCGTTTTTGGCCAAGTGCATCATTGTGGACGTTCTGCCTCTTTTCCTATGCTTTCAATGCAATTCCAGTCTACCTCCTGAAATCGGTTTCCTGCAATTCTGCCCCGCTTTCAAGTCCTCTTGGCAGCCTTACTTCAGTCTATTTTTGGACGATAGCTGTCATTTATAACTCTGCAGGTTTGTGAATTACAGTGCCCCTGAGCTCCTTTCTTCAACTCGCTTTCTTGTGACCTGGCTGTAACACCGCAGGATGGCTTCAGGCCCTAATCTGGTTCCGGCCCGGCATGCTGAGCCTTTGGTTAATTCCTCTTCCTGGTGGGAAATGAGAGTTAAATTTGCCCGTTCAGACACCTCCAGCTAGTCTCTCATTGGTTCTCGCTATTCCTGTTCATCTTCCGCAGAAATTGCAAACTGGGCCAAACAGGAGGTTAAAGGGACTGACTCTCCAAGTCGGGAGAGTGTTAGTAAAGCGTCTGGAATGTTGCACCCGAGTACCAGGGGAGGAAACCTGAGACATATTTGAACACGTCTACCGTTCACATGGTTGATCATACTCTGGGTTCCACATGCATGTTTTAGCTGAAGGAAGAATACCTTAAACCTGGAGAGTTGAGACCCGTGGAATGGGTACCATGCAATATGATTTCAAAGGGTCTTCATTTGCTCACCGAACCTCTCCAATCCTATCACTGCTGCGTTTATGCCCCTGTACACACGCTTGATTCTCTTTTGGAGACATAGCAATCCATAGGTTTTAAGATACTTACTAGTCAGGTACATTCTTAGGCGTTTAATATGCGGTGTTGAGTCCATTTCGTTGAGCAAGGAGTAGCTCTTGTCTATTCCATACTTGGCTTAAGGAACTTTATCTGTGCTCATTTCAATCTCTGGTTTTATGCAGCACCCCAACTCACCTTTCCCCTTAAGCAAGCATAAGTTGGTTTTCTAAATTTGAGACCCTGTTCTGTTCTGTAATTCAGTTCCTGTGTAGCCAAGTTTACATTCCGTGTATTACTGATATCTTATGATATTTCTTTTTCTGTGTGACTTACTTCAGTTAGAATCATCATACCTGAATCCACTCATTGTGCTGCTAAGGGCCTGATGACACAGATTTCATTGCTGAGTGATATTGCTTTGTAAGTAAATACCACAACTTCTTTATCCATTTTTCACTTTCTGCGATGTTGAACTTGTACAGTAAACGAGGTTCTTGTAAACAGAGCCGTTCCAAACTTTGGGGTGGCTGTGTCTTTTTGATTTTAATTTCCCTAAGCTATAGGACCATAAGTGGAAGTGCCCTAGGTTCTGTTGCTTTGTTTTTTAGATGTTTCAGGAAACACCATACACTTCTCCCGAGTGGTTGTTGGCAATTTACATGCCGCCCATCAGCATAACAAGGCTCCCAGTTCTCCATGGCCTGTCCTGCCTTTCTGGATTTTACACTTTTTTCAGATGGCCCTTTTGACTGGGGGGAAGTGAGACTTCATTGTAGTGCAGATTTCCTTTGCAAGCTTGCTTGGTTGGCCAAAAAGGGCGTATGCGTTTTTTCCTGAATATATTTAGGAAAAAACGCATACGCCCTTTTTGGCCAAGTGCATCATTGTGGACGTTCTGCCTCTTTTCCTATGCTTTCAATGCAATTCCAGTCTACCTCCTGAAATCGGTTTCCTGCAATTCTGCCCCGCTTTCAAGTCCTCTTGGCAGCCTTACTTCAGTCTATTTTTGGACGATAGCTGTCATTTATAACTCTGCAGGTTTGTGAATTACAGTGCCCCTGAGCTCCTTTCTTCAACTCGCTTTCTTGTGAGCTGGCCGCAACACCGCAGGATGGCTTCAGGCCCTAATCTGGTTCCGGCCCGGCATGCTGAGCCTTTGGTTAATTCCTCTTCCTGGTGGGAAATGAGAGTTCAATTTGCCCGTCCAGACACCTCCAGCTAGCCTCTCATTGGTTCTCGCTATTCCTGTTCATCTTCCGCAGAAATTGCAAACTGGGCCAAACAGGAGGTTAAAGGGACTGACTCTCCAAGTGGGGAGAGTGTTAGTAAAGCGTCTGGAATGTTGCACCCGAGTACCAGGGGAGGAAAATTGAGACATATTTGAACACGTCTCCCGATCACATGGTTGATCATACTCTAGGTTCCACATGCATGTTTTAGCTGAAGGAAGAATACCTTAAACCTGGGTAGTTGAAACCCGTGGAATGGGTACCATGCAATATGACTTCAAAGGGTCTTCATTTGCTCACCGAACCTCTCCAATCCTATCACTGCTGCGTTTATGCCCCTGTACACATGCTTGATTCTCTTTCGGAGACATAGCAATCCATAGGTTTTAAGATACTTACAAGTCAGGTACATTCTTAGGCGTTTAATATGCGGTGTTGAGTCCATTTCGTTGAGCAAGGAGTAGCTCTTGTCTATTCCATATTTGGCTTAAGGAACTTTATCTGTGCTCATTTGAATCTCTGGTTTTATGCAGCACCCCAACTCACCTTTACCCTTAAGCAAGCATAAGTTGGTTTTCTAAATTTGAGACCCTGTTCTGTTCTGTA
This sequence comes from Stenella coeruleoalba, assembly GCF_951394435.1. Lineage (NCBI taxonomy): Eukaryota > Metazoa > Chordata > Mammalia > Artiodactyla > Delphinidae > Stenella > Stenella coeruleoalba. The sequence continues at coordinate 262,502 of NW_027645994.1, read as the reverse complement.
ATTCAGTTCCTGTGTAGCCAAGTATACATTCCGTGTATTACTGATATCTTATGATGTTTCTTTTTCTGTGTGACTTATTTCAGTTAGAATCATCATACCTGAATCCACTCATTGTGCTGCTAAGGGCCTGATGACATAGATTTCATTGCTGAGTGATATTGCTTTGTAAGTGAATACCACAACTTCTTTATCCATTTTTCACTTTCTGTGATGTTGAACTTGTACTGTAAAAGAGGTTCTTGTAAACAGAGCCGTTCCAAACTTTGGGGTGGCTGTGTCTTTTTGATTTTAATTTCCCTAAGCTATAGGACCATAAGTGGAAGTGCCCTAGGCTCTGTTGCTTTGTTTTTTAGATGTTTCAGGAAACACCATACACTTCTCCCAAGTGTCTGTTGGCAATTTACATCCCGCCCATCAGCATAACAAGGCTCCCAGTTCTCAATGGCCTGTTGCCTTTCTGGATTTTACACTTTTTTCAGATGGCCCTTTTGACCGGGGGGAAGTGAGACTTCATTGTAGTGCAGATTTCCTTTGCAAGCTTGCTTGGTTGGCCAAAAAGGGCGTATGCGTTTTTTCCTGAATATATTCAGGAAAAAACGCATACACCCTTTTTGGCCAAGTGCATCATTGTGGACGTTCTGCCTCTTTTCCTATGCTTTCAATGCAATTCCAGTCTACCTCCTGAAATCGGTTTCCTGCAATTCTGCCCCGCTTTCAAGTCCTCTTGGCAGCCTTACTTCAGTCTATTTTTGGACGATAGCTGTCATTTATAAGTCTGCAGGTTTGTGAATTACAGTGCCCCTGAGCTCCTTTCTTCAACTCGCTTTCTTGTGACCTGGCCGCAACACCGCAGGATGGCTTCAGGCCCTAATCTGGTTCCAGCCCGGCATGCTGAGCCTTTGGTTAATTCCTCTTCCTGGTGGGAAATGAGAGTTAAATTTGCCCGTCCAGACACCTCCAGCTAGCCTCTCATTGGTTCTCGCTATTCCTGTTCATCTTCCGCAGAAATTGCAAACTGGGCCAAACAGGAGGTTAAAGACGCTGACTCTCCAAGTGGGGAGAGTGTTAGTAAAGCGTCTGGAATGTTGCACCCGAGTACCAGGGGAGGAAAACTGAGACATATTTGAACACGTCTCCTGATCACATGGTTGATCATACTCTGGGTTCCACATGCATGTTTTAGCTGAAGGAAGAATACCTTAAACCTGCGTAGTTGAAACCCGTGGAATGGGTACCATGCAATATGACTTCAAAGGGTCTTCATTTGCTCACCGAACCTCTCCAATCCTATCACTGCTGCGTTTATGCCCCTGTAAACATGCTTGATTCTCTTTCGGAGACATAGCAATCCATAGGTTTTAAGATACTTACTAGTCAGGTACATTCTTAGGCGTTTAATATGGGGTGTTGAGTCCATTTCGTTGAGCAAGGAGTAGCTCTTGTCTATTCCATATTTGGCTTAAGGAACTTTATCTGTGCTCATTTCAATCTCTGGTTTTATGCAGCACCCCCACTCACCTTTACCCTTAAGCAAGAATAAGTTGGTTTTCTAAATTTGAGACCCTGTTCTGTTCTGTAATTCAGTTCCTGTGTAGCCAAGTTTACATTCCGTGTATTACTGATATCTTATGATGTTTCTTTTTCTGTGTGACTTACTTCAGTTAGAATCATCATACCTGAATCCACTCATTGTGCTGCTAAGGGCCTGATGACACAGATTTCATTGCTGAGTGATATTGCTTTGTAAGTAAATACCACAACTTCTTTATCCATTTTTCACTTTCTACGATGTTGAACTTGTACTGTAAACGAGGTTCTTGTAAACAGAGCCGTTCCAAACTTTGGGTGGCTGTGTCTTTTTGATTTTAATTTCCCTAAGCTATAGGACCATAAGTGGAAGTGCCCTAGGTTCTGTTGCTTTGTTTTTTAGATGTTTCAGGAAACACCATACACTTCTCCCGAGTGGTTGTTGGCAATTTACATCCCGCCCATCAGCATAACAAGGCTCCCAGTTCTCCATGGCCTGTCCTGCCTTTCTGGATTTTACACTTTTTTCAGATGGCCCTTTTGACCGGGGGGAAGTGAGACTTCATTGTAGTGCAGATTTCCTTTGCAAGCTTGCTTGGTTGGCCAAAAAGGGCGTATGCGTTTTTTCCTGAATATATTCAGGAAAAAACGCATACGCCCTTTTTGGCCAAGTGCATCATTGTGGACGTTCTGCCTCTTTTCCTATGCTTTCAATGCAATTCCAGTCTACCTCCTGAAATCGGTTTCCTGCAATTCTGCCCCGCTTTCAAGTCCTCTTGGCAGCCTTACTTCAGTCTATTTTTGGACGATAGCTGTCATTTATAACTCTGCAGGTTTGTGAATTACAGTGCCCCTGAGCTCCTTTCTTCAACTTGCTTTCTTGTGACCTGGCCGCAACACCGCAGGATGGCTTCAGGCCCTAATCTGGTTCCGGTACGGCACGCTGAGCCTTTGGTTATTTCCTCTTCCTGGTGGGAAATGAGAGTTAAATTTGCCCGTCCAGACACCTCCAGCTAGCCTCTCATTGGTTCTTGCTATTCCTGTTCATCTTCCGCAGAAATTGCAAACTGGGCCAAACAGGAGGTTAAAGGGACTGACTCTCCAAGTCGGGAGAGTGTTAGTAAAGCGTCTGGAATGTTGCACCCGAGTACCAGGGTACGAAAACTGACATATTTGAACACGTCTCCCGATCACATGGTTGATCATACTCTAGGTTCCACATGCATGTTTTAGCTGAAGGAAGAATACCTTAAACCTGGGTAGTTGAAACCCTTGGAATGGGTACCATGCAATATGACTTCAAAGGGTCTTCATTTGCTCACCGAACCTCTCCAATCCTATCACTGCTGCGTTTATGCCCCTGTACAAATGCTTGATTCTCTTTCGGAGACATAGCAATCCATAGGTTTTAAGATACTTACTAGTCAGGTACATTCTTAGGCGTTTAATATGCGGTGTTGAGTCCATTTCGTTGAGCAAGGAGTAGCTCTTGTCTATTCCATATTTGGCTTAAGGAACTTTATCTGTGCTCATTTCAATCTCTGGTTTTATGCAGCACCCCAACTCACCTTTACCCTTAAGCAAGCATAAGTTGGTTTTCTAAATTTGAGTCCCTGTTTTGTTCTGTAATTCAGTTCCTGTGTAGCCAAGTTTACATTCCGTGTATTACTTATATCTTATGATGTTTCTTTTTCTGTGTGACTTACTTCAGTTAGAATCATCATACCTGAATCCACTCATTGTGCTGCTAAGGGCCTGATGACACAGATTTCATTGCTGAGTGATATTGCTTTGTAAGTAAATACCACAACTTCTTTATCCATTTTTCACTTTCTGCGATGTTGAACTTGTACTGTAAACGAGGTTCTTGTAAACAGAGCCATTCCAAACTTTGGGGTGGCTGTGTCTTTTTGATTTTAATTTCCCTAAGCTATAGGACCATAAGTGGAAGTGCCCTAGGTTCTGTTGCTTTGTTTTTTAGATGTTTCAGGAAACACCATACACTTCTCCCGAGTGGTTGTTGGCAATTTACATCCCGCCCATCAGCATAACAAGGCTGCCAGTTCTCCATGGCCTGTCCTGCCTTTCTGGATTTTACACTTTTTTCAGATGGCCCTTTTGACCGGGGGGAAGTGAGACTTCATTGTAGTGCAGATTTCCTTTGCAAGCTTGCTTGGTTGGCCAAAAAGGGCATATGCGTTTTTTCCTGAATATATTCAGGAATAATTTGCCCATCCAGACACCTCCAGCTAGCCTCTCATTGGTTCTCGCTATTCCTGTTCATCTTCCGCAAAAATTGCAAACTGGGCCAAACAGGAGGTTAAAGGCGCTGACTCTCCAAGTGGGGAGAGTGTTAGTAAAGCGTCTGGAATGTTGCACCCGAGTACCAGGGGAGGAAAACTGAGACATATTTGAACACGTCTCCCGTTCACATGGTTGATCATACTTGGGTTCCACATGCATGTTTTAGCTGAAGGAAGAATACCTTAAACCTGGAGAGTTGAGACCCGTGTAATGTGTACCATGCAATATGACTTCAAAGGGTCTTCATTTGCTCACCGAACCTCTCCAATCCTATCACTGCTGCGTTTATGCCCCTGTACACATACTTGATTCTCTTTTGGAGACATAGCAATCCATAGGTTTTAAGATACTTACTAGTCAGGTACATTCTTAGGCGTTTAATATGCGGTGTTGAGTCCATTTCGTTGAGCAAGGAGTAGCTCTTGTCTATTCCATATTTGACTTAAGGAACTTTATCTGTGCTCATTTCAATCTCTGGTTTTATGCAGCACCCCAACTCACCTTTACCCTTAAGCAAGCATAAGTTGGTTTTCTAAATTTGAGACCCTGTTCTGTTCTGTAATTCAGTTCCTGTGTAGCCAAGTTTACATTCCATTTATTACTGATATCTTATGATGTTTCTTTTTCTGTGTGACTTATTTCAGTTAGAATCATCATACCTTAATCCACTCATTGTGCTGCTAAGGGCCTGATGACATAGATTTCATTGCTGAGTGATATTGCTTTGTAAGTAAATACCACAACTTCTTTATCCATTTTTCACTTTCTGCGATGTTGAACTTGTACTGTAAACGAGGTTCTTGTAAACAGAGGCGTCCCAAACTTTGGGGTGGCTGTGTCTTTTTGATTTTAATTTCCCTAAGCTATAGGACCATAAGTGGCAGTGCCCTAGGCTCTGTTGCTTTGTTTTTTAGATGTTTCAGGAAACACCATACACTTCTCCCCAGTGTCTGTTGGCAATTTACATGCCGCCCATCAGCATAACAAGGCTCCCAGTTCTCCATGGCCTGTCCTGCCTTTCTGGATTTTACACTTTTTTCAGATGGCCCTTTTGACTGGGGGGAAGTGAGACTTCATTGTAGTGCAGATTTCCTTTGCAAGCTTGCTTGGTTGGCCAAAAAGGGCGTATGCGTTTTTTCCTGAATATATTTAGGAAAAAACGCATACGCCCTTTTTGGCCAAGTGCATCATTGTGGACGTTCTGCCTCTTTTCCTATGCTTTCAATGCAATTCCAGTCTACCTCCTGAAATCGGTTTCCTGCAATTCTGCCCCGCTTTCAAGTCCTCTTGGCAGCCTTACTTCAGTCTATTTTTGGACGATAGCTGTCATTTATAACTCTGCAGGTTTGTGAATTACAGTGTCCCTGAGCTCCTTTCTTCAACTCGCTTTCTTGTGACCTGGCCGCAACACCGCAGGATGGCTTCAGGCCCTAATCTGGTTCCGGCCCGGCATGCTGAGCCTTTGGTTAATTCCTCTTCCTGGTGGGAAATGAGAGTTCAATTTGCCCGTCCAGACACCTCCAGCTAGCCTCTCATTGGTTCTCGCTATTCCTGTTCATCTTCCGCAGAAATTGCAAACTGGGCCAAACAGGAGGTTAAAGGGACTGACTCTCCAAGTGGGGAGAGTGTTAGTAAAGCGTCTGGAATGTTGCACCCGAGTACCAGGGGAGGAAAACTGAGACATATTTGAACACGTCTCCCGTTCAAATGGTTGATCATACTTGGGTTCCACATGCATGTTTTAGCTGAAGGAAGAATACCTTAAACCTGGAGAGTTGAGACCCGTGAAATGGGTACCATGCAATATGACTTCAAAGGGTCTTCATTTGCTCACCGAACCTCTCCAATCCTATCACTGCTGCGTTTATGCCCCTGTACACACGCTTGATTCTCTTTTGGAGACATAGAAATCCATAGGTTTTAAGATACTTACTAGTCAGGTACATTCTTAGGCGTTTAATATAGGGTGTTGAGTCCATTTCGTTGAGCAAGGAGTAGCTCTTGTCTATTCCATATTTGGCTTAAGGAACTTTATCTGTGCTCATTTCAATCTCTGGTTTTATGCAGCACCCCAACTCACCTTTACCCTTAAGCAAGCATAAGTTGGTTTTCTAAATTTGAGACACTGTTCTGTTTTGGAATTCAGTTCCTGTGTAGCCAAGTTTACATTCTGTGTATTAGTGATGTCTTATGATGTTTCTTTTTCTGTGTGACTTATTTCAGTTAGAATCATCGTACCTGAATCCACTCATTGTGCTGCTAAGGGCCTGATGACACAGATTTCATTGCTGAGTGATATTGCTTTGTAAGTAAATACCACAACTTCTTTATCCATTTTTCACTTTCTGCGATGTTGAACTTGTACTGTAAACGAGGTTCTTGTAAACAGAGCCGTTCCAAACTTTGGGGTGGCTGTGTCTTTTTGATTTTAATTTCCCTAAGCTATAGGACCATAAGTGGCAGTGCCGTAGGCTCTGTTGCTTTGTTTTTTAGATGTTTCAGGAAACACCATACACTTCTCCCGAGTGTCTGTTGGCAATTTACATCCCGCCCATCAGCATAACAAGGCTCCCAGTTCTCCATGGCCTGTCCTGCCTTTCTGGATTTTACACTTTTTTCAGATGGCCCTTTTGACCGGGGGGAAGTGAGACTTCATTGTAGTGCAGATTTCCTTTGCAAGCTTGCTTGGTTGGCCAAAAAGGGCGTATGCGTTTTTTCCTGAATATATTCAGGAAAAAACGCATACGCCCTTTTTGGCCAAGTGCATCATTGTGGACGTTCTGCCTCTTTTCCTATGCTTTCAATGCAATTCCAGTCTACCTCCTGAAATCGGTTTCCTGCAATTCTGCCCCGCTTTCAAGTCCTCTTGGCAGCCTTACTTCAGTCTATTTTTGGACGATAGCTGTCATTTATAACTCTGCAGGTTTGTGAATTACAGTGCCCCTGAGCTCCTTTCTTCAACTCGCTTTCTTGTGACCTGGCGGCAACACCGCAGGATGGCTTCAGGCCCTAATCTGGTTCCGGCACGGCACGCTGAGCCTTTGGTTAATTCCTCTTCCTGGTGGGAAATGAGAGTTAAATTTGCCCGTCCAGACACCTCCAGCTAGTCTCTCATTGGTTCTCGCTATTCCTGTTCATCTTCCGCAGAAATTGCAAACTGGGCCAAACAGGAGGTTAAAGGGACTGACTCTCCAAGTCGGGAGAGTGTTAGTAAAGCGTCTGGAATGTTGCACCCGAGTACCAGGGGAGGAAAACTGAGAGATATTTGAACACGTCTCCCGTTCACATGGTTGATCATATTCTAGGTCCCACATGCATGTTTTAGCTGAAGGAAGAATACCTTAAACCTGGAGAGTTGAGACCCGTGTAATGGGTACCATGCAATATGACTTCAAAGGGTCTTCATTTGCTCACCGAACCTCTCCAATCCTATCACTGCTGCGTTTATGCCCCTGTACACATGCTTGATTCTCTTTCGGAGACATAGCAATCCATAGGTTTTAAGATACTTACTAGTCAGGTACATTCTTAGGCGTTTAATATGGGGTTTTGAGTCCATTTCGTTGAGCAAGGAGTAGCTCTTGTCTATTCCATATTTGGCTTAAGGAACTTTATCTGTGCTCATTTCAATCTCTGGTTTTATGCAGCACCCCAACTCACCTTTCCCCTTAAGAAAGCATAAGTTGGTTTTCTAAATTTGAGACCCTGTTCTGTTCTGTAATTCAGTTCCTGTGTAGCCAAGTTTACATTCCGTGTATTAGTGATATCTTATGATGTTTCTTTTTCTGTGTGACTTATTTCAGTTAGAATCATCGTACCTGAATCCACTCATTATGCTGCTACGGGCCTGATGACATAGATTTCATTGCTGAGTGATACTGCATTGTACGTAAGTACCACAAGTTCTTTATCCATTTTTCACTTTCTGTGATATTGAACTTGTATGGTAAACGGGGTTCTTGTAAACGGAGGCGTCCCAAACTTTGGGGTGGCTGTGTCTTTTTGATTTTAATTTCCCTAAGCTATAGGACCATAAGTGGAAGTGCCCTAGGCTCTGTTGCTTTGTTTTTTAGATGTTTCAGGAAACACCATACACTTCTCCCGAGTGTCTGTTGGCAATTTACATCCCGCCCATCAGCATAACAAGGCTCCCAGTTCTCCATGGCCTGTCCTGCCTTTCTGGATTTTACACTTTTTTCAGATGGCCCTTTTGACCGGGGGGAAGTGAAACTTCATTGTAGTGCAGATTTCCTTTCCAAGCTTGCTTGTTGGCCAAAAAGGGCGTATGCGTTTTTTCCTGAATATATTCAGGAAAAAACGCATACGCCCTTTTTGGCCAAGTGCATCATTGTGGACGTTCTGCCTCTTTTCCTATGCTTTCAATGCAATTCCAGTCTACCTCCTGAAATCGGTTTCCTGCAATTCTGCCCCGCTTTCAAGTCCTCTTGGCAGCCTTACTTCAGTCTATTTTTGGACGATAGCTGTCATTTATAACTCTGCAGGTTTGTGAATTACAGTGCCCCTGAGCTCCTTTCTTCAACTCGCTTTCTTGTGAGCTGGCCGCAACACCGCAGGATGGCTTCAGGCCCTAATCTGGTTCCGGCACGGCACGCTGAGCCTTTGGTTAATTCCTCTTCCTGGTGGGAAATGAGAGTTAAATTTGCCCGTCCAGACACCTCCAGCTAGTCTCTCATTGGTTCTCGCTATTCCTGTTCATCTTCCGCAGAAATTGCAAACTGGGCCAAACAGGAGGTTAAAGGTGCTGACTCTCCAAGTGGGGAGAGTGTTAGTAAAGCGTCTGGAATGTTGCACCCGAGTACCAGGGTACGAAAACTGAGACATATTTGAACACGTCTCCCGATCACATGGTTGATCATACTCTGGGTTCCACATGCATGTTTTAGCTGAAGGAAGAATACCTTAAACCTGGGTAGTTGAAACCCGTGGAATGGGTACCATGCAATATGACTTCAAAGGGTCTTCATTTGCTCACCGAACCTCTCCAATCCTATCACTGCTGCGTTTATGCCCCTGTACACATGCTTGATTCCCCTTCGGAGACATAGCAATCCGTAGGTTTTAAGATACTTACTAGTCAGGTACATTCTTAGGCGTTTAATATGCGGTGTTGAGTCCATTTCGTTGAGAAAGGAGTAGCTCTTGTCTATTCCATATTTGGCTTAAGGAACTTTATCTGTGCTCATTTCAATCTCTGGTTTTATGCAGCACCCCAACTCACCTTTACCCTTAAGCAAGCATAAGTTGGTTTTCTAAATTTGAGACCCTGTTCTGTTCTGTAATTCAGTTCCTGTGTAGCCAAGTTTCCATTCCGTGTATTATTGATATCTTATGATGTTTCCTTTTCTGTGTGACTTATTTCAGTTAGAATCATCATACCTGAATCCACTCATTGTGCTGCTACGGGCCTGATGACATAGATTTCATTGCTGAGTGATATTGCTTTCTAAGTGAATACCACAACTTCTTTATCCATTTTTCACTTTCTGCGATGTTGAACTTGTACTGTAAACGAGGTTCTTGTAAACAGAGCCGTTCCAAACTTTGGGGTGGCTGTGTCTTTTTGATTTTAATTTCCCTAAGCTATAGGACCATAAGTGGAAGTGCCCTAGGTTCTGTTGCTTTGTTTTTTACATGTTTCAGGAAACACCATACACTTCTCCCGAGTGTCTGTTGGCAATTTACATCCCGCCCATCAGCATAACAAGGCTCCCAGTTCTCAATGGCCTGTTGCCTTTCTGGATTTTACACTTTTTTCAGATGGCCCTTTTGACCTAGGGGAAGTGAGACTTCATTGTAGTGCAGATTTCCTTTGCAAGCTTGCTTGGTTGGCCAAAAAGGGCGTATGCGTTTTTTCCTGAATATATTCAGGAAAAAACGCATACGCCCTTTTTGGCCAAGTGCATCATTGTGGACGTTCTGCCTCTTTTCCTATGCTTTCAATGCAATTCCAGTCTACCTCCTGAAATCGGTTTCCTGCAATTCTGCCCCACTTTCAAGTCCTCTTGGCAGCCTTACTTCAGTCTATTTTTGGACGATAGCTGTCATTTATAACTCTGCAGGTTTGTGAATTAGAGTGCCCCTGAGCTCCTTTCTTCAACTCGCTTTTTTGTGAGCTGGCCGCAACACCGCAGGATGGCTTCAGGCCCTAATCTTGTTCCGGCCCGGGATGCTGAGCCTTTGGTTAATTCCTCTTCCTGGTGCGAAATGAGAGTTAAATTTGCCCGTCCAGACACCTCCAGCTAGCCTCTCATTGGTTCTCGCTATTCCTGTTCATCTTCCGCAGAAATTGCAAACTGGGCCAAACAGGAGGTTAAAGGTGCTGACTCTCCAAGTGGGGAGAGTGTTAGTAAAGCGTCTGGAATGTTGCACCCGAGTACCAGGGTACGAAAACTGAGACATATTTGAACACGTCTCCCGATCACATGGTTGATCATACTCTGGGTTCCACATGCATGTTTTAGCTGAAGGAAGAATACCTTAAACCTGGGTAGTTGAAACCCGTGGAATGGGTACCATGCAATATGACTTCAAAGGGTCTTCATTTGCTCACCGAACCTCTCCAATCCTATCACTGCTGCGTTTATGCCCCTGTACACATGCTTGATTCCCCTTCGGAGACATAGCAATCGATAGGTTTTAAGATACTTACTAGTCAGGTACATTCTTAGGCGTTTAATATGCGGTGTTGAGTCCATTTCGTTGAGCAAGGAGTAGCTCTTGTCTATTCCATATTTGGCTTAAGGAACTTTATCTGTGCTCATTTCAATCTCTGGTTTTATGCAGCACCCCAACTCACCTTTCCCCTTAAGCAAGCATAAGTTGGTTTTCTAAATTTGAGACACTGTTCTGTTTTGGAATGCAGTTCCTGTGTAGCCAAGTTTACATTCCGTGTATTAGTGATATCTTATGATGTTTCTTTTTCTGTGTGACTTATTTCAGTTAGAATCATCATACCTGAATCCACTCATTATGCTGCTACGGGCCTGATGACATAGATTTCATTGCTGAGTGATACTGCATTGTACGTAAGTACCACAAGTTCTTTATCCATTTTTCACTTTCTGTGATATTGAACTTGTACGGTAAACGAGGTTCTTGTAAACGGAGGCGTCCCAAACTTTGGGGTGGCTGTGTCTTTTTGATTTTAATTTCCCTAAGCTATAGGACCATAAGTGGAAGTGCCCTAGGCTCTGTTGCTTTGTTTTTTAGATGTTTCAGGAAACACCATACACTTCTCCCGAGTGGTTGTTGGCAATTTACATCCCGCCCATCAGCATAACAAGGCTCCCAGTTCTCCATGGCCTGTCCTGCCTTTCTGGATTTTACACTTTTTTCAGATGGCCCTTTTGACCGGGGGGAAGTGAGACTTCATTGTAGTGCAGATTTCCTTTGCAAGCTTGCTTGGTTGGCCAAAAAGGGCGTATGCGTTTTTTCCTGAATATATTCAGGAAAAAAGGCATACGCCCTTTTTGGCCAAGTGCATCATTGTGGACGTTCTGCCTCTTTTCCTATGCTTTCAATGCAATTCCAGTCTACCTCCTGAAATCGGTTTCCTGCAATTCTGCCCCGCTTTCAAGTCCTCTTGGCAGCCTTACTTCAGTCTATTTTTGGACGATAGCTCTCATTTATAACTCTGCAGGTTTGTGAATTACAGTGCCCCTGAGCTCCTTTCTTCAACTCGCTTTCTTGTGACCTGGCCGCAACACCGCAGGATGGCTTCAGGCCCTAATCTGGTTCCGGCCCGGCATGCTGAGCCTTTGGTTAATTCCTCTTCCTGGTGGGAAATGAGACTTAAATTTGCCTGTCCAGACACCTCCAGCTAGCCTCTCATTGGTTCTCGCTATTCCTGTTCATCTTCCGCAGAAATTGCAAACTGGGCCTAACAGGAGGTTAAAGGGACTGACTCTCCAAGTCGGGAGAGTGTTAGTAAAGCGTCTGGAATGTTGCACCCGAGTACCAGGGGAGGAAAACTGAGACATATTTGAACACGTCTCCCGATCACATGGTTGATCATACTCTGGGTTCCACATGCATGTTTTAGCTGAAGGAAGAATACCTTAAACCTGGAGAGTTGAAACCCGTGTAATGGGTACCATGCAATATGACTTCAAAGGGTCTTCATTTGCTCACCGAACCTCTCCAATCCTATCACTGCTGCGTTTATGCCCCTGTACACACGCTTGATTCTCTTTTGGAGACATAGCAATCCATAGGTTTTAAGATACTTACTAGTCAGGTACATTCTTAGGCGTTTAATATGGGGTGTTGAGTCCATTTCGTTGAGCAAGGAGTAGCTCTTGTCTATTCCATATTTGGCTTAAGGAACTTTATCTGTGCTCATTTCAATCTCTGGTTTTATGCAGCACCCCAACTCACCTTTCCCCTTAAGCAAGCATAAGTTGGTTTTCTAAATTTGAGACCCTGTTCTGTTTTGGAATGCAGTTCCTGTGTAGCCAAGTTTACATTCCGTGTATTAGTGATATCTTATGATGTTTCTTTTTCTGTGTGACTTATTTCAGTTAGAATCATCGTACCTGAATCCACTCATTATGCTGCTACGGGCCTGATGACATAGATTTCATTGCTGAGTGATACTGCATTGTACGTAAGTACCACAAGTTCTTTATCCATTTTTCACTTTCTGTGATATTGAACTTGTACGGTAAAAGAGGTTCTTGTAAACGGAGGCGTCCCAAACTTTGGGGTGGCTGTGTCGTTTTGATTTTAATTTCCCTAAGCTATAGGACCATAAGTGGAAGTGCCCTAGGCTCTGTTGCTTTGTTTTTTAGATGTTTCAGGAAACACCATACACTTCTCCCGAGTGTCTGTTGGCAATTTACATCCCGCCCATCAGCATAACAAGGCTCCCAGTTCTCCATGGCCTGTCCTGCCTTTCTGGATTTTACACTTTTTTCAGATGGCCCTTTTGACCGGGGGGAAGTGAGACTTCATTGTAGTGCAGATTTCCTTTGCAAGCTTGCTTGGTTGGCCAAAAAGGGCGTATGCGTTTTTTCCTGAATATATTCAGGATAAAACGCATACGCCCTTTTTGGCCAAGTGCATCATTGTGGACGTTCTGCCTCTTTTCCTATGCTTTCAATGCAATTCCAGTCTACCTCCTGAAATCGGTTTCCTGCAATTCTGCCCCACTTTCAAGTCCTCTTGGCAGCCTTACTTCAGTCTATTTTTGGACGATAGCTGTCATTTATAACTCTGCAGGTTTGTGAATTACAGTGCCCCTGAGCTCCTTTCTTCAACTCGCTTTCTTGTGAGCTGGCCGCAACACTGCAGGATGGCTTCAGGCCCTAATCTGGTTCCGGCACGGCACGCTGAGCCTTTGGTTAATTCCTCTTCCTGGTGGGAAATGAGAGTTAAATTTGCCCGTCCAGACACCTCCAGCTAGTCTCTCATTGGTTCTCGCTATTCCTGTTCATCTTCCGCAGAAATTGCAAACTGGGCCAAACAGGAGGTTAAAGGTGCTGACTCTCCAAGTGGGGAGAGTGTTAGTAAAGCGTCTGGAATGTTGCACCCGAGTACCAGGGTACGAAAACTGAGACATATTTGAACACGTCTCCCGATCACATGGTTGATCATACTCTGGGTTCCACATGCATGTTTTAGCTGAAGGAAGAATACCTAAAACCTGGGTAGTTGAAACCCGTGGAATGGGTACCATGCAATATGACTTCAAAGGGTCTTCATTTGCTCACCGAACCTCTCCAATCCTATCACTGCTGCGTTTATGCCCCTGTACACATGCTTGATTCCCCTTCGGAGACATAGCAATCCATAGGTTTTAAGATACTTACTAGTCAGGTACATTCTTAGGCGTTTAATATGCGGTGTTGAGTCCATTTCGTTGAGAAAGGAGTAGCTCTTGTCTATTCCATATTTGGCTTAAGGAACTTTATCTGTGCTCATTTCAATCTCTGGTTTTATGCAGCACCCCAACTCACCTTTCCCCTTAAGCAAGCATAAGTTGGTTTTCTAAATTTGAGACCCTGTTCTGTTCTGTAATTCAGTTCCTGTGTAGCCAAGTTTCCATTCCGTGTATTACTGATATCTTATGATGTTTCTTTTTCTGTGTGACTTACTTCAGTTAGAATCATCATACCTGAATCCACTCATTGTGCTGCTACTGGCCTGATGACATAGATTTCATTGCTGAGTGATATTGCTTTGTAAGTGAATACCACAACTTTTTTATCCATTTTTCACTTTCTGCGATGTTGAACTTGTACTGTAAACGAGGTTCTTGTAAACAGAGCCGTTCCAAACTTTGGGGTGGCTGTGTCTTTTTGATTTTAATTTCCCTAAGCTATAGGACCATAAGTGGAAGTGCCCTAGGCTCTGTTGCTTTGTTTTTTAGATGTTTCAGGAAACACCATACACTTCTCCCGAGTGGTTGTTGGCAATTTACATCCCGCCCATCAGCATAACAAGGCTCCCAGTTCTCAATGGCCTGTTGCCTTTCTGGATTTTACACTTTTTTCAGATGGCCCTTTTGACCGGGGGGAAGTGAGACTTCATTGTAGTGCAGATTTTCTTTGCAAGCTTGCTTGGTTGGCCAAAAAGGGCGTATGCGTTTTTTCCTGAATATATTCAGGAAAAAACGCATACGCCCTTTTTGGCCAAGTGCATCATTGTGGACGTTCTGCCTCTTTTCCTATGCTTTCAATGCAATTCCAGTCTACCTCCTGAAATCGGTTTCCTGCAATTCTGCCCCGCTTTCAAGTCCTCTTGGCAGCCTTACTTCAGTCTATTTTTGGACGATAGCTGTCATTTATAACTCTGCAGGTTTGTGAATTACAGTGCCCCTGAGCTCCTTTCTTCAACTCGCTTTCTTGTGACCTGGCCGCAACACCGCAGGATGGCTTCAGGCCCTAATCTTGTTCCGGCCCGGCATGCTGAGCCTTTGGTTAATTCCTCTTCCTGGTGGGAAATGAGAGTTAAATTTGCCCGTCCAGACACCTCCAGCTAGCCTCTCATTGGTTCTCGCTATTCCTGTTCATCTTCCGCAGAAATTGCAAACTGGGCCAAACAGGAGGTTAAAGGGACTGACTCTCCAAGTCGGGAGAGTGTTAGTAAAGCGTCTGGAATGTTGCACCCGAGTACCAGGGGAGGAAAACTGAGACATATTTGAACACGTCTCCCGTTCACATGGTTGATCATACTCTGGGTTCCACATGCATGTTTTAGCTGAAGGAAGAATACCTTAAACCTGGAGAGTTGAGACCCGTGTAATGGGTACCATGCAATATGACTTCAAAGGGTCTTCATTTGCTCACCGAACCTCTCCAATCCTATCACTGCTGCGTTTATGCCCCTGTACACATGCTTGATTCTCTTTCGGAGACATAGCAATCCATAGGTTTTAAGATACTTACTAGTCAGGTACATACTTAGGCGTTTAATATGGGGTGTTGAGTCCATTTCGTTGAGCAAGCAGTAGCTCTTGTCTATTCCATATTTGGCTTAAGGAACTTTATCTGTGCTCATTTCAATCTCTGGTTTTATGCAGCACCCCAACTCACCTTTCCCCTTAAGCAAGCATAAGTTGGTTTTCTAAATTTGAGACCCTGTTCTATTCTGTAATTCAGTTACTGTGTAGCCAAGTTTACATTCCGTGTATTAGTGATATCTTATGATGTTTCTTTTTCTGTGTGACTTATTTCAGTTAGAATCATCGTACCAGAATCTACTCATTATGCTGCTACGGGCCTGATGACATAGATTTCATTGCTGAGTGATACTGCATTGTACGTAAGTACCACAAGTGCTTTATCCATTTTTCACTTTCTGCGATGTTGAACTTGTACTGTAAACGAGGTTCTTGTAAACAGAGCCGTTCCAAACTTTGGGGTGGCTGTGTCTTTTTGATTTTAATTTCCCTAAGCTATAGGACCATAAGTGGAAGTGCCCTAGGCTCTGTTGCTTTGTTTTTTAGATGTTTCAGGAAACACCATACACTTCTCCCGAGTGTCTGTTGGCAATTTACATCCCGCCCATTAGCATAACAAGGCTCCCAGTTCTCAATGGCCTGTTGCCTTTCTGGATTTTACACTTTTTTCAGATGGCCCTTTGACCGGGGGGAAGTGAGACTTCATTGTAGTGCAGATTTCCTTTGCTAGCTTGCTTGGTTGGCCAAAAAGGGCATATGCGTTTTTTCCTGAATATATTCAGGAAAAAACGCATACGCCCTTTTTGGCCAAGTGCATCATTGTGGACGTTCTGCCTCTTTTCCTATGCTTTCAATGCAATTCCAGTCTACCTCCTGAAATCGGTTTCCTGCAATTCTGCCCCGCTTTCAAGTCCTCTTGGCAGCCTTACTTCAGTCTATTTTTGGACGATAGCTGTCATTTATAACTCTGCAGGTTTGTGAATTACAGTGCCCCTGAGCTCCTTTCTTCAACTCGCTTTCTTGTGACCTGGCCGTAACACCGCAGGATGGCTTCAGGCCCTAATCTGGTTCCGGCCCGGATGGTGAGCCTTTGGTTAATTCCTCTTCCTGGTGGGAAATGAGAGTTAAATTTGCCCGTTCAGACACCTCCAGCTAGTCTCTCATTGGTTCTCGCTATTCCTGTTCATCTTCCGCAGAAATTGCAAACTGGGCCAAACAGGAGGTTAAAGGGACTGACTCTCCAAGTCGGGAGAGTGTTAGTAAAGCGTCTGGAATGTTGCACCCGAGTACCAGGGGAGGAAAACTGAGACATATTTGAACACGTCTACCGTTCACATGGTTGATCATACTCTGGGTTCCACATGCATGTTTTAGCTGAAGGAAGAATACCTTAAACCTGGAGAGTTGAGACCCGTGGAATGGGTACCATGCAATATGATTTCAAAGGGTCTTCATTTGCTCACCGAACCTCTCCAATCCTATCACTGCTGCGTTTATGCCCCTGTAAACACGCTTGATTCTCTTTTGGAGACATAGCAATCCATAGGTTTTAAGATACTTACTAGTCAGGTACATTCTTAGGCGTTTAATATGGGGTGTTGAGTCCATTTCGTTGAGCAAGGAGTAGCTCTTGTCTATTCCATACTTGGCTTAAGGAACTTTATCTGTGCTCATTTCAATCTCTGGTTTTATGCAGCACCCCAACTCACCTTTCCCCTTAAGCAAGCATAAGTTGGTTTTCTAAATTTGAGACCCTGTTCTGTTCTGTAATTCAGTTCCTGTGTAGCCAAGTTTACATTCCGTGTATTACTGATATCTTATGATATTTCTTTTTCTCTGTGACTTACTTCAGTTAGAATCATCATACCTGAATCCACTCATTGTGCTGCTAAGGGCCTGATGACACAGATTTCATTGCTGAGTGATATTGCTTTGTAAGTAAATACCACAACTTCTTTATCCATTTTTCACTTTCTGCGATGTTGAACTTGTACTGTAAACGAGGTTCTTGTAAACAGAGCCGTTCCAAACTTTGGGGTGGCTGTGTCTTTTTGATTTTAATTTCCCTAAGCTATAGGACCATAAGTGGAAGTGCCCTAGGTTCTGTTGCTTTGTTTTTTAGATGTTTCAGGAAACACCATACACTTCTCCCGAGTGTCTGTTGGCAATTTACATCCCGCCCATCAGCATAACAAGGCTCCCAGTTCTCCATGGCCTGTCCTGCCTTTCTGGATTTTACACTTTTTTCAGATGGCCCTTTTGACCGGGGGGAAGTGAGACTTCATTGTAGTGCAGATTTCCTTTGCAAGCTTGATGGTTGGCCAAAAAGGGCATATGCGTTTTTTCCTGAATATATTCAGGAATAATTTGCCCGTCCAGACACCTCCAGCTAGCCTCTCATTGGTTCTCGCTATTCCTGTTCATCTTCCGCAGAAATTGCAAACTGGGCCAAACAGGAGGTTAAAGGCGCTGACTCTCCAAGTGGGGAGAGTGTTAGTAAAGCGTCTGGAATGTTGCACCCGAGTACCAGGGGAGGAAAACTGAGACATATTTGAACACGTCTCCCGTTCACATGGTTGATCATACTTGGGTTCCACATGCATGTTTTAGCTGAAGGAAGAATACCTTAAACCTGGAGAGTTGAGACCCGTGTAATGGGTACCATGCAATATGACTTCAAAGGGTCTTCATTTGCTCACCGAACCTCTCCAATCCTATCACTGCTGCGTTTATGCCCCTGTACACATACTTGATTCTCTTTTGGAGACATAGCAATCCATAGGTTTTACGATACTTACTAGTCAGGTACATTCTTAGGCGTTTAATATGCGGTGTTGAGTCCATTTCGTTGAGCAAGGAGTGGCTCTTGTCTATTCCATATTTGACTTAAGGAACTTTATCTGTGCTCATTTCAATCTCTGGTTTTATGCAGCACCCCAACTCACCTTTACCCTTAAGCAAGCATAAGTTGGTTTTCTAAATTTGAGACCATGTTCTGTTCTGTAATTCAGTTCCTGTGTAGCCAAGTTTACATTCCGTGTATTACTGATATCTTATGATGTTTCTTTTTCTGTGTGACTTATTTCAGTTAGAATCATCATACCTGAATCCACTCATTGTGCTGCTAAGAGCCTGATGACATAGATTTCATTGCTGAGTCATATTGCTTTGTAAGTAAATACCACAACTTCTTTATCCATTTTTCACTTTCTGCGATGTTGAACTTGTACTGTAAATGAGGTTCTTGTAAACAGAGGCGTCCCAAACTTTGGGGTGGCTGTGTCTTTTTGATTTTAATTTCCCTAAGCTATAGGACCATAAGTGGCAGTGCCCTAGGCTCTGTTGCTTTGTTTTTTAGATGTTTCAGGAAACACCATACACTTCTCCCGAGTGTCTGTTGGCAATTTACATGCCGCCCATCAGCATAACAAGGCTCCCAGTTCTCCATGGCCTGTCCTGCCTTTCTGGATTTTACACTTTTTTCAGATGGCCCTTTTGACTGGGGGGAAGTGAGACTTCATTGTAGTGCAGATTTCCTTTGCAAGCTTGCTTGGTTGGCCAAAAAGGGCGTATGCGTTTTTTCCTGAATATATTCAGGAAAAAACGCATACGCCCTTTTTGGCCAAGTGCATCATTGTGGACGTTCTGCCTCTTTTCCTATGCTTTCAATGCAATTCCAGTCTACCTCCTGAAATCGGTTTCCTGCAATTCTGCCCCGCTTTCAAGTCCTCTTGGCAGCCTTACTTCAGTCTATTTTTGGACGATAGCTGTCATTTATAACTCTGCAGGTTTGTGAATTACAGTGCCCCTGAGCTCCTTTCTTCAACTCGCTTTCTTGTGACCTGGCCGCAACACCGCAGGATGGCTTCAGGCCCTAATCTGGTTCCGGCCCGGCATGCTGAGCCTTTGGTTAATTCCTCTTCCTGGTGGGAAATGAGAGTTCCATTTGCCCGTCCAGACACCTCCAGCTAGCCTCTCATTGGTTCTCGCTATTCCTGTTCATCTTCCGCAGAAATTGCAAACTGGGCCAAACAGGAGGTTAAAGGCGCTGACTCTCCAAGTGGGGAGAGTGTTAGTAAAGCGTCTGGAATGTTGCACCCGAGTACCAGGGGAGGAAAACTGAGACATATTTGAACACGTCTCCCGTTCACATGGTTGATCATACTTGGGTTCCACATGCATGTTTTAGCTGAAGGAAGAATACCTTAAACCTGGAGAGTTAAGACCCGTGTAATGGGTACCATGCAATATGACTTCAAAGGGTCTTCATTTGCTCACCGAACCTCTCCAATCCTATCACTGCTGCGTTTATGCCCCTGTACACATGCTTGATTCTCTTTCGGAGACATAGCAATCCATAGGTTTTAAGATACTTACTAGTCAGGTACATTCTTAAGCGTTTAATATGCGGTGTTGAGTCCATTTTGTTGAGCAAGGAGTAGCTCTTGTCTATTTCCATATTTGACTTAAGGAACTTTATCTGTGCTCATTTCAATCTCTGGTTTTATGCAGCACCCCAACTCACCTTTACCCTTAAGCAAGCATAAGTTGGTTTTCTAAATTTGAGACCCTGTTCTGTTCTGTAATTCAGTTCCTGTGTAGCCAAGTTTACATTCCGTGTATTAGTGATATCTTATGATGTTTCTTTTTCTGTGTGACTTATTTCAGTTAGAATCATCGTACCTGAATCTACTCATTATGCTGCTACGGGCCTGATGACATAGATTTCATTGCTGAGTGATACTGCATTGTACGTAAGTACCACAAGTTCTTTATCCATTTTTCACTTTCTGCGATGTTGAACTTGTACTGTAAACGAGGTTCTTGTAAACAGAGCCGTTCCAAACTTTGGGGTGGCTGTGTCTTTTTGATTTTAATTTCCCTAAGCTATAGGACCATAAGTGGCAGTGCCCTAGGCTCTGTTGCTTTGTTTTTTAGATGTTTCAGGAAACACCATACACTTCTCCCGAGTGTCTGTTGGCAATTTACATCCCGCCCATCAGCATAACAAGGCTCCCAGTTCTCAATGGCCTGTTGCCTTTCTGGATTTTACACTTTTTTCAGATGGCCCTTTGACCGGGGGGAAGTGAGACTTCATTGTAGTGCAGATTTCCTTTGCAAGCTTGCTTGGTTGGCCAAAAAGGGCGTATGCGTTTTTTCCTGAATATATTCAGGAAAAAACGCATACGCCCTTTTTGGCCAAGTGCATCATTGTGGACGTTCTGCCTCTTTTCCTATGCTTTCAATGCAATTCCAGTCTACCTCCTGAAATCGGTTTCCTGCAATTCTGCCCCGCTTTCAAGTCCTCTTGGCAGCCTTACTTCAGTCTATTTTTGGACGATAGCTGTCATTTATAACTCTGCAGGTTTGTGAATTACAGTGCCCCTGAGCTCCTTTCTTCAATTCGCTTTCTTGTGACCTGGCCGTAACACCGCAGGATGGCTTCAGGCCCTAATCTGGTTCCGGCCCGGCATGCTCAGCCTTTGGTTAATTCCTCTTCCTGGTGGGAAATGAGAGTTAAATTTGCCCGTTCAGACACCTCCAGCTAGTCTCTCATTGGTTCTCGCTATTCCTGTTCATCTTCCGCAGAAATTGCAAACTGGGCCAAACAGGAGGTTAAAGGGACTGACTCTCCAAGTCGGGAGAGTGTTAGTAAAGCGTCTGCAATGTTGCACCCGAGTACCAGGGGAGGAAAACTGAGACATATTTGAACACGTCTGCCGTTCACATGGTTGATCATACTCTGGGTTCCACATGCATGTTTTAGCTGAAGGAAGAATACCTTAAACCTGGAGAGTTGAGACCCGTGGAATGAGTACCATGCAATATGATTTCAAAGGGTCTTCATTTGCTCACCGAACCTCTCCAATCCTATCACTGCTGCGTTTATGCAACTGTACACACGCTTGATTCTCTTTTGGAGACATAGCAATCCATAGGTTTTAAGATACTTACTAGTCAGGTACATTCTTAGGCGTTTAATATGGGGTGTTGAGTCCATTTCGTTGAGCAAGGAGTAGCTCTTGTCTATTCCATACTTGGCTTAAGGAACTTTATCTGTGCTCATTTCAATCTCTGGTTTTATGCAGCACCCCAACTCACCTTTCCCCTTAAGCAAGCATAAGTTGGTTTTCTAAATTTGAGACCCTGTTCTGTTCTGTAATTCAGTTCCTGTGTAGCCAAGTTTACATTCCGTGTATTACTGATATCTTATGATATTTCTTTTTCTGTGTGACTTACTTCAGTTAGAATCATCATACCTGAATCCACTCATTGTGCTGCTAAGGGCCTGATGACACAGATTTCATTGCTGAGTGATATTGCTTTGTAAGTAAATACCACAACTTCTTTATCCATTTTTCACTTTCTGCGATGTTGAATTTGTACTGTAAACGAGGTTCTTGTAAACAGAGCCGTTCCAAACTTTGGGGTGGCTGTGTCTTTTTCATTTTAATTTCCCTAAGCTATAGGACCATAAGTGGAAGTGCCCTAGGTTCTGTTGCTTTGTTTTTTAGATGTTTCAGGAAACACCATACACTTCTCCCGAGTGGTTGTTGGCAATTTACATTCCGCCCATCAGCATAACAAGGCTCCCAGTTCTCCATGGCCTGTCCTGCCTTTCTGGATTTTACACTTTTTTCAGATGGCCCTTTTGACCGGGGGGAAGTGAGACTTCATTGTAGTGCAGATTTCCTTTGCAAGCTTGCTTGGTTGGCCAAAAAGGGCATATGCGTTTTTTCCTGAATATATTCAGGAATAATTTGCCCGTCCAGACACCTCCAGCTAGCCTCTCATTGGTTCTCGCTATTCCTGTTCATCTTCCGCAGAAATTGCAAACTGGGCCAAACAGGAGGTTAAAGGCGCTGACTCTCCAAGTGGGGAGAGTGTTAGTAAAGCGTCTGGAATGTTGCACCCGAGTACCAGGGGAGGAAAACTGAGACATATTTGAACACGTCTCCCGTTCACATGGTTGATCATACTTGGGTTCCACATGCATGTTTTAGCTGAAGGAAGAATACCTTAAACCTGGAGAGTTGAGACCCGTGTAATGGGTACCATGCAATATGACTTCAAAGGGTCTTCATTTGCTCACCGAACCTCTCCAATCCTATCACTGCTGCGTTTATGCCCCTGTACACATACTTGATTCTCTTTTGGAGACATAGCAATCCATAGGTTTTACGATACTTACTAGTCAGGTACATTCTTAGGCGTTTAATATGCGGTGTTGAGTCCATTTCGTTGAGCAAGGAGTAGCTCTTGTCTATTCCATATTTGACTTAAGGAACTTTATCTGTGCTCATTTCAATCTCTGGTTTTATGCAGCACCCCAACTCACCTTTACCCTTAAGCAAGCATAAGTTGGTTTTCTAAATTTGAGACCCTGTTCTGTTCTGTAATTCAGTTCCTGTGTAGCCAAGTTTACATTCCATTTATTACTGATATCTTATGATGTTTCTTTTTCTGTGTGACTTATTTCAGTTAGAATCATCATACCTGAATCCACTCATTGTGCTGCTAAGGGCCTGATGACATAGATTTCATTGCTGAGTGATATTGCTTTGTAAGTAAATACCACAACTTCTTTATCCATTTTTCACTTTCTGCGATGTTGAACTTGTACTGTAAACGAGGTTCTTGTAAACAGAGGTGACCCAAACTTTGGGGTGGCTGTGTCTTTTTGATTTTAATTTCCCTAAGCTATAGGACCATAAGTGGCAGTGCCCTAGGCTCTGTTGCTTTGTTTTTTAGATGTTTCAGGAAACACCATACACTTCTCCCCAGTGTCTGTTGGCAATTTACATGCCGCCCATCAGCATAACAAGGCTCCCAGTTCTCCATGGCCTGTCCTGCCTTTCTGGATTTTACACTTTTTTCAGATGGCCCTTTTGACTGGGGGGAAGTGAGACTTCATTGTAGTGCAGATTTCCTTTGCAAGCTTGCTTGGTTGGCCAAAAAGGGCGTATGCGTTTTTTCCTGAATATATTTAGGAAAAAACGCATACGCCCTTTTTGGCCAAGTGCATCATTGTGGACGTTCTGCCTCTTTTCCTATGCTTTCAATGCAATTCCAGTCTACCTCCTGAAATCGGTTTCCTGCAATTCTGCCCCGCTTTCAAGTCCTCTTGGCAGCCTTACTTCAGTCTATTTTTGGACGATAGCTGTCATTTATAACTCTGCAGGTTTGTGAATTACAGTGTCCCTGAGCTCCTTTCTTCAACTCGCTTTCTTGTGACCTGGCCGCAACACCGCAGGATGGCTTCAGGCCCTAATCTGGTTCCGGCCCGGCATGCTGAGCCTTTGGTTAATTCCTCTTCCTGGTGGGAAATGAGAGTTCAATTTGCCCGTCCAGACACCTCCAGCTAGCCTCTCATTGGTTCTCGCTATTCCTGTTCATCTTCCGCAGAAATTGCAAACTGGGCCAAACAGGAGGTTAAAGGGACTGACTCTCCAAGTGGGGAGAGTGTTAGTAAAGCGTCTGGAATGTTGCACCCGAGTACCAGGGGAGGAAAATTGAGACATATTTGAACACGTCTCCCGATCACATGGTTGATCATACTCTAGGTTCCACATGCATGTTTTAGCTGAAGGAAGAATACCTTAAACCTGGGTAGTTGAAACCCGTGGAATGGGTACCATGCAATATGACTTCAAAGGGTCTTCATTTGCTCACCGAACCTCTCCAATCCTATCACTGCTGCGTTTATGCCCCTGTACACATGCTTGATTCTCTTTCGGAGACATAGCAATCCATAGGTTTTAAGATACTTACAAGTCAGGTACATTCTTAGGCGTTTAATATGCGGTGTTGAGTCCATTTCGTTGAGCAAGGAGTAGCTCTTGTCTATTCCATATTTGGCTTAAGGAACTTTATCTGTGCTCATTTGAATCTCTGGTTTTATGCAGCACCCCAACTCACCTTTACCCTTAAGCAAGCATAAGTTGGTTTTCTAAATTTGAGACCCTGTTCTGTTCTGTAATTCAGTTCCTGTGTAGCCAAGTTTCCATTCCGTGTATTACTGATATCTTATGATGTTTCTTTTTCTGTGTGACTTATTTCAGTTAGAATCATCATACCTGAATCCACTCATTTTGCTGCTAAGTGCCTGATGACATAGATTTCATTGCTGAGTGATATTGCTTTGTAAGTGAATACCACAACTTCTTTATCCATTTTTCACTTTCTGTGATGTTGAACTTGTACTGTAAAAGAGGTTCTTGTAAACAGAGCCGTTCCAAACTTTGGGGTGGCTGTGTCTTTTTGATTTTAATTTCCCTAAGCTATAGGACCATAAGTGGAAGTGCCCTAGGTTCTGTTGCTTTGTTTTTTAGATGTTTCAGGAAACACCATACACTTCTCCCAAGTGTCTGTTGGCAATTTACATCCCGCCCATCAGCATAACAAGGCTCCCAGTTCTCAATGGCCTGTTGCCTTTCTGGATTTTACACTTTTTTCAGATGGCCCTTTTGACCGGGGGGAAGTGAGACTTCATTGTAGTGCAGATTTCCTTTGCAAGCTTGCTTGGTTGGCCAAAAAGGGCGTATGCGTTTTTTCCTGAATATATTCAGGAAAAAACGCATACACCCTTTTTGGCCAAGTGCATCATTGTGGACGTTCTGCCTCTTTTCCTATGCTTTCAATGCAATTCCAGTCTACCTCCTGAAATCGGTTTCCTGCAATTCTGCCCCGCTTTCAAGTCCTCTTGGCAGCCTTACTTCAGTCTATTTTTGGACGATAGCTGTCATTTATAAGTCTGCAGGTTTGTGAATTACAGTGCCCCTGAGCTCCTTTCTTCAACTCGCTTTCTTGTGACCTGGCCGCAACACCGCAGGATGGCTTCAGGCCCTAATCTGGTTCCAGCCCGGCATGCTGAGCCTTTGGTTAATTCCTCTTCCTGGTGGGAAATGAGAGTTAAATTTGCCCGTCCAGACACCTCCAGCTAGCCTCTCATTGGTTCTCGCTATTCCTGTTCATCTTCTGCAGAAATTGCAAACTGGGCCAAACAGGAGGTTAAAGACGCTGACTCTCCAAGTGGGGAGAGTGTTAGTAAAGCGTCTGGAATGTTGCACCCGAGTACCAGGGGAGGAAAACTGAGACATATTTGAACACGTCTCCTGATCACATGGTTGATCATACTCTGGGTTCCACATGCATGTTTTAGCTGAAGGAAGAATACCTTAAACCTGGGTAGTTGAAACCCGTGGAATGGGTACCATGCAATATGACTTCAAAGGGTCTTCATTTGCTCACCGAACCTCTCCAATCCTATCACTGCTGCGTTTATGCCCCTGTAAACATGCTTGATTCTCTTTCGGAGACATAGCAATCCATAGGTTTTAAGATACTTACTAGTCAGGTACATTCTTAGGCGTTTAATATGGGGTGTTGAGTCCATTTCGTTGAGCAAGGAGTAGCTCTTGTCTATTCCATATTTGGCTTAAGGAACTTTATCTGTGCTCATTTCAATCTCTGGTTTTATGCAGCACCCCAACTCACCTTTACCCTTAAGCAAGCATAAGTTGGTTTTCTAAATTTGAGTCCCTGTTTTGTTCTGTAATTCAGTTCCTGTGTAGCCAAGTTTACATTCCGTGTATTACTTATATCTTATGATGTTTCTTTTTCTGTGTGACTTACTTCAGTTAGAATCATCATACCTGAATCCACTCATTGTGCTGCTAAGGGCCTGATGACACAGATTTCATTGCTGAGTGATATTGCTTTGTAAGTAAATACCACAACTTCTTTATCCATTTTTCACTTTCTGCGATGTTGAACTTGTACTGTAAACGAGGTTCTTGTAAACAGAGCCGTTCCAAACTTTGGGGTGGCTGTGTCTTTTTGATTTTAATTTCCCTAAGCTATAGGACCATAAGTGGAAGTGCCCTAGGTTCTGTTGCTTTGTTTTTTAGATGTTTCAGGAAACACCATACACTTCTCCCGAGTGGTTGTTGGCAATTTACATCCCGCCCATCAGCATAACAAGGCTGCCAGTTCTCCATGGCCTGTCCTGCCTTTCTGGATTTTACACTTTTTTCAGATGGCCCTTTTGACCGGGGGGAAGTGAGACTTCATTGTAGTGCAGATTTCCTTTGCAAGCTTGCTTGGTTGGCCAAAAAGGGCGTATGCGTTTTTTCCTGAATATATTCAGGAAAAAACGCATACGCCCTTTTTGGCCAAGTGCATCATTGTGGACGTTCTGCCTCTTTTCCTATGCTTTCAATGCAATTCCAGTCTACCTCCTGAAATCGGTTTCCTGCAATTCTGCCCCGCTTTCAAGTCCTCTTGGCAGCCTTACTTCAGTCTATTTTTGGATGATAGCTGTCATTTATAACTCTGCAGGTTTGTGAATTACAGTGCCCCTGAGCTCCTTTCTTCAACTCGCTTTCTTTTGAGCTGGCCGCAACACCGCAGGATGGCTTCAGGCCCTAATCTGGTTCCGGTACGGCACGCTGAGCCTTTGGTTATTTCCTCTTCCTGGTGGGAAATGAGAGTTAAATTAGCCCGTCCAGACACCTCCAGCTAGCCTCTCATTGGTTCTCGCTATTCCTGTTCATCTTCCGCAGAAATTGCAAACTGGGCCAAACAGGAGGTTAAAGGGACTGACTCTCCAAGTGGGGAGAGTGTTAGTAAAGCGTCTGGAATGTTGCACCCGAGTACCAGGGGAGGAAAACTGAGACATATTTGAACACGTCTCCCGTTCACATGGTTGATCATACTTGGGTTCCACATGCATGATTTAGCTGAAGGAAGAATACCTTAAACCTGGAGAGTTGAGACCCGTGTAATGGGTACCATGCAATATGACTTCAAAGGGTCTTCATTTGCTCACCGAACCTCTCCAATCCTATCACTGCTGCGTTTATGCCCCTGTACACATGCTTGATTCTCTTTTGGAGACATAGCAATCCATAGGTTTTAAGATACTTACTAGTCAGGTACATTTTTAGGCGTTTAATATGGGGTGTTGAGTCCATTTCGTTGAGCAAGGAGTAGCTCTTGTCTATTCCATATTTGGCTTAAGGAACTTTATCTGTGCTCATTTCAATCTCTGGTTTTATGCAGCACCCCAACTCACCTTTACCCTTAAGCAAGCATAAGTTGGTTTTCTAAATTTGAGACCCTGTTCTGTTCTGTAATTCAGTTCCTGTGTAGCCAAGTTTCCATTCCGTGTATTACTGATATCTTATGATGTTTCTTTTTCTGTGTGACTTATTTCAGTTAGAATCATCGTACCTGAATCCACTCATTGTGCTGCTAAGGGCCTGATGACACAGATTTCATTGCTGAGTGATATTGCTTTGTAAGTAAATACCACAACTTCTTTATCCATTTTTCACTTTCTGCGATGTTGAACTTGTACTGTAAACGAGGTTCTTGTAAACAGAGCCGTTCCAAACTTTGGGGTGGCTGTGTCTTTTTGATTTTAATTTCCCTAAGCTATAGGACCATAAGTGGAAGTGCCCTAGGTTCTGTTGCTTTGTTTTTTACATGTTTCAGGAAACACCATACACTTCTCCCGAGTGGTTGTTGGCAATTTACATCCCGCCCATCAGCATAACAAGGCTCCCAGTTCTCCATGGCCTGTCTTGTCTTTCTGGATTTTACACTTTTTTCAGATGGCCCTTTTGACCGGGGGGAAGTGAGACTTCATTGTAGTGCAGATTTCCTTTGCAAGCTTGCTTGGTTGGCCAAAAAGGGCGTATGCGTTTTTTCCTGAATATATTCAGGAAAAAACGCATACGCCCTTTTTGGCCAAGTGCATCATTGTGGACGTTCTGCCTCTTTTCCTATGCTTTCAATGCAATTCCAGTCTACCTCCTGAAATCGGTTTCCTGCAATTCTGCCCCGCTTTCAAGTCCTCTTGGCAGCCTTACTTCAGTCTATTTTTGGACGATAGCTGTCATTTATAAGTCTGCAGGTTTGTGAATTACAGTGCCCCTGAGCTCCTTTCTTCAACTCGCTTTCTTGTGACCTGGCCGAAACACCGCAGGATGGCTTCAGGCCCTAATCTGGTTCTGGCACGGCACGCTGAGCCTTTGGTTAATTCCTCTTCCTGGTGGGAAATGAGAGTTAAATTTGCCCGTCCAGACACCTCCAGCTAGCCTCTCATTGGTTCTCGCTATTCCTGTTCATCTTCCGCAGAAATTGCAAACTGGGCCAAACAGGAGGTTAAAGGCGCTGACTCTCCAAGTGGGGAGAGTGTTAGTAAAGCGTCTGGAATGTTGCACCCGAGTACCAGGGGAGGAAAACTGAGACATATTTGAACACATCTCCCGATCACATGGTTGATCATACTCTAGGTTCCACATGCATGTTTTAGCTGAAGGAAGAATACCTTAAACCTGGAGAGTTGAGACCCGTGGAATGGGTACCATGCAATATGACTTCAAAGGGTCTTCATTTGCTCACCGAACCTCTCCAATCCTATCACTGCTGCGTTTATGCCCCTGTACACACGCTTGATTCTCTTTTGGAGACATAGCAATCCATAGGTTTTAAGATACTTACTAGTCAGGTACATTCTTAGGCATTTAATATGGGGTGTTGAGTCCATTTCGTTGAGCAAGGAGTAGCTCTTGTCTATTCCATATTTGGCTTAAGGAACTTTATCTGTGCTCATTTCAATCTCTGGTTTTATGCAGCACCCCAACTCACCTTTCCCCTTAAGCAAGCATAAGTTGGTTTTCTAAATTTGAGACCCTGTTCTGTTTTGGAATGCACTTCCTGTGTAGCCAAGTTTACATTTCGTGTATTACTGATATCTTATGATGTTTCTTTTTCTGTGTGACTTATTTCAGTTAGAATCATCGTACCTGAATCCACTCATTGTGCTGCTACGGGCCTGATGACATAGATTTCATTGCTCAGTGATACTGCATTGTACGTAAGTACCACAAGTTGTTTATCCATTTTTCACTTTCTGTGATATTGAACTTGTATGGTAAACGAGGTTCTTGTAAACAGAGCCGTTCCAAACTTTGGGGTGGCTGTGTCTTTTTGATTTTAATTTCCCTAAGCTATAGGACCATAAGTGGAAGTGCCCTAGGTTCTGTTGCTTTGTTTTTTAGATGTTTCAGGAAACACCATACACTTCTCCCGAGTGGTTGTTGGCAATTTACATCCCGCCCATCAGCATAACAAGGCTCCCAGTTCTCCATGGCCTGTCCTGCCTTTCTGGATTTTACACTTTTTTCAGATGGCCCTTTTGACCGGGGGGAAGTGAGACTTCATTGTAGTGCAGATTTCCTTTGCAAGCTTGCTTGGTTGGCCAAAAAGGGCGTATGCGTTTTTTCCTGAATATATTCAGGAAAAAACGCATACGCCCTTTTTGGCCAAGTGCATCATTGTGGACGTTCTGCCTCTTTTCCTATGCTTTCAATGCAATTCCAGTCTACCTCCTGAAATCGGTTTCCTGCAATTCTGCCCCGCTTTCAAGTCCTCTTGGCAGCCTTACTTCAGTCTATTTTTGGACGATAGCTGTCATTTATAACTCTGCAGGTTTGTGAATTCCAGTGCCCCTGAGCTCCTTTCTTCAACTCACTTTCTTGTGACCTGGCCGCAACACCGCAGGATATCTTCAGGCCCTAATCTGGTTCCGGCACGGCATGCTGAGCCTTTGGTTATTTCCTCTTCCTGGTGGGAAATGAGAGTTAAATTTGCCCGTCCAGACACCTCCAGCTAGCCTCTCATTGGTTCTCGCTATTCCTGTTCATCTTCCGCAGAAATTGCAAACTGGGCCAAACAAGAGGTTAAAGGCGCTGACTCTCCAAGTGGGGAGAGTGTTAGTAAAGCGTCTGGAATGTTGCACCCGAGTACCAGGGGAGGAAAACTGAGACATATTTGAACACGTCTCCCGTTCACATGGTTGATCATACTTGGGTTCCACATGCATGTTTTAGCTGAAGGAAGAATACCTTAAACCTGGAGAGTTGAGACCCGTGAAATGGGTACCATGCAATATGACTTCAAAGGGTCTTCATTTGCTCACCGAACCTCTCCAATCCTATCACTGCTGCGTTTATGCCCCTGTACACACGCTTGATTCTCTTTTGGAGACATAGAAATCCATAGGTTTTAAGATACTTACTAGTCAGGTACATTCTTAGGCGTTTAATATAGGGTGTTGAGTCCATTTCGTTGAGCAAGGAGTAGCTCTTGTCTATTCCATATTTGGCTTAAGGAACTTTATCTGTGCTCATTTCAATCTCTGGTTTTATGCAGCACCCCAACTCACCTTTCCCCTTAAGCAAGCATAAGTTGGTTTTCTAAATTTGAGACACTGTTCTGTTTTGGAATTCAGTTCCTGTGTAGCCAAGTTTACATTCTGTGTATTAGTGATGTCTTATGATGTTTCTTTTTCTGTGTGACTTATTTCAGTTAGAATCATCGTACCTGAATCCACTCATTGTGCTGCTAAGGGCCTGATGACACAGATTTCATTGCTGAGTGATATTGCTTTGTAAGTAAATACCACAACTTCTTTATCCATTTTTCACTTTCTGCGATGTTGAACTTGTACTGTAAACGAGGTTCTTGTAAACAGAGCCGTTCCAAACTTTGGGGTGGCTGTGTCTTTTTGATTTTAATTTCCCTAAGCTATAGGACCATAAGTGGAAGTGCCCTAGGCTCTGTTGCTTTGTTTTTTAGATGTTTCAGGAAACACCATACACTTCTCCCGAGTGTCTGTTGGCAATTTACATCCCGCCCATCAGCATAACAAGGCTCCCAGTTCTCCATGGCCTGTCCTGCCTTTCTGGATTTTACACTTTTTTCAGATGGCCCTTTTGACCGGGGGGAAGTGAGACTTCATTGTAGTGCAGATTTCCTTTGCAAGTTTGCTTGGTTGGCCAAAAAGGGCGTATGCGTTTTTTCCTGAATATATTCAGGAAAAAACGCATACGCCCTTTTTGGCCAAGTGCATCATTGTGGACGTTCTGCCTCTTTTCCTATGCTTTCAATGCAATTCCAGTCTACCTCCTGAAATCGGTTTCCTGCAATTCTGCCCCGCTTTCAAGTCCTCTTGGCAGCCTTACTTCAGTCTATTTTTGGACGATAGCTGTCATTTATAACTCTGCAGGTTTGTGAATTACAGTGCCCCTGAGCTCCTTTCTTGAACTCGCTTTCTTGTGACCTGGCCGCAACACCGCAGGATGGCTTCAGGCCCTAATCTGGTTCCGGCACGGCACGCTGAGCCTTTGGTTAATTCCTCTTCCTGGTGGGAAATGAGAGTTAAATTTGCCCGTCCAGACACCTCCAGCTAGTCTCTCATTGGTTCTCGCTATTCCTGTTCATCTTCCACAGAAATTGCAAACTGGGCCAAACAGGAGGTTAAAGGGACTGACTCTCCAAGTCGGAAGAGTGTTAGTAAAGCGTCTGGAATGTTGCACCCGAGTACCAGGGGAGGAAAACTGAGACATATTTGAACACGTCTCCCGTTCACATGGTTGATCATACTCTGGGTTCCACATGCATGTTTTAGCTGAAGGAAGAATACCTTAAACCTGGAGAGTTGAGACCCGTGGAATGGGTACCATGCAATATGACTTCAAAGGGTCTTCATTTGCTCACCGAACCTCTCCACTCCTATCACTGCTGCGTTTATGCCCCTGTACACATGCTTGATTCTCTTTTGGAGACATAGCAATCCATAGATTTTACGATACTTACAAGTCAGGTACATTCTTAGGCGTTTAATATGGGGTGTTGAGTCCATTTCGTTGAGCAAGGAGTAGCTCTTGTCTATTCCATATTTGGCTTAAGGAACTTTATCTGTGCTCATTTCAATCTCTGGTTTTATGCAGCACCCCAACTCACCTTTCCCCTTAAGCAAGCATAAGTTGGTTTTCTAAATTTGAGACCCTGTTCTGTTTTGGAATGCACTTCCTGTGTAGCCAAGTTTACATTCCGTGTATTAGTGATATCTTATGATGTTTCTTTTTCTGTGTGACTTATTTCAGTTAGAATCATCGTACCTGAATCCACTCATTGTGCTGCTAAGGGCCTGATGACACAGATTTCATTGCTGAGTGATATTGCTTTGTAAGTAAATACCACAAGTTCTTTATCCATTTTTCACTTTCTGCGATGTTGAACTTGTACTGTAAACGAGGTTCTTGTAAACAGAGCCGTTCCAAACCTTGGGATGGCTGTGTCTTTTTGATTTTAATTTCCCTAAGCTATAGGACCATAAGTGGAAGTGCCCTAGGTTCTGTTGCTTTGTTTTTTCGATGTTTCAGGAAACACCATACACTTCTCCCGAGTGGTTGTTGGCAATTTACATCCCGCCCATCAGCATAACAAGGCTCCCAGTTCTCCATGGCCTGTCCTGCCTTTCTGGATTTTACACTTTTTTCAGATGGCCCTTTTGACCGGGGGGAAGTGAGACTTCATTGTAGTGCAGATTTCCTTTGCAAGCTTGCTTGGTTGGCCAAAAAGGGCGTATGCGTTTTTTCCTGAATATATTCAGGAAAAAACGCATACGCCCTTTTTGGCCAAGTGCATCATTGTGGACGTTCTGCCTCTTTTCCTATGCTTTCAATGCAATTCCAGTCTACCTCCTGAAATCGGTTTCCTGCAATGCTGCCCCGCTTTCAAGTCCTCTTGGCAGCCTTACTTCAGTCTATTTTTGGACGATAGCTGTCATTTATAACTCTGCAGGTTTGTGAATTACAGTGCCCCTGAGCTCCTTTCTTCAACTCGCTTTCTTGTGACCTGGCCGCAACACCGCAGGATGGCTTCAGGCCCTAATCTGGTTCCGGCACGGCACGCTGAGCCTTTGGTTATTTCCTTTTCCTGGTGGGAAATGAGAGTTAAATTTGCCCGTCCAGACACCTCCAGCTAGTCTCTCTTTGGTTCTCGCTATTCCTGTTCATCTTCCGCAGAAATTGCAAACTGGGCCAAACAGGAGGTTAAAGGCGCTGACTCTCCAAGTGGGGAGAGTGTTAGTAAAGCGTCTGGAATGTTGCACCCGAGTACCAGGGGAGGAAAACTGAGACATATTTGAACACGACTCCCGTTCACATGGTTGATCATACTTGGGTTCCACATGCATGTTTTAGCTGAAGGAAGAATACCTTAAACATGGAGAGTTAAGACCCGTGTAATGGGTACCATGCAATATGACTTCAAAGGGTCTTCATTTGCTCACCGAACCTCTCCAATCCTATCACTGCTGCGTTTATGCCCCTGTACACATGCTTGATTCTCTTTCGGAGACATAGCAATCCATAGGTTTTTAAGATACTTACTAGTCATTTACATTCTTAGGCGTTTAATATGCGGTGTTGAGTCCATTTCGTTGAGCAAGGAGTAGCTCTTGTCTATTCCATATTTGACTTAAGGAACTTTATCTGTGCTCATTTCAATCTCTGGTTTTATGCAGCACCCGAACTCACCTTTACCCTTAAGCAAGCATAAGTTTGTTTTCTAAATTTGAGACCCTGTTCTGTTCTGTAATTCAGTTCCTGTGTAGCCAAGTTTACATTCCGTGTATTACTGATATCTTATGATGTTTCTTTTTCTGTGTGACTTACTTCAGTTAGAATCATCATACCTGAATCCACTCATTGTGCTGCTAAGGGCCTGATGACACAGATTTCATTGCTGAGTGATATTGCTTTGTAAGTAAATACCACAACTTCTTTATCCATTTTTCACTTTCTGCGATGTTGAACTTGTACTGTAAACGAGGTTCTTGTAAACAGAGGCGTCCCAAAATTTGGGGTGGCTGTGTCTTTTTGATTTTAATTTCCCTAAGCTATAGGACCATAAGTGGAAGTGCCCTAGGTTCTGTTGCTTTGTTTTTTAGATGTTTCAGGAAACACCATACACTTCTCCCGAGTGTCTGTTGGCAATTTACATCCCGCCCATCAGCATAACAAGGCTCCCAGTTCTCCATGGCCTGTCCTGCCTTTCTGGATTTTACACTTTTTTCAGATGGCCCTTTTGACCGGGGGGAAGTGAGACTTCATTGTAGTGCAGATTTCCTTTGCAAGCTTGCTTGGTTGGCCCAAAAGGGCGTATGCGTTTTTTCCTGAATATATTCAGGAAAAAACGCATACGCCCTTTTTGGCCAAGTGCATCATTGTGGACGTTCTTCCTCTTTTCCTATGCTTTCAATGCAATTCCAGTCTACCTCCTGAAATCGGTTTCCTGCAATTCTGCCCCGCTTTCAAGTCCTCTTGGCAGCCTTACTTCAGTCTATTTTTGGATGATAGCTGTCATTTATAACTCTGCAGGTTTGTGAATTACAGTGCCCCTGAGCTCCTTTGTGTAACTCGCTTTCTTTTGAGCTGGCCGCAACACCGCAGGATGGCTTCAGGCTCTAATCTGGTTCCGGTACGGCATGCTGAGCCTTTGGTTATTTCCTCTTCCTGGTGGGAAATGAGAGTTAAATTTGCCCGTCCAGACACCTCCAGCTAGCCTCTCATTGGTTCTCGCTATTCCTGTTCATCTTCCGCAGAAATTGCAAACTGGGCCAAACAGGAGGTTAAAGGCGCTGACTCTCCAAGTGGGGAGACTGTTAGTAAAGCGTCTGGAATGTTGCACCCGAGTACCAGGGGAGGAAAACTGAGACATATTTGAACACGTCTCCCGTTCACATGGTTAATTATACTTGGGTTCCACATGCATGTTTTAGCTGAAGGAAGAATACCTAAAACCTGGGTAGTTGAAACCCGTGGAATGGGTACCATGCAATATGACTTCAAAGGGTCTTCATTTGCTCACCGAACCTCTCCAATCCTATCACTGCTGCGTTTATGCCCCTGTACACATGCTTGATTCTCTTTCGGAGACATAGCAATGCATAGGTTTTAAGATACTTACTAGTCAGGTACATTCTTAGGCGTTTAATATGCGGTGTTGAGTCCATTTCGTTGAGCAAGGAGTAGGTCTTGTCTATTCCATATTTGGCTTAAGGAACTTTATCTGTGCTCATTTCAATCTCTGGTTTTATGCAGCAACCCAACTCACCTTTCCCCTTAAGCAAGCATAAGTTGGTTTTCTAAATTTGAGACCCTGTTCTGTTCTGTAATTCAGTTCCTGTGTAGCCAAGTTTACATTCCGTGTATTAGTGATATCTTATGATGTTTCTTTTTCTGTGTGACTTATTTCAGTTAGAATCATCGTACCTGAATCTACTCATTATGCTGCTACGGGCGTGATGACATAGATTTCATTGCTGAGTGATACTGCATTGTACGTAAGTACCACAAGTTCTTTATCCATTTTTCACTTTCTGCGATGTTGAACTTGTACTGTAAACGAGGTTCTTGTAAACAGAGCCGTTCCAAACTTTGGGGTGGCTGTGTCTTTTTGATTTTAATTTCCCTAAGCTATAGGACCATAAGTGGCAGTGCCCTAGGCTCTGTTGCTTTGTTTTTTAGATGTTTCAGGAAACACCATACACTTGTCCCGAGTGGTTGTTGGCAATTTACATCCCGCCCATCAGCATAACAAGGCTCCCAGTTCTCCATGGCCTGTCCTGCCTTTCTGGATTTTACACTTTTTTCAGATGGCCCTTTTGACCGGGGGGAAGTGAGACTTCATTGTAGTGCAGATTTCCTTTGCAAGCTTGCTTGGTTGGCCAAAAAGGGCGTATGCGTTTTTTCCTGAATATATTCAGGAAAAAACGCATACGCCCTTTTTGGCCAAGTGCATCATTGTGGACGTTCTGCCTCTTTTCCTATGCTTTCAATGCAATTCCAGTCTACCTCCTGAAATCGGTATCCTGCAATTCTGCCCCGCTTTCAAGTCCTCTTGGCAGCCTTACTTCAATCTATTTTTGGACGATAGCTGTCATTTATAACTCTGCAGGTTTGTGAAATACAGTGCCCCTGAGCTCCTTTCTTCAACTCGCTTTCTTGTGACCTGGCCGCAGCACCGCAGGATGGCTTCAGGCCCTAATCTGGTTCTGGCAGCGCACGCTGAGCCTTTGGTTAATTCCTCTTCCTGGTGGGAAATGAGAGTTAAATTTGCCCGTCCAGACACCTCCAGCTAGTCTCTCATTGGTTCTCGCTATTCCTGTTCATCTTCCGCAGAAATTGCAAACTGGGCCAAACAGGAGGTTAAAGGGACTGACTCTCCAAGTCAGGAGAGTGTTAGTAAAGCGTCTGGAATGTTGCACCCGAGTACCAGGGGAGGAAAACTGAGACATATTTGAACACGTCTCCCGATCACATGGTTGATCATACTCTGGGTTCCACATGCATGTTTTAGCTGAAGGAAGAATACCTTAAACCTGGGTAGTTGAAACCCGTGGAATGGGTACCATGCAATATGACTTCAAAGGGTCTTCATTTGCTCACTGAACCTCTCCAATCCTATCACTGCTGCGTTTATGCCCCTGTACACATGCTTGATTCTCTTTCGGAGACATAGCAATCCATAGGTTTTAAGATACTTACTAGTCAGGTACATTCTTTGGCGTTTAATATGGGGTGTTGAGTCCATTTCGTTGAGCAAGGAGTAGCTCTTGTCTATTCCATATTTGGCTTAAGGAACTTTATCTGTGCTCATTTCAATCTCTGGTTTTATGCAGCACCCCAACTCACCTTTCCCCTTAAGCAAGCATAAGTTGGTTTTCTAAATTTGAGACCCTGTTCTGTTTTGGAATGCAGTTCCTGTGTAGCCAAGTTTATATTCCGTGTATTACTGATATCTTATGATGTTTCTTTTACTGTGTGACTTATTTCAGTTAGAATCATCGTACCTGAATCCACTCATTATGCTGCTACGGGCCTGATGACATAGATTTCATTGCTGAGTGATACTGCATTGTACGTAAGTACCACAAGTTCTTTATCCATTTTTCACTTTCTGTGATATTGAACTTGTACGGTAAACGAGGTTCTTGTAAACGGAGGCGTCCCAAACTTTGGGGTGGCTGTGTCTTTTTGATTTTAATTTCCCTAAGCTATAGGACCATAAGTCGAAGTGCCCTAGGCTCTGTTGCTTTGTTTTTTAGATGTTTCAGGAAACACCATACACTTCTCCCGAGTGTCTGTTGGCAATTTACATCCCGCCCATCAGCATAACAAGGCTCCCAGTTCTCCATGGCCTGTCCTGCCTTTCTGGATTTTACACTTTTTTCAGATGGCCCTTTTGACCGGGGGGGAAGTGAGACTTCATTGTAGTGCAGATTTCCTTTGCAAGCTTGCTTGGTTGGCCAAAAAGTGCGTATGCGTTTTTTCCTGAATATATTCAGGAAAAAACGCATACGCCCTTTTTGGCCAAGTGCATCATTGTGGACGTTCTGCCTCTTTTCCTATGCTTTCAATGCAATTCCAGTCTACCTCCTGAAATCGGTTTCCTGCAATTCTGCCCGGCTTTCAAGTCCTCTTGGCAGCCTTACTTCAGTCTATTTTTGGACGATAGCTGTCATTTATAACTCTGCAGGTTTGTGAATTACAGTGCCCCTGAGCTCCTTTCTTCAACTCGCTTTCTTGTGACCTGGCCGCAACACCGCAGGATGTCTTCAGGCCCTAATCTGGTTCTGGCACGGCTGCTGAGCCTTTGGTTAATTCCTCTTCCTGGTGGGAAATGAGAGTTAAATTTGCCCATCCAGACACCTCCAGGTAGTCTCTCATTGATTCTCGCTATTCCTGTTCATCTTCCGCAGAAATTGCAAACTGGGCCAAACAGGAGGTTAAAGGGACTGACTCTCCAAGTGGGGAGAGTGTTAGTAAGCGTCTGGAATGTTGCACCCGAGTACCAGGGTACGGAAACTGAGACATATTTGAACACGTCTCCCGATCACATGGTTGATCATACTCTAGGTTCCACATGCATGTTTTAGCTGAAGGAAGAATACCTTAAACCTGGGTAGTTGAAACCCGTGGAATGGGTACCATGCAATATGACTTCAAAGGGTCTTCATTTGCTCACCGAACCTCTCCAATCCTATCACTGCTGCGTTTATGCCCCTGTACACATGCTTGATTCTCTTTCGGAGACATAGCAATCCATAGGTTTTAAGATACTTACTAGACAGGTACATTCTTAGGCGTTTAATATGCGGTGTTGAGTCCATTTCGTTGAGCAAGGAGTAGCTCTTGTCTATTCCATATTTGACTTAAGGAACTTTATCTGTGCTCATTTCAATCTCTGGTTTTATGCAGCACCCCAACTCACCTTTACCCTTAAGCAAGCATAAGTTGGTTTTCTAAATTTGAGACCCTGTTCTGTTCTGTAATTCATTTCCTGTGTAGCCAAGTTTACATTCCGTGTATTACTGATATCTTATGATGTTTCTTTTTCTGTGTGACTTACTTCAGTTAGAATCATCATACCTGAATCCACTCATTGTGCTGCTAAGGGCCTGATGACACAGATTTCATTGCTGAGTGATATTGCTTTGTAAGTAAATACCACAACTTCTTTATCCATTTTTCACTTTCTGCGATGTTGAACTTGTACTGTAAACGAGGTTCTTGTAAACAGAGCCGTTCCAAATTTTGGGTGGCTGTGTCTTTTTGATTTTAATTTCCCTAAGCTATAGGACCATAAGTGGAAGTGCCCTAGGTTCTGTTGCTTTGTTTTTTAGATGTTTCAGGAAACACCATACACTTCTCCCGAGTGTTTGTTGGCAATTTACATCCCGCCCATCAGCATAACAAGGCTCCCAGTTCTCCATGGCCTGTCCTGCCTTTCTGGATTTTACACTTTTTTCAGATGGCCCTTTTGACCGGGGGGAAGTGAGACTTCATTGTAGTGCAGATTTCCTTTGCAAGCTTGCTTGGTTGGCCAAAAAGGGCGTATGCGTTTTTTCCTGAATATATTCAGGAAAAAACGCATACGCCCTTTTTGGCCAAGTGCATCATTGTGGACGTTCTGCCTCTTTTCCTATGCTTTCAATGCAATTCCAGTCTACCTCCTGAAATCGGTTTCCTGCAATTCTGCCCCGCTTTCAAGTCCTCTTGGCAGCCTTACTTCAGTCTATTTTTGGACGATAGCTGTCATTTATAACTCTGCAGGTTTGTGAATTACAGTGCCCCTGAGCTCCTTTCTTCAACTCGCTTTCTTTTGAGCTGGCCGCAACACCGCAGGATGGCTTCAGGCCCTAATCTGGTTCCGGTACGGCACGCTGAGCCTTTGGTTATTTCCTCTTCCTGGTGGGAAATGAGAGTTAAATTTGCCCGTCCAGACACCTCCAGCTAGCCTCTCATTGGTTCTCGCTATTCCTGTTCATCTTCCGCAGAAATTGCAAACCGGGCCAAACAGGAGGTTAAAGGCGCTGACTGTCCAAGTGGGGAGAGTGTTAGTAAAGCGTCTGGAATGTTGCACCCGAGTACCAGGGGAGGAAAACTGAGACATATTTGAACACGTCTCCCGTTCACATGGTTGATCATACTTGGGTTCCACATGCATGTTTTAGCTGAAGGAAGAATACCTTAAACCTGGAGAGTTGAGACCCGTGGAATGGGTACCATGCAATATGACTTCAAAGGGTCTTCATTTGCTCACGAACCTCTCCAATCCTATCACTGCTGCGTTTCTGCCCCTGTACACATGCTTGATTCTCTTTCGGAGACATAGCAATCCATAGGTTTTAAGATACTTACTAGACAGGTACATTCTTAGGCGTTTAATATGCGGTGTTGAGTCCATTTCGTTGAGCAAGGAGTAGCTCTTGTCTATTCCATATTTGGCTTAAGGAACTTTATCTGTGCTCATTTCAATCTCTGGTTTTATGCAGCACCCCAACTCACCTTTACCCTTAAGCAAGAATAAGTTGGTTTTCTAAATTTGAGACCCTCTTCTGTTCTGTAATTCAGTTCCTGTGTAGCCAAGTTTACATTCCGTGTATTACTGATATCTTATGATGTTTCTTTTTCTGTGTGACTTATTTCAGTTAGAATCATCGTACCTGAATCCACTCATTGTGCTGCTAAGGGCCTGATGACACAGATTTCTTTGCTGAGTGATATTGCTTTGTAAGTAAATACCACAAGTTCTTTATCCATTTTTCACTTTCTGCGATGTTGAACTTGTACTGTAAACGAGGTTCCTGTAAACAGAGCTGTTCCAAACCTTGGGGTGGCTGTGTCTTTTTGATTTTAATTTCCCTAAGCTATAGAACCATAAGTGGAAGTGCCCTAGGTTCTGTTGCTTTGTTTTTTAGATGTTTCAAAAACACCATACACTTCTCCGGAGTGGTTGTTGGCAATTTACATCCCGCCCATCAGCATAACAAGGCTCCCAGTTCTCCATGGCCTGTCCTGCCTTTCTGGATTTTACACTTTTTTCAGATGGCCCTTTTGACCGGGGGGAAGTGAGACTTCATTGTAGTGCAGATTTCCTTTGCAAGCTTGCTTGGTTGGCCAAAAAGGGCGTATGCGTTTTTTCCTGAATATATTCAGGAAAAAATGCATATGCCCTTTTTGGCCAAGTGCATCATTGTGGACGTTCTGCCTCTTTTCCTATGCTTTCAATGCAATTCCAGTCTACCTCCTGAAATCGGTTTCCTGCAATTCTGCCCCGCTTTCAAGTCCTCTTGGCAGCCTTACTTCAGTCTATTTTTGGACGATAGCTGTCATTTATAACTCTGCAGGTTTGTGAATTACAGTGCCCCTGAGCTCCTTTCTTCAACTCG
The DNA here is from genome assembly GCF_951394435.1 of Stenella coeruleoalba. Classification (NCBI taxonomy): domain Eukaryota; kingdom Metazoa; phylum Chordata; class Mammalia; order Artiodactyla; family Delphinidae; genus Stenella; species Stenella coeruleoalba. The sequence continues at coordinate 221,655 of NW_027645994.1, read as the reverse complement.
CTTTCTTGTGACCTGGCCGCAACACCGCAGGATGTCTTCAGGCCCTAATCTGGTTCTGGCACGGCTGCTGAGCCTTTGGTTAATTCCTCTTCCTGGTGGGAAATGAGAGTTAAATTTGCCCATCCAGACACCTCCAGGTAGTCTCTCATTGATTCTCGCTATTCCTGTTCATCTTCCGCAGAAATTGCAAACTGGGCCAAACAGGAGGTTAAAGGGACTGACTCTCCAAGTGGGGAGAGTGTTAGTAAGCGTCTGGAATGTTGCACCCGAGTACCAGGGTACGGAAACTGAGACATATTTGAACACGTCTCCCGATCACATGGTTGATCATACTCTAGGTTCCACATGCATGTTTTAGCTGAAGGAAGAATACCTTAAACCTGGGTAGTTGAAACCCGTGGAATGGGTACCATGCAATATGACTTCAAAGGGTCTTCATTTGCTCACCGAACCTCTCCAATCCTATCACTGCTGCGTTTATGCCCCTGTACACATGCTTGATTCTCTTTCGGAGACATAGCAATCCATAGGTTTTAAGATACTTACTAGACAGGTACATTCTTAGGCGTTTAATATGCGGTGTTGAGTCCATTTCGTTGAGCAAGGAGTAGCTCTTGTCTATTCCATATTTGACTTAAGGAACTTTATCTGTGCTCATTTCAATCTCTGGTTTTATGCAGCACCCCAACTCACCTTTACCCTTAAGCAAGCATAAGTTGGTTTTCTAAATTTGAGACCCTGTTCTGTTCTGTAATTCATTTCCTGTGTAGCCAAGTTTACATTCCGTGTATTACTGATATCTTATGATGTTTCTTTTTCTGTGTGACTTACTTCAGTTAGAATCATCATACCTGAATCCACTCATTGTGCTGCTAAGGGCCTGATGACACAGATTTCATTGCTGAGTGATATTGCTTTGTAAGTAAATACCACAACTTCTTTATCCATTTTTCACTTTCTGCGATGTTGAACTTGTACTGTAAACGAGGTTCTTGTAAACAGAGCCGTTCCAAATTTTGGGTGGCTGTGTCTTTTTGATTTTAATTTCCCTAAGCTATAGGACCATAAGTGGAAGTGCCCTAGGTTCTGTTGCTTTGTTTTTTAGATGTTTCAGGAAACACCATACACTTCTCCCGAGTGTTTGTTGGCAATTTACATCCCGCCCATCAGCATAACAAGGCTCCCAGTTCTCCATGGCCTGTCCTGCCTTTCTGGATTTTACACTTTTTTCAGATGGCCCTTTTGACCGGGGGGAAGTGAGACTTCATTGTAGTGCAGATTTCCTTTGCAAGCTTGCTTGGTTGGCCAAAAAGGGCGTATGCGTTTTTTCCTGAATATATTCAGGAAAAAACGCATACGCCCTTCTTGGCCAAGTGCATCATTGTGGACGTTCTGCCTCTTTTCCTATGCTTTCAATGCAATTCCAGTCTACCTCCTGAAATCGGTTTCCTGCAATTCTGCCCCGCTTTCAAGTCCTCTTGGCAGCCTTACTTCAGTCTATTTTTGGACGATAGCTGTCATTTATAACTCTGCAGGTTTGTGAATTACAGTGCCCCTGAGCTCCTTTCTTCAACTCGCTTTCTTTTGAGCTGGCCGCAACACCGCAGGATGGCTTCAGGCCCTAATCTGGTTCCGGTACGGCACGCTGAGCCTTTGGTTATTTCCTCTTCCTGGTGGGAAATGAGAGTTAAATTTGCCCGTCCAGACACCTCCAGCTAGCCTCTCATTGGTTCTCGCTATTCCTGTTCATCTTCCGCAGAAATTGCAAACCGGGCCAAACAGGAGGTTAAAGGCGCTGACTCTCCAAGTGGGGAGAGTGTTAGTAAAGCGTCTGGAATGTTGCACCCGAGTACCAGGGGAGGAAAACTGAGACATATTTGAACACGTCTCCCGTTCACATGGTTGATCATACTTGGGTTCCACATGCATGTTTTAGCTGAAGGAAGAATACCTTAAACCTGGAGAGTTGAGACCCGTGGAATGGGTACCATGCAATATGACTTCAAAGGGTCTTCATTTGCTCACGAACCTCTCCAATCCTATCACTGCTGCGTTTCTGCCCCTGTACACATGCTTGATTCTCTTTCGGAGACATAGCAATCCATAGGTTTTAAGATACTTACTAGACAGGTACATTCTTAGGCGTTTAATATGCGGTGTTGAGTCCATTTCGTTGAGCAAGGAGTAGCTCTTGTCTATTCCATATTTGGCTTAAGGAACTTTATCTGTGCTCATTTCAATCTCTGGTTTTATGCAGCACCCCAACTCACCTTTACCCTTAAGCAAGAATAAGTTGGTTTTCTAAATTTGAGACCCTCTTCTGTTCTGTAATTCAGTTCCTGTGTAGCCAAGTTTACATTCCGTGTATTACTGATATCTTATGATGTTTCTTTTTCTGTGTGACTTATTTCAGTTAGAATCATCGTACCTGAATCCACTCATTGTGCTGCTAAGGGCCTGATGACACAGATTTCTTTGCTGAGTGATATTGCTTTGTAAGTAAATACCACAAGTTCTTTATCCATTTTTCACTTTCTGCGATGTTGAACTTGTACTGTAAACGAGGTTCCTGTAAACAGAGCTGTTCCAAACCTTGGGGTGGCTGTGTCTTTTTGATTTTAATTTCCCTAAGCTATAGAACCATAAGTGGAAGTGCCCTAGGTTCTGTTGCTTTGTTTTTTAGATGTTTCAAAAACACCATACACTTCTCCGGAGTGGTTGTTGGCAATTTACATCCCGCCCATCAGCATAACAAGGCTCCCAGTTCTCCATGGCCTGTCCTGCCTTTCTGGATTTTACACTTTTTTCAGATGGCCCTTTTGACCGGGGGGAAGTGAGACTTCATTGTAGTGCAGATTTCCTTTGCAAGCTTGCTTGGTTGGCCAAAAAGGGCGTATGCGTTTTTTCCTGAATATATTCAGGAAAAAATGCATACGCCCTTTTTGGCCAAGTGCATCATTGTGGACGTTCTGCCTCTTTTCCTATGCTTTCAATGCAATTCCAGTCTACCTCCTGAAATCGGTTTCCTGCAATTCTGCCCCGCTTTCAAGTCCTCTTGGCAGCCTTACTTCAGTCTATTTTTGGACGATAGCTGTCATTTATAACTCTGCAGGTTTGTGAATTACAGTGCCCCTGAGCTCCTTTGTTCAACTCGCTTTCTTGTGAGCTGGCCGCAACACCGCAGGATTGCTTCAGGCCCTAATCTGGTTCCGGCACGGCACGCTGAGCCTTTGGTTAATTCCTCTTCCTGGTGGGAAATGAGAGTTAAATTTGCCCGTCCAGACACCTCCAGCTAGTCTCTCATTGGTTCTCGCTATTCCTGTTCATCTTCCACAGAAATTGCAAACTGGGCCAAACAGGAGGTTAAAGGGACTGACTCTCCAAGTCAGGAGAGTGTTAGTAAAGCATCTGGAATGTTGCACCCGAGTACCAGGGGAGGAAAACTGAGACATATTTGAACACGTCTCCCGATCACATGGTTGATCATACTCTGGGTTCCACATGCATGTTTTAGCTGAAGGAAGAATACCTTAAACCTGGGTAGTTGAAACCCGTGGAATGGGTACCATGCAATATGACTTCAAAGGGTCTTCATTTGCTCACCGAACCACTCCAATCCTATCACTGCTGCGTTTATGCCCCTGTACACATGCTTGATTCTCTTTCGGAGACATAGCAATCCATAGGTTTTAAGATACTTACTAGTCAGGTACATTCTTTGGCGTTTAATATGGGGTGTTGAGTCCATTTCGTTGAGCAAGGAGTAGCTCTTGTCTATTCCATATTTGGCTTAAGGAACTTTATCTGTGCTCATTTCAATCTCTGGTTTTATGCAGCACCCCAACTCACCTTTCCCCTTAAGCAAGCATAAGTTGGTTTTCTAAATTTGAGACCCTGTTCTGTTTTGGAATGCAGTTCCTGTGTAGCCAAGTTTACATTCCGTGTATTACTGATATCTTATGATGTTTCTTTTACTGTGTGACTTATTTCAGTTAGAATCATCGTACCTGAATCCACTCATTATGCTGCTACGGGCCTGATGACATAGATTTCATTGCTGAGTGATACTGCATTGTACGTAAGTACCACAAGTTCTTTATCCATTTTTCACTTTCTGTGATATTGAACTTGTACGGTAAACGAGGTTCTTGTAAACGGAGGCGTCCCAAACTTTGGGGTGGCTGTGTCTTTTTGATTTTAATTTCCCTAAGCTATAGGACCATAAGTGGAAGTGCCCTAGGCTCTGTTGCTTTGTTTTTTAGATGTTTCAGGAAACACCATACACTTCTCCCGAGTGTCTGTTGGCAATTTACATCCCGCCCATCAGCATAACAAGGCTCCCAGTTCTCCATGGCCTGTCCTGCCTTTCTGGATTTTACACTTTTTTCAGATGGCCCTTTTGACCGGGGGGGAAGTGAGACTTCATTGTAGTGCAGATTTCCTTTGCAAGCTTGCTTGGTTGGCCAAAAAGGGCGTATGCGTTTTTTCCTGAATATATTCAGGAAAAAACGCATACGCCCTTTTTGGCCAAGTGCATCATTGTGGACGTTCTGCCTCTTTTCCTATGCTTTCAATGCAATTCCAGTCTACCTCCTGAAATCGGTTTCCTGCAATTCTGCCCGGCTTTCAAGTCCTCTTGGCAGCCTTACTTCAGTCTATTTTTGGACGATAGCTGTCATTTATAACTCTGCAGGTTTGTGAATTACAGTGCCCCTGAGCTCCTTTCTTCAACTCGCTTTCTTGTGACCTGGCCGCAACACCGCAGGATGGCTTCAGGCCCTAATCTGGTGCTGGCACGGCTGCTGAGCCTTTGGTTAATTCCTCTTCCTGGTGGGAAATGAGAGTTAAATTTGCCCATCCAGACACCTCCAGGTAGTCTCTCATTGGTTCTCGCTATTCCTGTTCATCTTCCGCAGAAATTGCAAACTGGGCCAAACAGGAGGTTAAAGGGACTGACTCTCCAAGTCGGGAGAGTGTTAGTAAGCGTCTGGAATGTTGCACCCGAGTACCAGGGTACGAAAACTGAGACATATTTGAACACGTCTCCCGATCACATGGTTGATCATACTCTAGGTTCCACATGCATGTTTTAGCTGAAGGAAGAATAACTTAAACCTGGGTAGTTGAAACCCGTGGAATGGGTACCATGCAATATGACTTCAAAGGGTCTTCATTTGCTCACCGAACCTCTCCAATCCTATCACTGCTGCGTTTATGCCCCTGTACACATGCTTGATTCTCTTTCGGAGACATAGCAATCCATAGGTTTTAAGATACTTACTAGTCAGGTACATTCTTAGGCGTTTAATATGCGATGTTGAGTGCATTTCGTTGAGCAAGGAGTAGCTCTTGTCTATTACATATTTGACTTAAGGAACTTTATCTGTGCTCATTTCAATCTCTGGTTTTATGCAGCACCCCAACTCACCTTTACCCTTAAGCAAGCATAAGTTGGTTTTCTAAATTTGAGACCCTGTTCTGTTCTGTAATTCATTTCCTGTGTAGCCAAGTTTACATTCCGTGTATTACTGATATCTTATGATGTTTCTTTTTCTGTGTGACTTACTTCAGTTAGAATCATCATACCTGAATCCACTCATTGTGCTGCTAAGGGCCTGATGACACAGATTTCATTGCTGAGTGATATTGCTTTGTAAGTAAATACCACAACTTCTTTATCCATTTTTCACTTTCTGCGATGTTGAACTTGTACTGTAAACGAGGTTCTTGTAAACAGAGCCGTTCCAAACTTTGGGGTGGCTGTGTCTTTTTGATTTTAATTTCCCTAAGCTATAGGACCATAAGTGGAAGTGCCCTAGGTTCTGTTGCTTTGTTTTTTAGATGTTTCAGGAAACACCATACACTTCTCCCGAGTGGTTGTTGGCAATTTACATCCCGCCCATCAGCATAACAAGGCTCCCAGTTCTCCATGGCCTGTCCTGCCTTTCTGGATTTTACACTTTTTTCAGATGGCCCTTTTGACCGGGGGGAAGTGAGACTTCATTGTAGTGCAGATTTCCTTTGCAAGCTTGCTTGGTTGGCCAAAAAGGGCGTATGCGTTTTTTCCTGAATATATTCAGGAAAAAACGCATACGCCCTTTTTGGCCAAGTGCATCATTGTGGACGTTCTGCCTCTTTTCCTATGTTTTCAATGCAATTCCAGTCTACCTCCTGAAATCGGTTTCCTGCAATTCTGCCCCGCTTTCAAGTCCTCTTGGCAGCCTTACTTCAGTCTATTTTTGGATGATAGCTGTCATTTATAACTCTGCATGTTTGTGAATTACAGTGCCCCTGAGCTCCTTTCTTCAACTCGCTTTCTTGTGACCTGGCCGCAACACCGCAGGATGGCTTCAGGCCCTAATCTGTTTCTGGCACGGCACGCTGAGCCTTTGGTTATTTCCTCCTCCTGGTGGGAAATGAGAGTTAAATTAGCCCGTCCAGACACCTCCAGCTAGCCTCTCATTGGTTCTCGCTATTCCTGTTCATCTTCCACAGAAATTGCAAACTGTGCCAAACAGGAGGTTAAAGGCGCTGACTCTCCAAGTGGGGAGAGTGTTAGTAAAGCGTCTGGAATGTTGCACCCGAGTACCAGGGGAGGAAAACTGAGACATATTTGAACACGTCTCCCGATCACATGGTTGATCATACTCTGGGTTCCACATGCATGTTTTAGCTGAAGGAAGAATACCTAAAACCTGGGTAGTTGAAACCCGTGGAATGGGTACCATGCAATATGACTTCAAAGGGTCTTCATTTGCTCACCGAACCTCTCCAATCCTATCACTGCTGTGTTTATGCCCCTGTACACATGCTTGATTCTCTTTCGGAGACATAGCAATCCATAGGTTTTAAGATACTTACTAGTCAGGTACATTCTTAGGCGTTTAATATGCGGTGTTGAGTCCATTTCGTTGAGCAAGGAGTAGCTCTTGTCTATTCCATATTTGGCTTAAGGAACTTTATCTGTGCTCATTTCAATCTCTGGTTTTATGCAGCACCCCAACTCACCTTTACCCTTAAGCAAGCATAAGTTGGTTTTCTAAATTTGAGACCCTGTTCTGTTGTGTAATTTAGTTCCTGTGTAGCCAAGTTTACATTCCGTGTATTACTGATATCTTATGATGTTTCTTTTTCTGTGTGACTTACTTCAGTTAGAATCATCATACCTGAATCCACTCATTGTGCTGCTAAGGGCCTGATGACACAGATTTCATTGCTGAGTGATATTGCTTTGTAAGTAAATACCACAAATTCTTTATCCATTTTTCACTTTCTGCGATGTTGAACTTGTACTGTAAACGAGGTTCTTGTAAACAGAGCCGTTCTAAACTTTGGGGTGGCTGTGTCTTTTTGATTTTAATTTCCCTAAGCTATAGGACCATAAGTGGAAGTGCCCTAGGTTCTGTTGCTTTGTTTTTTAGATGTTTCAGGAAACACCATACACTTCTCCCGAGTGGTTGTTGGCAATTTACATCCCGCCCATCAGCATAACAAGGCTCCCAGTTCTCCATGGCCTGTCCTGCCTTTCTGGATTTTACACTTTTTTCAGATGGCCCTTTTGACCGGGGGGAAGTGAGACTTCATTGCAGTGCAGATTTCCTTTGCAAGCTTGCTTGGTTGGCCAAAAAGGGCGTATGCGTTTTTTCCTGAATATATTCAGGAAAAAACGCATACGCCCTTTTTGGCCAAGTGCATCATTGTGGACGTTCTGCCTCTTTTCCTATGCTTTCAATGCAATTCCAGTCTACATCCTGAAATCGGTTTCCTGCAATTCTGCCCCGCTTTCAAGTCCTCTTGGCAGCCTTACTTCCGTCTATTTTTGGACGATAGCTGTCATTTATAACTCTGCAGGTTTGTGAATTTCAGTGTCCCTGAGCTCCTTTCTTCAACTCGCTTTCTTTTGAGCTGGCCGCAACACCGCAGGATGGCTTCAGGCCCTAATCTGGTTCTGGTACGGCACGCTGAGCCTTTGGTTAATTCCTCTTCCTGGTGGGAAATGAGAGTTAAATTTGCCCGTCCAGACACCTCCAGCTAGTCTCTCATTGGTTCTCGCTATTCCTGTTCATCTTCCGCAGAAATTGCAAACTGGGCCAAACAGGAGGTTAAAGGGACTGACTCTCCAAGTGGCGAGAGTGTTAGTAAAGCATCTGGAATGTTGCACCCGAGTACCAGGGGAGGAAAACTGAGACATATTTGAACACTTCTCCCGATCACATGGTTGATCATACTCTAGGTTCCACATGCATGTTTTAGCTGAAGGAAGAATACGTTAAACCTGGGTAGATGAAACCCATGGAATGGGTACCATGCAATATGACTTCAAAGGGTCTTCATTTGCTCACCGAACCTCTCCAATCCTATCACTGCTGCGTTTACGCCCCTGTACACATGCTTGATTCTCTTTTGGAGACATAGCAATCCATAGGTTTTAAGATACTTACTAGTCAGGTACATTCTTAGGCGTTTAATATGGGGTGTTGAGTCCATTTCGTTGAGCAAGGAGTAGCTCTTGTCTATTCCATATTTGGCTTAAGGAACTTTATCTGTGCTCATTTCAATCTCTGGTTTTATGCAGCACCCCAACTCACCTTTACCCTTAAGCAAGAATAAGTTGGTTTTCTAAATTTGAGACACTCTTCTGTTCTGTAATTCAGTTCCTGTGTAGCCAAGTTTACATTCCGTGTATTACTGATATCTTATGATGTTTCTTTTTCTGTGTGACTTATTTCAGTTAGAATCATCATACCTGAATCCACTCATTGTGCTGCTAAGGGCCTGATGACACAGATTTCATTGCTGAGTGATATTGCTTTGTAAGTAAATACCACAACTTCTTTATCCATTTTTCACTTTCTGTGATGTTGAACTTGTACTGTAAACGAGGTTCTTGTAAACAGAGCCGTTCCAAACTTTGGGGTGGCTGTGTCTTTTTGATTTTAATTTCCCTAAGCTATAGGACCATAAGTGGAAGTGCCCTAGGTTCTGTTGCTTTGTTTTTTAGATGTTTCAGGAAACACCATAAACTTCTCCCAAGTGTCTGTTGGCAATTTACATCCCGCCCATCAGCATAACAAGGCTCCCAGTTCTCAATGGCCTGTCCTGCCTTTCTGGATTTTACACTTTTTTCAGATGGCCCTTTTGACCGGGGGGAAGTGAGACTTCATTGTAGTGCAGATTTCCTTTGCAAGCTTGCTTGGTTGGCCAAAAAGGGCGTATGCGTTTTTTCCTGAATATATTCAGGAAAAAACGCATACGCCCTTTTTGGCCAAGTGCATCATTGTGGACGTTCTGCCTCTTTTCCTATGCTTTCAATGCAATTCCAGTCTACCTCCTGAAATCGGTTTCCTGCAATTCTGCCCCGCTTTCAAGTCCTCTTGGCAGCCTTACTTCAGTCTATTTTTGGACGATAGCTGTCATTTATAACTCTGCAGGTTTGTGAATTACAGTGCCCCTGAGCTCCTTTCTTCAACTTGCTTTCTTGTGACCTGGCCGCAACACCGCAGGATGGCTTCAGGCCCTAATCTGGTTCCGGCCCGGCATGCTGAGCCTTTGGTTATTTCCTCTTCCTGGTGGGAAATGAGAGTTAAATTTGCCCGTCCAGACACCTCCAGCTAGTCTCTCATTGGTTCTCGCTATTCCTGTTCATCTTCCGCAGAAATTGCAAACTGGGCCAAACAGGAGGTTAAAGGCGCTGACTCTCCAAGTGGGGAGAGTGTTAGTAAAGCGTCTGGAATGTTGCACCCGAGTACCAGGGGAGGAAAACTGAGACATATTTGAACACGTCTCCCGTTCACATGGTTGATCATACTTGGGTTCCACATGCATGTTTTAGCTGAAGGAAGAATACCTTAAACCTGGAGAGTTCAGACCCGTGTAATGGGTACCATGCAATATGACTTCAAAGGGTCTTCATTTGCTCACCGAACCTCTCCAATCCTATCACTGCTGCGTTTATGCCCCTGTACACATGCTTGATTCTCTTTCGGAGACATAGCAATCCATAGGTTTTAAGATACTTACTAGTCAGGTACATTCTTAGGCGTTTAATATGCGGTGTTGAGTCCATTTCGTTGAGCAAGGAGTAGCTCTTGTCTATTCCATATTTGACTTAAGGAACTTTATCTGTGCTCATTTCAATCTCTGGTTTTATGCAGCACCCCAACGCACCTTTACCCTTAAGCAAGCATAAGTTGGTTTTCTAAATTTGAGACCCTGTTCTGTTCTGTAATTCAGTTCCTGTGTAGCCAAGTTTACATTCCGTGTATTACTGATATCTTATGATGTTTCTTTTTCTGTGTGACTTATTTCAGTTAGAATCATCATACCTGAATCCACTCATTGTGATGCTAAGGGCCTGATGACATAGATTTCATTGCTGAGTGATATTGCTTTGTAAGTAAATACCACAACTTCTTTATCCATTTTTCACTTTCTGCGATGTTGAACTTGTACTGTAAACGAGGTTCTTGTAAACAGAGGCGTCCCAAACTTTGGGGTGGCTGTGTCTTTCTGATTTTAATTTCCCTAAGCTATAGGGCCATAAGTGGCAGTGCCCTAGGCTCTGTTGCTTTGTTTTTTAGATGTTTCAGGAAACACCATACACTTCTCCCGAGTGTCTGTTGGCAATTTACATCCCGCCCATCAGCATAACAAGGCTCCCAGTTCTCCATGGCCTGTCCTGCCTTTCTGGATTTTACACTTTTTTCAGATGGCCCTTTTGACCGGGGGGAAGTGAGACTTCATTGTAGTGCAGATTTCCTTTGCAAGCTTGCTTGGTTGGCCAAAAAGGGCGTATGCGTTTTTTCCTGAATATATTCAGGAAAAAACGCATACGCCCTTTTTGGCCAAGTGCATCATTGTGGACGTTCTGCCTCTTTTCCTATGCTTTCAATGCAATTTCAGTCTACCTCCTGAAATCGGTTTCCTGCAATTCTGCCCCGCTTTCAAGTCCTCTTGGCAGCCTTACTTCAGTCTATTTTTGGACGATAGCTGTCATTTATAACTCTGCAGGTTTGTGAATTACAGTGCCCCTGAGCTCCTTTCTTCAACTCGCTTTCTTGTGACCTGGCCGCAACACCGCAGGATGGCTTCAGGCCCTAATCTGGTTCTGGCACGGCACGCTGAGCCTTTGGTTATTTCCTCCTCCTGCTGGGAAATGAGAGTTAAATTAGCCCGTCCAGACACCTCCAGCTAGCCTCTCATTGGTTCTCACTATTCCTGTTCATCTTCCGCAGAAATTGCAAACTGTGCCAAACAGGAGGTTAAAGGCGCTGACTCTCCAAGTGGTGAGAGTGTTAGTAAAGCGTCTGGAATGTTGCACCCGAGTACCAGGGGAGGAAAACTGAGACATATTTGAACACGTCTCCCGATCACATGGTTGATCATACTCTGGGTTCCACATGCATGTTTTAGCTGAAGGAAGAATACCTAAAACCTGGGTGGTTGAAACCCGTGGAATGGGTACCATGCAATATGACTTCAAAGGGTCTTCATTTGCTCACCGAACCTCTCCAATCCTATCACTGCTGCGTTTATGCCCCTGTACACATGCTTGATTCTCTTTCGGAGACATAGCAATCCATAGGTTTTAAGATACTTACTAGTCAGGTACATTCTTAGGCGTTTAATATGCGGTGTTGAGTCCATTTCGTTGAGCAAGGAGTAGCTCTTGTCTATTCCATATTTGACTTAAGGAACTTTGTGCTCATTTCAATCTCTGGTTTTATGCAGCACCCCAACTCACCTTTCCCCTTAAGCAAGCATAAGTTGGTTTTCTAAATTTGAGACCCTGTTCTGTTCTGTAATTCAGTTCCTGTGTAGCCAATTTTACATTCCGTGTATTACTGATATCTTATGATGTTTCTTTTTCTGTGTGACTTACTTCAGTTAGAATCATCATACCTGAATCCACTCATTGTGCTGCTAAGGGCCTGATGACACAGATTTCATTGCTGAGTGATATTGCTTTGTAAGTAAATACCACAACTTCTTTATCCATTTTTCACTTTCTGCGATGTTGAACTTGTACTGTAAACGAGGTTCTTGTAAACAGAGCCGTTCCAAACTTTGGGGTGGCTGTGTCTTTTTGATTTTAATTTCCCTAAGCTATAGGACCATAAGTGGAAGTGCCCTAGGTTCTGTTGCTTTGTTTTTTAGATGTTTCAGGAAACACCATACACTTCTCCCGAGTGGTTGTTGGCAATTTACATCCCGCCCATCAGCATAACAAGGCTCCCAGTTCTCAATGGCCTGTCCTGCCTTTCTGGATTTTACACTTTTTTCAGATGGCCCTTTTGACCGGGGGGAAGTGAGACTTCATTGTAGTGCAGATTTCCTTTGCAAGCTTGCTTGGTTGGCCAAAAAGGGCGTATGCGTTTTTTCCTGAATATATTCAGGAAAAAACGCATACGCCCTTTTTGGCCAAGTGCATTATTGTGGACGTTCTGCCTCTTTTCCTATGCTTTCAATGCAATTCCAGTCTACCTCCTGAAATCGGTTTCCTGCAATTCTGCCCCGCTTTCAAGTCCTCTTGGCAGCCTTACTTCAGTCTATTTTTGGACGATAGCTGTCATTTATAACTCTGCAGGTTTGTGAATTACAGTGCCCCTGAGCTCCTTTCTTCAACTCGCTTTCTTGTGACCTGGCCGCAACACCGCAGGATGGCTTCAGGCCCTAATCTGGTTCTGGCACGGCACGCTGAGCCTTTGGTTATTTCCTCTTCCTGTTGGGAAATGAGAGTTAAATTTGCCCGTCCAGACACCTCCAGCTAGCCTCTCATTGGTTCTCGCTATTCCTGTTCATCTTCCGCAGAAATTGCAAACTGTGCCAAACAGGAGGTTAAAGGCGCTGACTCTCCAAGTGGGGAGAGTGTTAGTAAAGCGTCTGGAATGTTGCACCCGAGTACCAGGGGAGGAAAACTGAGACATATTTGAACACGTCTCCCGATCACATGGTTGATCATACTCTGGGTTCCACATGCATGTTTTATCTGAAGGAAGAATACCTAAAACCTGGGTAGTTGAAACCCGTGGAATGGGTACCATGCAATATGACTTCAAAGGGTCTTCATTTGCTCACCGAACCTCTCCAATCCTATCACTGCTGTGTTTATGCCCCTGTACACATGCTTGATTCTCTTTCGGAGACATAGCAATCCATAGGTTTTAAGATACTTACTAGTCAGGTACATTCTTAGGCGTTTAATATGCGGTGTTGAGTCCATTTCGTTGAGCAAGGAGTAGCTCTTGTCTATTCCATATTTGGCTTAAGGAACTTTATCTGTGCTCATTTCAATCTCTGGTTTTATGCAGCACCCCAACTCACCTTTACCCTTAAGCAAGCATAAGTTGGTTTTCTAAATTTGAGACCCTGTTCTGTTGTGTAATTTAGTTCCTGTGTAGTCAAGTTTACATTCCGTGTATTACTGATATCTTATGATGTTTCTTTTTCTGTGTGACTTACTTCAGTTAGAATCATCATACCTGAATCCACTCATTGTGCTGCTAAGGGCCTGATGACACAGATTTCATTGCTGAGTGATATTGCTTTGTAAGTAAATACCACAAATTCTTTATCCATTTTTCACTTTCTGCGATGTTGAACTTGTACTGTAAACGAGGTTCTTGTAAACAGAGCCGTTCTAAACTTTGGGGTGGCTGTGTCTTTTTGATTTTAATTTCCCTAAGCTATAGGACCATAAGTGGAAGTGCCCTAGGTTCTGTTGCTTTGTTTTTTAGATGTTTCAGGAAACACCATACACTTCTCCCGAGTGTCTGTTGGCAATTTACATCCCGCCCATCAGCATAACAAGGCTCCCAGTTCTCCATGGCCTGTCCTGCCTTTCTGGATTTTACACTTTTTTCAGATGGCCCTTTTGACCGGGGGGAAGTGAGACTTCATTGCAGTGCAGATTTCCTTTGCAAGCTTGCTTGGTTGGCCAAAAAGGGCGTATGCGTTTTTTCCTGAATATATTCAGGAAAAAACGCATACGCCCTTTTTGGCCAAGTGCATCATTGTGGACGTTCTGCCTCTTTTCCTATGCTTTCAATGCAATTCCAGTCTACATCCTGAAATCGGTTTCCTGCAATTCTGCCCCGCTTTCAAGTCCTCTTGGCAGCCTTACTTCCGTCTATTTTTGGACGATAGCTGTCATTTATAACTCTGCAGGTTTGTGAATTTCAGTGTCCCTGAGCTCCTTTCTTCAACTCGCTTTCTTCTGAGCTGGCCGCAACACCGCAGGATGGCTTCAGGCCCTAATCTGGTTCTGGTACGGCACGCTGAGCCTTTGGTTAATTCCTCTTCCTGGTGGGAAATGAGAGTTAAATTTGCCCGTCCAGACACCTCCAGCTAGTCTCTCATTGGTTCTCGCTATTCCTGTTCATCTTCCGCAGAAATTGCAAACTGGGCCAAACAGGAGGTTAAAGGGACTGACTCTCCAAGTGGCGAGAGTGTTAGTAAAGCATCTGGAATGTTGCACCCGAGTACCAGGGGAGGAAAACTGAGACATATTTGAACACGTCTCCCGATCACATGGTTGATCATACTCTAGGTTCCACATGCATGTTTTAGCTGAAGGAAGAATACGTTAAACCTGGGTAGTTGAAACCCATGGAATGGGTACCATGCAATATGACTTCAAAGGGTCTTCATTTGCTCACCGAACCTCTCCAATCCTATCACTGCTGCGTTTACGCCCCTGTACACATGCTTGATTCTCTTTTGGAGACATAGCAATCCATAGGTTTTAAGATACTTACTAGTCAGGTACATTCTTAGGCGTTTAATATGGGGTGTTGAGTCCATTTCGTTGAGCAAGGAGTAGCTCTTGTCTATTCCATATTTGGCTTAAGGAACTTTATCTGTGCTCATTTCAATCTCTGGTTTTATGCAGCACCCCAACTCACCTTTACCCTTAAGCAAGAATAAGTTGGTTTTCTAAATTTGAGACACTGTTCTGTTCTGTAATTCAGTTCCTGTGTAGCCAAGTTTACATTCCGTGTATTACTGATATCTTATGATGTTTCTTTTTCTGTGTGACTTATTTCAGTTAGAATCATCATACCTGAATCCACTCATTGTGCTGCTAAGGGCCTGATGACACAGATTTCATTGCTGAGTGATATTGCTTTGTAAGTAAATACCACAACTTCTTTATCCATTTTTCACTTTCTGTGATGTTGAACTTGTACTGTAAACGAGGTTCTTGTAAACAGAGCCGTCCCAAACTTTGGGGTGGCTGTGTCTTTTTGATTTTAATTTCCCTAAGCTATAGGACCATAAGTGGAAGTGCCCTAGGTTCTGTTGCTTTGTTTTTTAGATGTTTCAGGAAACACCATAAACTTCTCCCAAGTGTCTGTTGGCAATTTACATCCCGCCCATCAGCATAACAAGGCTCCCAGTTCTCAATGGCCTGTCCTGCCTTTCTGGATTTTACACTTTTTTCAGATGGCCCTTTTGACCGGGGGGAAGTGAGACTTCATTGTAGTGCAGATTTCCTTTGCAAGCTTGCTTGGTTGGCCAAAAAGGGCGTATGCGTTTTTTCCTGAATATATTCAGGAAAAAACGCATACGCCCTTTTTGGCCAAGTGCATCATTGTGGACGTTCTGCCTCTTTTCCTATGCTTTCAATGCAATTCCAGTCTACCTCCTGAAATCGGTTTCCTGCAATTCTGCCCCGCTTTCAAGTCCTCTTGGCAGCCTTACTTCAGTCTATTTTTGGACGATAGCTGTCATTTATAACTCTGCAGGTTTGTGAATTACAGTGCCCCTGAGCTCCTTTCTTCAACTTGCTTTCTTGTGACCTGGCCGCAACACCGCAGGATTGCTTCAGGCCCTAATCTGGTTCAGGCCCGGCATGCTGAGCCTTTGGTTATTTCCTCTTCCTGGTGGGAAATGAGAGTTAAATTTGCCCGTCCAGACACCTCCAGCTAGTCTCTCATTGGTTCTCGCTATTCCTGTTCATCTTCCGCAGAAATTGCAAACTGGGCCAAACAGGAGGTTAAAGGCGCTGACTCTCCAAGTGGGGAGAGTGTTAGTAAAGCGTCTGGAATGTTGCACCCGAGTACCAGGGGAGGAAAACTGAGACATATTTGAACACGTCTCCCGTTCACATGGTTGATCATACTTGGGTTCCACATGCATGTTTTAGCTGAAGGAAGAATACCTTAAACCTGGAGAGTTCAGACCCGTGTAATGGGTACCATGCAATATGACTTCAAAGGGTCTTCATTTGCTCACCGAACCTCTCCAATCCTATCACTGCTGCGTTTATGCCCCTGTACACATGCTTGATTCTCTTTCGGAGACATAGCAATCCATAGGTTTTAAGATACTTACTAGTCAGGTACATTCTTAGGCGTTTAATATGCGGTGTTGAGTCCATTTCGTTGAGCAAGGAGTAGCTCTTGTCTATTCCATATTTGACTTAAGGAACTTTATCTGTGCTCATTTCAATCTCTGGTTTTATGCAGCACCCCAACGCACCTTTACCCTTAAGCAAGCATAAGTTGGTTTTCTAAATTTGAGACCCTGTTCTGTTCTGTAATTCAGTTCCTGTGTAGCCAAGTTTACATTCCGTGTATTACTGATATCTTATGATGTTTCTTTTTCTGTGTGACTTATTTCAGTTAGAATCATCATACCTGAATCCACTCATTGTGATGCTAAGGGCCTGATGACATAGATTTCATTGCTGAGTGATATTGCTTTGTAAGTAAATACCACAACTTCTTTATCCATTTTTCACTTTCTGCGATGTTGAACTTGTACTGTAAACGAGGTTCTTGTAAACAGAGGCGTCCCAAACTTTGGGGTGGCTGTGTCTTTCTGATTTTAATTTCCCTAAGCTATAGGGCCATAAGTGGCAGTGCCCTAGGCTCTGTTGCTTTGTTTTTTAGATGTTTCAGGAAACACCATACACTTCTCCCGAGTGTCTGTTGGCAATTTACATCCCGCCCATCAGCATAACAAGGCTCCCAGTTCTCCATGGCCTGTCCTGCCTTTCTGGATTTTACACTTTTTTCAGATGGCCCTTTTGACCGGGGGGAAGTGAGACTTCATTGTAGTGCAGATTTCCTTTGCAAGCTTGCTTGGTTGGCCAAAAAGGGCGTATGCGTTTTTTCCTGAATATATTCAGGAAAAAACGCATACGCCCTTTTTGGCCAAGTGCATCATTGTGGACGTTCTGCCTCTTTTCCTATGCTTTCAATGCAATTCCAGTCTACCTCCTGAAATCGGTTTCCTGCAATTCTGCCCCGCTTTCAAGTCCTCTTGGCAGCCTTACTTCAGTCTATTTTTGGACGATAGCTGTCATTTATAACTCTGCAGGTTTGTGAATTACAGTGCCCCTGAGCTCCTTTCTTCAACTCGCTTTCTTGTGACCTGGCCGCAACACCGCAGGATGGCTTCAGGCCCTAATCTGGTTCTGGCACGGCACGCTGAGCCTTTGGTTATTTCCTCCTCCTGCTGGGAAATGAGAGTTAAATTAGCCCGTCCAGACACCTCCAGCTAGCCTCTCATTGGTTCTCACTATTCCTGTTCATCTTCCGCAGAAATTGCAAACTGGGCCAAACAGGAGGTTAAATGTGCTGACTCTCCAAGTGGGGAGAGTGTTAGTAAAGCGTCTGGAATGTTGCACCCGAGTACCAGGGGAGGAAAACTGAGACATATTTGAACACGTCTCCCGATCACATGGTTGATCATACTCTGGGTTCCACATGCATGTTTTAGCTGAAGGAAGAATACCTAAAACCTGGGTAGTTGAAACCCGTGGAATGGGTACCATGCAATATGACTTCAAAGGGTCTTCATTTGCTCACCGAACCTCTCCAATCCTATCACTGCTGCGTTTATGCCCCTGTACACATGCTTGATTCTCTTTCGGAGACATAGCAATCCATAGGTTTTAAGATACTTACTAGTCAGGTACATTCTTAGGCGTTTAATATGCGGTGTTGAGTCCATTTCGTTGAGCAAGGAGTAGCTCTTGTCTATTCCATATTTGACTTAAGGAACTTTGTGCTCATTTCAATCTCTGGTTTTATGCAGCACCCCAACTCACCTTTCCCCTTAAGCAAGCATAAGTTGGTTTTCTAAATTTGAGACCCTGTTCTGTTCTGTAATTCAGTTCCTGTGTAGCCAATTTTACATTCCGTGTATTACTGATATCTTATGATGTTTCTTTTTCTGTGTGACTTACTTCAGTTAGAATCATCATACCTGAATCCACTCATTGTGCTGCTAAGGGCCTGATGACACAGATTTCATTGCTGAGTGATATTGCTTTGTAAGTAAATGCCACAACTTCTTTATCCATTTTTCACTTTCTGCGATGTTGAACTTGTACTGTAAACGAGGTTCTTGTAAACAGAGCCGTTCCAAACTTTGGGGTGGCTGTGTCTTTTTGATTTTAATTTCCCTAAGCTATAGGACCATAAGTGGAAGTGCCCTAGGTTCTGTTGCTTTGTTTTTTAGATGTTTCAGGAAACACCATACACTTCTCCCGAGTGGTTGTTGGCAATTTACATCCCGCCCATCAGCATAACAAGGCTCCCAGTTCTCCATGGCCTGTCCTGCCTTTCTGGATTTTACACTTTTTTCAGATGGCCCTTTTGACCGGGGGGAAGTGAGACTTCATTGTAGTGCAGATTTCCTTTGCAAGCTTGCTTGGTTGGCCAAAAAGGGCGTATGCGTTTTTTCCTGAATATATTCAGGAAAAAACGCATACGCCCTTTTTGGCCAAGTGCATTATTGTGGACGTTCTGCCTCTTTTCCTATGCTTTCAATGCAATTCCAGTCTACCTCCTGAAATCGGTTTCCTGCAATTCTGCCCCGCTTTCAAGTCCTCTTGGCAGCCTTACTTCAGTCTATTTTTGGACGATAGCTGTCATTTATAACTCTGCAGGTTTGTGAATTACAGTGCCCCTGAGCTCCTTTCTTCAACTCGCTTTCTTGTGACCTGGCCGCAACACCGCAGGATGGCTTCAGGCCCTAATCTTGTTCCGGCCCGGCATGCTGAGCCTTTGGTTATTTCCTTTTCCTGGTGGGAAATGAGAGTTAAATTTGCCCGTCCAGACACCTCCAGCTAGTCTCTCATTGGTTCTCGCTATTCCTGTTCATCTTTCGCAGAAATTGCAAACTGGGCCAAACAGGAGGTTAAAGGCGCTGACTCTCCAAGTGGGGAGAGTGTTAGTAAAGCGTCTGGAATGTTGTACCCGAGTACCAGGGGAGGAAAACTGAGACATATTTGAACACATCTCCCGTTCACATGGTTGATCATACTTGGGTTCCACATGCATGTTTTAGCTGAAGGAAGAATACCTTAAACCTGGGTATTTGAAACCCGTGGAATGGGTACCATGCAATATGACTTCAAAGGGTCTTCATTTGCTCACTGAACCTCTCCAATCCTATCACTGCTGCGTTTATGCCCCTGTACACATGCTTGATTCTCTTTCGGAGACATAGCTATCCATAGGTTTTAAGATACTTACTAGTCAGGTACATTCTTAGGCGTTTAATATGCGGTGTTGAGTCCATTTCGTTGAGCAAGGAGTAGCTCTTGTCTATTCCATATTTGGCTTAAGGAACTTTATCTGTGCTCATTTCAATCTCTGGTTTTATGCAGCACCCCAACTCACCTTTACCCTTAAGCAAGCATAAGTTGGTTTTCTAAATTTGAGACCCTGTTCTGTTCTGTAATTCAGTTCCTGTGTAGCCAAGTTTACATTCCGTGTATTACTGATATCTTATGATGTTTCTTTTTCTGTGTGACTTATTTCAGTTAGAATCATCATACCTGAATCCACTCATTGTGCTGCTAAGGGCCTGATGACACAGATTTCTTTGCTGAGTGATATTGCTTTGTAAGTAAATACCACAACTTTTTAATCCATTTTTCACTTTCTGCGATGTTGAACTTGTACTGTAAACGAGGTTCTTGTAAACAGAGCCGTTCGAAACTTTGGGGTGGCTGTGTCTTTTTGATTTTAAATTCCCTAAGCTATAGGACCATAAGTGGAAGTGATCTAGGCTCTGTTGCTTTGTTTTTTAGATGTTTCAGGAAACACCATACACTTCTCCCGAGTGTTTGTTGGCAATTTACATCCCGCCCTTCAGCATAACAAGGCTCCCAGTTCTCCATGGCCTGTCCTGCCTTTTTGGATTTTACACTTTTTTCAGATGGCCCTTTTGACCGGG
The DNA here is from genome assembly GCF_951394435.1 of Stenella coeruleoalba. Classification (NCBI taxonomy): domain Eukaryota; kingdom Metazoa; phylum Chordata; class Mammalia; order Artiodactyla; family Delphinidae; genus Stenella; species Stenella coeruleoalba. Next base: position 201,459 of record NW_027645994.1, on the reverse strand, counting down.
GGGAAGTGAGACTTCATTGTAGTGCAGATTTCCTTTGCAAGCTTGCTTGGTTGGCCAAAAAGGGCGTATGCGTTTTTTCCTGAATATATTCAGGAAAAAACGCATACGCCCTTTTTGGCCAAGTGCATCATTGTGGACGTTCTGCCTCTTTTCCTATGCTTTCAATGCAATTCCAGTCTACCTCCTGAAATCGGTTTCCTGCAATTCTGCCCCGCTTTCAAGTCCTCTTGGCAGCCTTACTTCAGTCTATTTTTGGACGATAGCTGTCATTTATAACTCTGCAGGTTTGTGAATTACAGTGCCCCTGAGCTCCTTTCTTCAACTCGCTTTCTTTTGAGCTGGCCGCAACACCGCAGGATGGCTTCAGGCCCTAATCTGGTTCCGGTACGGCACGCTGAGCCTTTGGTTATTTCCTCTTCCTGGTGGGAAATGAGATTTAAATTTGCCCGTCCAGACACCTCCAGCTAGCCTCTCATTGGTTCTCGCTATTCCTGTTCATCTTCCGCAGAAATTGCAAACTGTGCCAAACAGGAGGTTAAAGGCGCTGACTCTCCAAGTGGGGAGAGTGTTAGTAAAGCGTCTGGAATGTTGCACCCGAGTACCAGGGGAGGAAAACTGAGACATATTTGAACACGTCTCCCGATCACATGGTTGATCATACTCTGGGTTCCACATGCATGTTTTATCTGAAGGAAGAATACCTAAAACCTGGGTAGTTGAAACCCGTGGAATGGGTACCATGCAATATGACTTCAAAGGGTCTTCATTTGCTCACCGAACCTCTCCAATCCTATCACTGCTGCGTTTATGCCCCTGTACACATGCTTGATTCTCTTTCGGAGACATAGCAATCCATAGGTTTTAAGATACTTACTAGTCAGGTACATTCTTAGGCGTTTAATATGCGGTGTTGAGTCCATTTCGTTGAGCAAGGAGTAGCTCTTGTCTATTCCATATTTGACTTAAGGAACTTTATCTGTGCTCATTTCAATCTCTGGTTTTATGCAGCAACCCAACTCACCTTTCCCCTTAAGCAAGCATAAGTTGGTTTTCTAAATTTGAGACCCTGTTCTGTTTTGGAATTCAGTTCCTGTGTAGCCAAGTTTACATTCCGTGTATTAGTGATATCTTATGATGTTTCTTTTTCTGTGTGACTTATTTCAGTTAGAATCATCATACCTGAATCCACTCATTGTGATGCTAAGGGCCTGATGACACAGATTTCATTGCTGAGTGATATTGCTTTGTAAGTGAATACTACAACTTCTTTATCCATTTTTCACTTTCTGCGATGTTGAACTTGTACTGTAAACGAGGTTCTTGTAAACAGAGCCGTTCCAAACTTTGGGGTGGCTGTGTCTTTTTGATTTTAATTTCCCTAAGATATAGGACCATAAGTGGAAGTGACCTAGGCTCTGTTGCTTTGTTTTTTAGATGTTTCAGGAAACACCATACACTTCTCCCAAGTGTCTGTTGGCAATTTACATCCCGCCCATCAGCATAACAAGGCTCCCAGTTCTCAATGGCCTGTTGCCTTTCTGGATTTTACACTTTTTTCAGATGGCCCTTTTGACCGGGGGGAAGTGAGACTTCATTGTAGTGCAGATTTCCTTTGCAAGCTTGCTTGGTTGGCCAAAAAGGGCGTATGCGTTTTTTCCTGAATATATTCAGGAAAAAACGCATACGCCCTTTTTGGCCAAGTGCATCATTGTGGACGTTCTGCCTCTTTTCCTATGCTTTCAATGCAATTCCAGTCTACCTCCTGAAATCGGTTTCCTGCAATTCTGCCCCGCTTTCAAGTCCTCTTGGCAGCCTTACTTCAGTCTATTTTTGGACGATAGCTGTCATTTATAACTCTACAGGTTTGTGAATTACAGTGCCCCTGAGCTCCTTTCTTCAACTCGCTTTCTTGTGACCTGGCCGCAACACCGCAGGATGGCTTCAGGCCCTAATCTGGTTCCGGCCCGGCATGCTGAGCCTTTGGTTAATTCCTCTTCCTGGTGGGAAATGAGAGTTAAATTTGCCCGTCCAGACACCTCCAGCTAGCCTCTCATTGGTTCTCGCTATTCCTGTTCATCTTCCGCAGAAATTGCAAACTGCGCCAAACAGGAGGTTAAAGGGACTGACTCTCCAAGTCGGGAGAGTGTTAGTAAAGCGTCTGGAATGTTGCACCCGAGTACCAGGGGAAGAAAACTGAGACATATTTGAACACGTCTCCCGATCACATGGTTGATCATACTCTGGGTTCCACATTCATGTTTTAGCTGAAGGAAGAATACCTTAAACCTGGAGAGTTGAGACCCGTGTAATGGGTACCATGCAATATGACTTCAAAGGGTCTTCATTTGCTCACCGAACCTCTCCAATCCTATCACTTCTGCGTTTATGCCCCTGTACACATGTTTGATTCTCTTTCGGAGACATAGCAATCCATAGGTTTTAAGATACTTACTAGTCAGGTACATTCTTAGGCGTTTAATATGCGGTGTTGAGTCCATTTCGTTGAGCAAGGAGTAGTTCTTGTCTATTCCATATTTGACTAAAGGAACTTTATCTGTGCTCATTTCAATCTCTGGTTTTATGCAGCACCCCAACTCACCTTTCCCCTTAAGCAAGCATAAGTTGGTTTTCTAAATTTGAGTCCCTGTTCTGTTCTGTAATTCAGTTCCTGTGTAGCCAAGTTTACATTCCGTGTACTACTGATATCTTATGATGTTTCTTTTTCTGTGTGACTTACTTCAGTTAGAATCATCATACCTGAATCCACTCATTGTGCTGCTAAGGGCCTGATGACACAGATTTCATTGCTGAGTGATATTGCTTTGTAAGTAAATACCACAACTTCTTTATCCATTTTTCACTTTCTGCGATGTTGAACTTGTACTGTAACCGAGGTTCTTGTAAACAGAGCCGTTCCAAACTTTGGGGTGGCTGTGTCTTTTTGATTTTAATTTCCCTAAGCTATAGGACCATAAGTGGAAGTGCCCTAGGTTCTGTTGCTTTGTTTTTTAGATGTTTCAGGAAACACCATACACTTCTCCCGAGTGGTTGTTGGCAATTTACATCCCGCCCATCAGCATAACAAGGCTCCCAGTTCTCCATGGCCTGTCCTGCCTTTCTGGATTTTACACTTTTTTCAGATGGCCCTTTTGACCGGGGGGAAGTGAGACTTCATTGTAGTGCAGATTTCCTTTGCAAGCTTGCTTGGTTGCCCAAAAAGGGCGTATGCGTTTTTTCCTGAATATATTCAGGAAAAAACGCATACGCCCTTTTTGGCCAAGTGCATCATTGTGGACGTTCTGCCTCTTTTCCTATGCTTTCAATGCAATTCCAGTCTACCTCCTGAAATCGGTTTCCTGCAATTCTGCCCCGCTTTCAAGTCCTCTTGGCAGCCTTACTTCAGTCTATTTTTGGACGATAGCTGTCATTTATAACTCTGCAGGTTTGTGAATTACAGTGCCCCTGAGCTCCTTTCTTCAACTCGCTTTCTTTTGAGCTGGCCACAACACCGCAGGATGGCTTCAGGCCCTAATCTGGTTCCGGTACGGCACGCTGAGCCTTTGGTTATTTCCTCTTCCTGGTGGGAAATGAGAGTTAAATTTGCCCGTCCAGACACCTCCAGCTAGCCTGTCATTGGTTCTCGCTATTCCTGTTCATCTTCCGCAGAAATTGCAAACTGGGCCAAACAGGAGGTTAAAGGCGCTGACTCTCCAAGTGGGGAGAGTGTTAGTAAAGCGTCTGGAATGTTGCACCCGAGTACCAGGGGAGGAAAACTGAGACATATTTGAACACGTCTCCCGTTCACATGGTTGATCATACTTGGGTTCCACATGCATGTTTTAGCTGAAGGAAGAATACCTTAAACCTGGAGAGTTGAGACCCGTGTAATGGGTACCATGCAATATGACTTCAAAGGGTCTTCATTTGCTCACCGCACCTCTCCAATCCTATCACTGCTGCGTTTATGCCCCTGTACACATGCTTGATTCTCTTTCGGAGACATAGCAATCCATAGGTTTTAAGATACTTACTAGTCAGGTACATTCTTAGGCATTTAATATGGGGTGTTGAGTCCATTTCGTTGAGCAAGAAGTAGCTCTTGTCTATTCCATATTTGACTTAAGGAACTTTATCTGTGCTCATTTCAATCTCTGGTTTTATGCAGCACCCCAACTCACCTTTACCCTTAAGCAAGCATAAGTTGGTTTTCTAAATTTGAGACCCTGTTCTGTTCTGTAATTCAGTTCCTGTGTAGCCAAGTTTACATTCCGTGTATTACTGATATCTTATGATGTTTCTTTTTCTGTGTGACTTACTTCAGTTAGAATCATCATACCTGAATCCACTCATTGTGCTGCTAAGGGCCTGATGACACAGATTTCATTGCTGAGTGATATTGCTTTGTAAGTAAATACCACAACTTCTTTATCCATTTTTCACTTTCTGCGATGTTGAACTTGTACTGTAAACGAGGTTCTTGTAAACAGAGCCGTTCCAAACTTTGGGGTAGCTGTGTCTTTTTGATTTTAATTTCCCTAAGCTATAGGACCATAAGTGGCAGTGCCCTAGGCTCTGTTGCTTTGTTTTTTAGATGTTTCAGGAAACACCATACACTTCTCCCGAGTGGTTGTTGGCAATTTACATCCCACCCATCAGCATAACAAGGCTCCCAGTTCTCCATGACCTGTCCTGCCTTTCTGGATTTTACACTTTTTTCAGATGGCCCTTTTGACCGGGGGGAAGTGAGACTTCATTGTAGTGCAGATTTCCTTTGCAAGCTTGCTTGGTTGGCCAAAAAGGGCGTATGCGTTTTTTCCTGAATATATTCAGGAAAAAATGCATACGCCCTTTTTGGCCAAGTGCATCATTGTGGACGTTCTGCCTCTTTTCCTATGCTTTCAATGCAATTCCAGTCTACCTCCTGAAATCGGTTTCCTGCAATTCTGCCCCGCTTTCAAGTCCTCTTGGCAGCCTTACTTCAGTCTATTTTTGGACGATAGCTGTCATTTATAACTCTGCAGGTTTGTGCATTACAGTGCCCCTGAGCTCCTTTCTTCAACTTGCTTTCTTGTGACCTGGCCGCAACACCGCAGGATGGCTTCAGGCCCTAATCTGGTTCCGGCACGGCACGCTGAGCCTTTGGTTATTTCCTTTTCCTGGTGGGAAATGAGAATTAAATTTGCCCGTCCTGACACCTCCAGCTAGTCTCTCATTGGTTCTCGCTATTCCTGTTCATCTTCCGCAGAAATTGCAAACTGGGCCAAACAGGAGGTTAAAGGCGCTGACTCTCCAAGTGGGGAGAGTGTTAGTAAAGCGTCTGGAATGTTGCACCCGAGTACCAGGGGAGGAAAACTGAGACATATTTGAACACGTCTCCCGTTCACATGGTTGATCATACTTGGGTTCCACATGCATGTTTTAGCTGAAGGAAGAATACCTTAAACCTGGGTAGTTGAAACCCGTGGAAAGGGTACCATGCAATGTGACTTCAAAGGGTCTTCATTTGCTCACCGAACCTCTCCAATCCTATCACTGCTGCGTTTATGCCCCTGTACACATGCTTGATTCTCTTTCGGAGACATAGCAATCCATAGGTTTTAAGATACTTACAAGTCAGGTACATTCTTAGGCGTTTAATATGCGGTGTTGAGTCCATTTCGTTGAGCAAGGAGTAGCTCTTGTCTATTCCATATTTGACTTAAGGAACTTTATCTGTGCTCATTTCAATCTCTGGTTTTATGCAGCACCCCAACTCACCTTTACCCTTAAGCAAGCATAAGTTGGTTTTCTAAATTTGAGACCCTGTTCTGTTCTGTAATTCAGTTCCTGTGTAGCCAAGTTTACATTCCGTGTATTACTGATATCTTATGATGTTTCTTTTTCTGTGTGACTTACTTCAGTTAGAATCATCATACCTGAATCCACTCATTGTGCTGCTAAGGGCCTGATGACACAGATTTCATTGCTGAGTGATATTGCTTTGTAAGTGAATACTACAACTTCTTTATCCATTTTTCACTTTCTGCGATGTTGAACTTGTACTGTAAACGAGGTTCTTGTAAACAGAGCTGTTCCAAACTTTGGGGTGGCTGTGTCTTTTTGATTTTAATTTCCCTAAGCTATAGGACCATAAGTGGCAGTGCCCTAGGCTCTGTTGCTTTGTTTTTTAGATGTTTCAGGAAACACCATACACTTCTCCCGAGTGGTTGTTGGCAATTTACATCCCACCCATCAGCATAACAAGGCTCCCAGTTCTCCATGGCCTGTCCTGCCTTTCTGGATTTTACACTTTTTTCAGATGGCCCTTTTGACCGGGGGGAAGTGAGACTTCATTGTAGTGCAGATTTCCTTTGCAAGCTTGCTTGGTTGGCCAAAAAGGGCGTATGCGTTTTTTCCTGAATATATTCAGGAAAAAACGCATACGCCCTTTTTGGCCAAGTGCATCATTGTGGACGTTCTGCCTCTTTTCCTATGCTTTCAATGCAATTCCAGTCTACCTCCTGAAATCGGTTTCCTGCAATTCTGCCCCGCTTTCAAGTCCTCTTGGCAGCCTTACTTCAGTCTATTTTTGGACGATAGCTGTCATTTATAACTCTGCAGGTTTGTGAATTACAGTGCCCCTGAGCTCCTTTCTTCAACTCGCTTTCTTGTGACCTGGCCGCAACACCGCAGGATGGCTTCAGGCCCTAATCTGGTTCCGGCCCGGCATGCTGAGCCTTTGGTTAATTCCTCTTCCTGGTGGGAAATGAGAGTTAAATTTGCCCGTCCAGACACCTCCAGCTAGCCTCTCATTGGTTCTCGCTATTCCTGTTCATCTTCCGCAGAAATTGCAAACTGGGCCAAACAGGAGGTTAAAGGGACTGACTCTCCAAGTCGGGAGAGTGTTAGTAAAGCATCTGGAATGTTGCACCCGAGTACCAGGGGAGGAAAACTGAGACATATTTGAACACGTCTCCCGATCACATGGTTGATCATACTCTGGGTTCCACATGCATGTTTTAGCTGAAGGAAGAATACCTTAAACCTGGAGAGTTGAGACCCATGTAATGGGTACCATGCAATATGACTTCAAAGGGTCTTCATTTGCTCACCGAACCTCTCCAATCCTATCACTGCTGCGTTTATTCCCCTGTACACACGCTTGATTCTCTTTTGGAGACATAGCAATCCATAGGTTTTAAGATACTTACTAGTCAGGTACATTCTTAGGGGTTTAATATGGGGTTTTGAGTCCATTTCGTTGAGCAAGGAGTAGCTCTTGTCTATTCCATATTTGGCTTAAGGAACTTTATCTGTGCTCATTTCAATCTCTGGTTTTATGCAGCACCCCAACTCACCTTTCCCCTTAAGCAAGCATAAGTTGGTTTTCTAAATTTGAGACCCTGTTCTGTTCTGTAATTCAGTTCCTCTGTAGCCAAGTTTACATTCCGTGTATTAGAGATATCTTATGATGTTTCTTTTTCTGTGTGACTTATTTCAGTTAGAATCATCGTACCTGAATCCACTCATTATGCTGCTACGGGCCTGATGACAGAGATTTCATTGCTGAGTGATACTGCATTGTACGTAAGTACCACAAGTTCTTTATCCATTTTTCACTTTCTGCGATGTTGAACTTGTACTGTAAACGAGGTTCTTGTAAACAGAGGCGTTCCAAACTTTGGGGTGGCTGTGTCGTTTTGATTTTAATTTCCCTAAGCTATAGGACCATAAGTGGCAGTGCCCTAGGCTCTGTTGCTTTGTTTTTTAGATGTTTCAGGAAACACCATACACTTCTCCCGAGTGTCTGTTGGCAATTTACATCCCGCCCATCAGCATAACAAGGCTCCCAGTTCTCCATGGCCTGTCCTGCCTTTCTGGATTTTACACTTTTTTCAGATGGCCCTTTTGACCGGGGGGAAGTGAGACTCCATTGTAGTGCAGATTTCCTTTGCAAGCTTGCTTGTTTGGCCAAAAAGGGCGTATGCGTTTTTTCCTGAATATATTCAGAAAAAAACGCATACGCCCTTTTTGGCCAAGTGCATCATTGTGGACGTTCTGCCTCTTTTCCTATGCTTTCAATGCAATTCCAGTCTACCTCCTGAAATCGGTTTCCTGCAATTCTGCCCCGCTTTCAAGTCCTCTTGGCAGCCTTACTTCAGTCTATTTTTGGACGATAGCTGTCATTTATAACTCTGCAGGTTTGTGCATTACAGTGCCCCTGAGCTCCTTTCTTCAACTTGCTTTCTTGTGACCTGGCCGCAACACCGCAGGATGGCTTCAGGCCCTAATCTGGTTCCGGCACGGCACGCTGAGCCTTTGGTTATTTCCTTTTCCTGGTGGGAAATGAGAATTAAATTTGCCCGTCCTGACACCTCCAGCTAGTCTCTCATTGGTTCTCGCTATTCCTGTTCATCTTCCGCAGAAATTGCAAACTGGGCCAAACAGGAGGTTAAAGGCGCTGACTCTCCAAGTGGGGAGAGTGTTAGTAAAGCGTCTGGAATGTTGCACCCGAGTACCAGGGGAGGAAAACTGAGACATATTTGAACACGTCTCCCGTTCACATGGTTGATCATACTTGGGTTCCACATGCATGTTTTAGCTGAAGGAAGAATACCTTAAACCTGGGTAGTTGAAACCCGTGGAAAGGGTACCATGCAATGTGACTTCAAAGGGTCTTCATTTGCTCACCGAACCTCTCCAATCCTATCACTGCTGCGTTTATGCCCCTGTACACATGCTTGATTCTCTTTCGGAGACATAGCAATCCATAGGTTTTAAGATACTTACAAGTCAGGTACATTCTTAGGCGTTTAATATGCGGTGTTGAGTCCATTTCGTTGAGCAAGGAGTAGCTCTTGTCTATTCCATATTTGACTTAAGGAACTTTATCTGTGCTCATTTCAATCTCTGGTTTTATGCAGCACCCCAACTCACCTTTACCCTTAAGCAAGCATAAGTTGGTTTTCTAAATTTGAGACCCTGTTCTGTTCTGTAATTCAGTTCCTGTGTAGCCAAGTTTACATTCCGTGTATTACTGATATCTTATGATGTTTCTTTTTCTGTGTGACTTACTTCAGTTAGAATCATCATACCTGAATCCACTCATTGTGCTGCTAAGGGCCTGATGACACAGATTTCATTGCTGAGTGATATTGCTTTGTAAGTGAATACTACAACTTCTTTATCCATTTTTCACTTTCTGCGATGTTGAACTTGTACTGTAAACGAGGTTCTTGTAAACAGAGCTGTTCCAAACTTTGGGGTGGCTGTGTCTTTTTGATTTTAATTTCCCTAAGCTATAGGACCATAAGTGGCAGTGCCCTAGGCTCTGTTGCTTTGTTTTTTAGATGTTTCAGGAAACACCATACACTTCTCCCGAGTGGTTGTTGGCAATTTACATCCCACCCATCAGCATAACAAGGCTCCCAGTTCTCCATGGCCTGTCCTGCCTTTCTGGATTTTACACTTTTTTCAGATGGCCCTTTTGACCGGGGGGAAGTGAGACTTCATTGTAGTGCAGATTTCCTTTGCAAGCTTGCTTGGTTGGCCAAAAAGGGCGTATGCGTTTTTTCCTGAATATATTCAGGAAAAAACGCATACGCCCTTTTTGGCCAAGTGCATCATTGTGGACGTTCTGCCTCTTTTCCTATGCTTTCAATGCAATTCCAGTCTACCTCCTGAAATCGGTTTCCTGCAATTCTGCCCCGCTTTCAAGTCCTCTTGGCAGCCTTACTTCAGTCTATTTTTGGACGATAGCTGTCATTTATAACTCTGCAGGTTTGTGAATTACAGTGCCCCTGAGCTCCTTTCTTCAACTCGCTTTCTTGTGACCTGGCCGCAACACCGCAGGATGGCTTCAGGCCCTAATCTGGTTCCGGCCCGGCATGCTGAACCTTTGGTTAATTCCTCTTCCTGGTGGGAAATGAGAGTTAAATTTGCCCGTCCAGACACCTCCAGCTAGCCTCTCATTGGTTCTCGCTATTCCTGTTCATCTTCCGCAGAAATTGCAAACTGGGCCAAACAGGAGGTTAAAGGGACTGACTCTCCAAGTCGGGAGAGTGTTAGTAAAGCATCTGGAATGTTGCACCCGAGTACCAGGGGAGGAAAACTGAGACATATTTGAACACGTCTCCCGATCACATGGTTGATCATACTCTGGGTTCCACATGCATGTTTTAGCTGAAGGAAGAATACCTTAAACCTGGAGAGTTGAGACCCATGTAATGGGTACCATGCAATATGACTTCAAAGGGTCTTCATTTGCTCACCGAACCTCTCCAATCCTATCACTGCTGCGTTTATTCCCCTGTACACACGCTTGATTCTCTTTTGGAGACATAGCAATCCATAGGTTTTAAGATACTTACTAGTCAGGTACATTCTTAGGGGTTTAATATGGGGTTTTGAGTCCATTTCGTTGAGCAAGGAGTAGCTCTTGTCTATTCCATATTTGGCTTAAGGAACTTTATCTGTGCTCATTTCAATCTCTGGTTTTATGCAGCACCCCAACTCACCTTTCCCCTTAAGCAAGCATAAGTTGGTTTTCTAAATTTGAGACCCTGTTCTGTTCTGTAATTCAGTTCCTCTGTAGCCAAGTTTACATTCCGTGTATTAGAGATATCTTATGATGTTTCTTTTTCTGTGTGACTTATTTCAGTTAGAATCATCGTACCTGAATCCACTCATTATGCTGCTACGGGCCTGATGACAGAGAATTCATTGCTGAGTGATACTGCATTGTACGTAAGTACCACAAGTTCTTTATCCATTTTTCACTTTCTGCGATGTTGAACTTGTACTGTAAACGAGGTTCTTGTAAACAGAGGCGTTCCAAACTTTGGGGTGGCTGTGTCGTTTTGATTTTAATTTCCCTAAGCTATAGGACCATAAGTGGCAGTGCCCTAGGCTCTGTTGCTTTGTTTTTTAGATGTTTCAGGAAACACCATACACTTCTCCCGAGTGTCTGTTGGCAATTTACATCCCGCCCATCAGCATAACAAGGCTCCCAGTTCTCCATGGCCTGTCCTGCCTTTCTGGATTTTACACTTTTTTCAGATGGCCCTTTTGACCGGGGGGAAGTGAGACTTCATTGTAGTGCAGATTTCCTTTGCAAGCTTGCTTGTTTGGCCAAAAAGGGCATATGCGTTTTTTCCTGAATATATTCAGAAAAAAACGCATACGCCCTTTTTGGCCAAGTGCATCATTGTGGAAGTTCTGCCTCTTTTCCTATGCTTTCAATGCAATTCCAGTCTACCTCCTGCAATCGGTTTCCTGCAATTCTGCCCCGCTTTCAAGTCCTCTTGGCAGCCTTACTTCAGTCTATTTTTGGACGATAGCTGTCATTTATAACTCTGCAGGTTTGTGAATTACAGTGCCCCTGAGCTCCTTTGTTCAACTCGCTTTCTTTTGAGCTGGCCGCAACACCGCAGGATGGCTTCAGGCCCTAATCTGGTTCCGGTACGGCACGCTGAGCCTTTGGTTATTTCCTCTTCCTGGTGGGAAATGAGAGTTAAATGTGCCTGTCCAGACACCTCCAGCTAGCCTCTCATTGGTTCTCGCTATTCCTGTTCATCTTCCGCAGAAATTGCAAACTGGGCCAAACAGGAGGTTAAAGGCGCTGACTCTCCAAGTGGGGAGAGTGTTAGTAAAGCGTCTGGAATGTTGCACCCGAGTACCAGGGGAGGAAAACTGAGACATATTTGAACACGTCTCCCGTTCACATGGTTGATCATACTTGGGTTCCACATGCATGTTTTAGCTGAAGGAAGAATACCTTAAACCTGGGTAGTTGAAACCCGTGGAAAGGGTACCATGCAATGTGACTTCAAAGGGTCTTCATATGCTCACCGAACCTCTCCAATCCTATCACTGCTGCGTTTATGCCCCTGTACACATGCTTGATTCTCTTTCGGAGACATAGCAATCCATAGGTTTTAAGATACTTACAAGTCAGGTACATTCTTAGGCGTTTAATATGCGGTGTTGAGTCCATTTCGTTGAGCAAGGAGTAGCTCTTGTCTATTCCATATTTGACTTAAGGAACTTTATCTGTGCTCATTTCAATCTCTGGTTTTATGCAGCACCCCAACTCACCTTTACCCTTAAGCAAGCATAAGTTGGTTTTCTAAATTTGAGACCCTGTTCTGTTCTGTAATTCAGTTCCTGTGTAGCCAAGTTTACATTCCGTGTATTACTGATATCTTATGATGTTTCTTTTTCTGTGTGACTTACTTCAGTTAGAATCATCATACCTGAATCCACTCATTGTGCTGCTAAGGGCCTGATGACACAGATTTCATTGCTGAGTGATATTGCTTTGTAAGTGAATACTACAACTTCTTTATCCATTTTTCACTTTCTGCGATGTTGAACTTGTACTGTAAACGAGGTTCTTGTAAACAGAGCTGTTCCAAACTTTGGGGTGGCTGTGTCTTTTTGATTTTAATTTCCCTAAGCTATAGGACCATAAGTGGCAGTGCCCTAGGCTCTGTTGCTTTGTTTTTTAGATGTTTCAGGAAACACCATACACTTCTCCCGAGTGGTTGTTGGCAATTTACATCCCACCCATCAGCATAACAAGGCTCCCAGTTCTCCATGGCCTGTCCTGCCTTTCTGGATTTTACACTTTTTTCAGATGGCCCTTTTGACCGGGGGGAAGTGAGACTTCATTGTAGTGCAGATTTCCTTTGCAAGCTTGCTTGGTTGGCCAAAAAGGGCGTATGCGTTTTTTCCTGAATATATTCAGGAAAAAACGCATACGCCCTTTTTGGCCAAGTGCATCATTGTGGACGTTCTGCCTCTTTTCCTATGCTTTCAATGCAATTCCAGTCTACCTCCTGAAATCGGTTTCCTGCAATTCTGCCCCGCTTTCAAGTCCTCTTGGCAGCCTTACTTCAGTCTATTTTTGGACGATAGCTGTCATTTATAACTCTGCAGGTTTGTGAATTACAGTGCCCCTGAGCTCCTTTCTTCAACTCGCTTTCTTGTGACCTGGCCGCAACACCGCAGGATGGCTTCAGGCCCTAATCTGGTTCCGGCCCCGCATGCTGAGCCTTTGGTTAATTCCTCTTCCTGGTGGGAAATGAGAGTTAAATTTGCCCGTCCAGACACCTCCAGCTAGCCTCTCATTGGTTCTCGCTATTCCTGTTCATCTTCCGCAGAAATTGCAAACTGGGCCAAACAGGAGGTTAAAGGGACTGACTCTCCAAGTCGGGAGAGTGTTAGTAAAGCATCTGGAATGTTGCACCCGAGTACCAGGGGAGGAAAACTGAGACATATTTGAACACGTCTCCCGATCACATGGTTGATCATACTCTGGGTTCCACATGCATGTTTTAGCTGAAGGAAGAATACCTTAAACCTGGAGAGTTGAGACCCATGTAATGGGTACCATGCAATATGACTTCAAAGGGTCTTCATTTGCTCACCGAACCTCTCCAATCCTATCACTGCTGCGTTTATTCCCCTGTACACACGCTTGATTCTCTTTTGGAGACATAGCAATCCATAGGTTTTAAGATACTTACTAGTCAGGTACATTCTTAGGGGTTTAATATGGGGTTTTGAGTCCATTTCGTTGAGCAAGGAGTAGCTCTTGTCTATTCCATATTTGGCTTAAGGAACTTTATCTGTGCTCATTTCAATCTCTGGTTTTATGCAGCACCCCAACTCACCTTTCCCCTTAAGCAAGCATAAGTTGGTTTTCTAAATTTGAGACCCTGTTCTGTTCTGTAATTCAGTTCCTCTGTAGCCAAGTTTACATTCCGTGTATTAGAGATATCTTATGATGTTTCTTTTTCTGTGTGACTTATTTCAGTTAGAATCATCGTACCTGAATCCACTCATTATGCTGCTACGGGCCTGATGACAGAGATTTCATTGCTGAGTGATACTGCATTGTACGTAAGTACCACAAGTTCTTTATCCATTTTTCACTTTCTGCGATGTTGAACTTGTACTGTAAACGAGGTTCTTGTAAACAGAGGCGTTCCAAACTTTGGGGTGGCTGTGTCGTTTTGATTTTAATTTCCCTAAGCTATAGGACCATAAGTGGCAGTGCCCTAGGCTCTGTTGCTTTGTTTTTTAGATGTTTCAGGAAACAGCATACACTTCTCCCGAGTGTCTGTTGGCAATTTACATCCCGCCCATCAGCATAACAAGGCTCCCAGTTCTCCATGGCCTGTCCTGCCTTTCTGGATTTTACACTTTTTTCAGATGGCCCTTTTGACCGGGGGGAAGTGAGACTTCATTGTAGTGCAGATTTCCTTTGCAAGCTTGCTTGTTTGGCCAAAAAGGGTGTATGCGTTTTCTCCTGAATATATTCAGAAAAAAACGCATACGCCCTTTTTGGCCAAGTGCATCATTGTGGAAGTTCTGCCTCTTTTCCTATGCTTTCAATGCAATTCCAGTCTACCTCCTGCAATCGGTTTCCTGCAATTCTGCCCCGCTTTCAAGTCCTCTTGGCAGCCTTACTTCAGTCTATTTTTGGACGATAGCTGTCATTTATAACTCTGCAGGTTTGTGAATTACAGTGCCCCTGAGCTCCTTTGTTCAACTCGCTTTCTTTTGAGCTGGCCGCAACACCGCAGGATGGCTTCAGGCCCTAATCTGGTTCCGGTACGGCACGCTGAGCCTTTGGTTATTTCCTCTTCCTGGTGGGAAATGAGAGTTAAATGTGCCCGTCCAGACACCTCCAGCTAGCCTCTCATTGGTTCTCGCTATTCCTGTTCATCTTCCGCAGAAATTGCAAACTGGGCCAAACAGGAGGTTAAAGGCGCTGACTCTCCAAGTGGGGAGAGTGTTAGTAAAGCGTCTGGAATGTTGCACCCGAGTACCAGGGGAGGAAAACTGAGACATATTTGAACACGTCTCCCGTTCACATGGTTGATCATACTTGGGTTCCACATGCATGTTTTAGCTGAAGGAAGAATACCTTAAACCTGGAGAGTTGAGACCCGTGTAATGGGTACCATGCAATATGACTTCAAAGGGTCTTCATTTGCTCACCGAACCTCTCCAATCCTATCACTGCTGCGTTTATGCCCCTGTACACATGCTTGATTCTCTTTTGGAGACTTAGCAATCCATAGGTTTTACGATACTTACTAGTCAGGTACATTCTTAGGCGTTTAATATGGGGTGTTGAGTCCATTTCGTTGAGCAAGGAGTAGCTCTTGTCTATTCCATATTTGGCTTAAGGAACTTTATCTGTGCTCATTTCAATCTCTGGTTTTATGCAGCACCCCAACTCACCTTTCCCCTTAAGCAAGCATAAGTTGGTTTTCTAAATTTGAGACCCTGTTCTGTTTTGGAATGCAGTTCCTGTGTAGCCAAGTTTACATTCCGTGTATTAGTGATATCTTATGATGTTTCTTTTTCTGTGTGACTTATTTCAGTTAGAATCATCGTACCTGTATCTACTCATTATGCTGCTACGGGCCTGATGACATAGATTTCATTGCTGAGTGATACTGCATTGTACGTAAGTACCACAAGTTCTTTATCCATTTTTCACTTTCTGCGATGTTGAACTTGTACTGTAAACGAGGTTCTTGTAAACAGAGCCGTTCCAAACTTTGGGTGGCTGTGTCTTTTTGATTTTAATTTCCCTAAGCTATAGGACCATAAGTGGAAGTGCCCTAGGCTCTGTTGCTTTGTTTTTTAGATGTTTCAGGAAACACCATGCACTTCTCCCGAGTGGTTGTTGGCAGTTTACATCCCGCCCATCAGCATAACAAGGCTCCCAGTTCTCCATGGCCTGTCCTGCCTTTCTGGATTTTACACTTTTTTCAGATGGCCCTTTTGACCGGGGGGAAGTGAGACTTCATTGTAGTGCAGATTTCCTTTGCAAGCTTGCTTGGTTGGCCAAAAAGGGCGTATGCGTTTTTTCCTGAATATATTCAGGAAAAAACGCATACGCCCTTTTTGGCCAAGTGCATCATTGTGGACGTTCTGCCTCTTTTCCTATGCTTTCAATGCAATTCCAGTCTACCTCCTGAAATCGGTTTCCTGCAATTCTGCCCCGCTTTCAAGTCCTCTTGGCAGCCTTACTTCAGTCTATTTTTGGACGATAGCTGTCATTTATAACTCTGCAGGTTTGTGAATTACAGTGCCCCTGAGCTCCTTTCTTCAACTCGCTTTCTTGTGACCTGGCCGCAACACCGCAGGATGGCTTCAGGCCCTAATCTGGTTCCGGCCCCGCATGCTGAGCCTTTGGTTAATTCCTCTTCCTGGTGGGAAATGAGAGTTAAATTTGCCCGTCCAGACACCTCCAGCTAGCCTCTCATTGGTTCTCGCTATTCCTGTTCATCTTCCGCAGAAATTGCAAACTGGGCCAAACAGGAGGTTAAAGGGACTGACTCTCCAAGTCGGGAGAGTGTTAGTAAAGCATCTGGAATGTTGCACCCGAGTACCAGGGGAGGAAAACTGAGACATATTTGAACACGTCTCCCGATCACATGGTTGATCATACTCTGGGTTCCACATGCATGTTTTAGCTGAAGGAAGAATACCTTAAACCTGGAGAGTTGAGACCCATGTAATGGGTACCATGCAATATGACTTCAAAGGGTCTTCATTTGCTCACCGAACCTCTCCAATCCTATCACTGCTGCGTTTATTCCCCTGTACACACGCTTGATTCTCTTTTGGAGACATAGCAATCCATAGGTTTTAAGATACTTACTAGTCAGGTACATTCTTAGGGGTTTAATATGGGGTTTTGAGTCCATTTCGTTGAGCAAGGAGTAGCTCTTGTCTATTCCATATTTGGCTTAAGGAACTTTATCTGTGCTCATTTCAATCTCTGGTTTTATGCAGCACCCCAACTCACCTTTCCCCTTAAGCAAGCATAAGTTGGTTTTCTAAATTTGAGACCCTGTTCTGTTCTGTAATTCAGTTCCTCTGTAGCCAAGTTTACATTCCGTGTATTAGAGATATCTTATGATGTTTCTTTTTCTGTGTGACTTATTTCAGTTAGAATCATCGTACCTGAATCCACTCATTATGCTGCTACGGGCCTGATGACAGAGATTTCATTGCTGAGTGATACTGCATTGTACGTAAGTACCACAAGTTCTTTATCCATTTTTCACTTTCTGCGATGTTGAACTTGTACTGTAAACGAGGTTCTTGTAAACAGAGGCGTTCCAAACTTTGGGGTGGCTGTGTCGTTTTGATTTTAATTTCCCTAAGCTATAGGACCATAAGTGGCAGTGCCCTAGGCTCTGTTGCTTTGTTTTTTAGATGTTTCAGGAAACACCATACACTTCTCCCGAGTGTCTGTTGGCAATTTACATCCCGCCCATCAGCATAACAAGGCTCCCAGTTCTCCATGGCCTGTCCTGCCTTTCTGGATTTTACACTTTTTTCAGATGGCCCTTTTGACCGGGGGGAAGTGAGACTTCATTGTAGTGCAGATTTCCTTTGCAAGCTTGCTTGTTTGGCCAAAAAGGGCGTATGCGTTTTTTCCTGAATATATTCAGAAAAAAACGCATACGCCCTTTTTGGCCAAGTGCATCATTGTGGAAGTTCTGCCTCTTTTCCTATGCTTTCAATGCAATTCCAGTCTACCTCCTGCAATCGGTTTCCTGCAATTCTGCCCCGCTTTCAAGTCCTCTTGGCAGCCTTACTTCAGTCTATTTTTGGACGATAGCTGTCATTTATAACTCTGCAGGTTTGTGAATTACAGTGCCCCTGAGCTCCTTTGTTCAACTCGCTTTCTTTTGAGCTGGCCGCAACACCGCAGGATGGCTTCAGGCCCTAATCTGGTTCCGGTACGGCACGCTGAGCCTTTGGTTATTTCCTCTTCCTGGTGGGAAATGAGAGTTAAATGTGCCCGTCCAGACACCTCCAGCTAGCCTCTCATTGGTTCTCGCTATTCCTGTTCATCTTCCGCAGAAATTGCAAACTGGGCCAAACAGGAGGTTAAAGGCGCTGACTCTCCAAGTGGGGAGAGTGTTAGTAAAGCGTCTGGAATGTTGCACCCGAGTACCAGGGGAGGAAAACTGAGACATATTTGAACACGTCTCCCGTTCACATGGTTGATCATACTTGGGTTCCACATGCATGTTTTAGCTGAAGGAAGAATACCTTAAACCTGGAGAGTTGAGACCCGTGTAATGGGTACCATGCAATATGACTTCAAAGGGTCTTCATTTGCTCACCGAACCTCTCCAATCCTATCACTGCTGCGTTTATGCCCCTGTACACATTCTTGATTCTCTTTTGGAGACTTAGCAATCCATAGGTTTTACGATACTTACTAGTCAGGTACATTCTTAGGCGTTTAATATGGGGTGTTGAGTCCATTTCGTTGAGCAAGGAGTAGCTCTTGTCTATTCCATATTTGGCTTAAGGAACTTTATCTGTGCTCATTTCAATCTCTGGTTTTATGCAGCACCCCAACTCACCTTTCCCCTTAAGCAAGCATAAGTTGGTTTTCTAAATTTGAGACCCTGTTCTGTTTTGGAATGCAGTTCCTGTGTAGCCAAGTTTACATTCCGTGTATTAGTGATATCTTATGATGTTTCTTTTTCTGTGTGACTTATTTCAGTTAGAATCATCGTACCTGTATCTACTCATTATGCTGCTACGGGCCTGATGACATAGATTTCATTGCTGAGTGATACTGCATTGTACGTAAGTACCACAAGTTCTTTATCCATTTTTCACTTTCTGCGATGTTGAACTTGTACGGTAAACGAGGTTCTTGTAAACAGAGCCGTTCCAAACTTTGGGTGGCTGTGTCTTTTTGATTTTAATTTCCCTAAGCTATAGGACCATAAGTGGAAGTGCCCTAGGCTCTGTTGCTTTGTTTTTTAGATGTTTCAGGAAACACCATGCACTTCTCCCGAGTGGTTGTTGGCAGTTTACATCCCGCCCATCAGCATAACAAGGCTCCCAGTTCTCCATGGCCTGTCCTGCCTTTCTGGATTTTACACTTTTTTCAGATGGCCCTTTTGACCGGGGGGAAGTGAGACTTCATTGTAGTGCAGATTTCCTTTGCAAGCTTGCTTGGTTGGCCAAAAAGGGCGTATGCGTTTTTTCCTGAATATATTCAGGAAAAAACGCATACGCCCTTTTTGGCCAAGTGCATCATTGTGGACGTTCTGCCTCTTTTCCTATGCTTTCAATGCAATTCCAGTCTACCTCCTGAAATCGGTTTCCTGCAATTCTGCCCCGCTTTCAAGTCCTCTTGGCAGCCTTACTTCAGTCTATTTTTGGACGATAGCTGTCATTTATAACTCTGCAGGTTTGTGAATTACAGTGCCCCTGAGCTCCTTTCTTCAACTCGCTTTCTTGTGACCTGGCCGCAACACCGCAAGATGGCTTCAGGACCTAATCTGGTTCCGGCACGGCACGCTGAGCCTTTGGTTAATTCCTCTTCCTGGTGGGAAATGAGAGTTAAATTTGCCCGTCCAGACACCTCCAGCTAGTCTCTCATTGGTTCTCGCTATTCCTGTTCATCTTCCGCAGAAATTGCAAACTGGGCCAAACAGGAGGTTAAAGGGACTGACTCTCCAAGTCGGGGGAGTGTTAGTAAAGCGTCTGGAATGTTGCACCCGAGTACCAGGGTACGAAAACTGAGACATATTTGAACACGTCTCCCGATCACATGGTTGATCATACTCTAGGTTCCAAATGCATGTTTTAGCTGAAGGAAGAATACCTTAAACCTGGGTAGTTGAAACCCGTGGAATGGGTACCATGCAATATGACTTCAAAGTGTCTTCATTTGCGCACCGAACCTCTCCAATCCTATCACTGCTGCGTTTATGCCCCTGTACACATGCTTGATTCTCTTTTGGAGACATAGCAATCCATAGGTTTTAAGATACTTACTAGTCAGGAACATTCTTAGGCGTTTAATATGGGGTGTTGAGTCCATTTCGTTGAGCAAGGAGTAGCTCTTGTCTATTCCATATTTGGCTTAAGGAACTTTATCTGTGCTCATTTCAATCTCTGGTTTTATCCAGCACCCCAACTCACCTTTCCCCTTAAGCAAGCATACGTTGGTTTTCTAAATTTGAGACCCTGTTCTGTTCTGTAATTCAGTTCCTATGTAGCCAAGTTTACATTCCGTGTATTACTGATATCTTATGATGTTTCTTTTTCTGTGTGACTTACTTCAGTTAGAATCATCATACCTGAATCCACTCATTGTGCTGCTACGGGCCTGATGACACAGATTTCATTGCTGAGTGATATTGCTTTGTAAGTAAATACCACAACTTCTTTATCCATTTTTCACTTTCTGCGATGTTGAACTTGTACTGTAAACGAGGTTCTTGTAAACAGAGCCGTTCCAAACTTTGGGGTGGCTGTGTCTTTTTGATTTTAATTTCCCTAAGCTATAGGACCATAAGTGGAAGTGTCCTAGGTTCTGTTGCTTTGTTTTTTAGATGTTTCAGGAAACACCACACACTTCTCCCGAGTGGTTGTTGGCAATTTACATCCCGCCCATCAGCATAACAAGGCTCCCAGTTCTCCATGGCCTGTCCTGCCTTTCTGGATTTTACACTTTTTTCAGATGGCCCTTTTGACCGGGGGGAAGTGAGACTTCATTGTAGTGCAGATTTCCTTTGCAAGCTTGCTTGGTTGGCCAAAAAGGGCGTATGCGTTTTTTCCTGAATATTTCAGGAAAAAACGCATACGCCCTTTTTGGCCAAGTGCATCATTGTGGACGTTCTGCCTCTTTTCCTATGCTTTCAATGCAATTCCAGTCTACCTCCTGAAATCGGTTTCCTGCAATGCTGCCCCGCTTTCAAGTCCTCTTGGCAGCCTTACTTCAGTCTATTTTTGGACGATAGCTGTCATTTATAACTCTGCAGGTTTGTGAATTACAGTGCCCCTGAGCTCCTTTCTTCAACTCGCTTTCTTGTGCCCTGGCCGCAACACCGCAGGATGGCTTCAGGCCCTAATCTGGTTCCGGCACGGCACGCTGAGCCTTTGGTTATTTCCTCTTCCTGGTGGGAAATGAGAGTTAAATTTGCCCGTGCAGACACCTTCAGCTAGCCTCTCATTGGTTCTCGCTATTCCTGTTCATCTTCCGCAGAAATTGCAAACTGGGCCAAAGAGGAGGTTAAAGGCGCTGACTCTCCAAGTGGGGAGAGTGTTAGTAAAGCGTCTGGAATGTTGCACCCGAGTACCAGGGGAGGAAAACTGAGACATATTTGAACACGTCTCCCGTTCACATGGTTGATCATACTTGGGTTCCACATGCATGTTTTAGCTGAAGGAAGAATACCTTAAACCTGGAGACTTAAGACCCGTGTAATGGGTACCATGCAATATGACTTCAAAGGGTCTTCATTTGCTCACCGAACCTCTCCAATCCTATCACTGCTGCGTTTATGCCCCTGTACACATGCTTGATTCTCTTTCGGAGACATAGCAATCCATAGGTTTTTAAGATACTTACTAGTCAGGTACATTCTTAGGCGTTTAATATGCGGTGTTGAGTCCATTTCGTTGAGCAAGGAGTAGCTCTTGTCTATTCCATATTTGACTTAAGGAACTTTATCTGTGCTCATTTCAATCTCTGGTTTTATGCAGCACCCCAACTCACCTTTACCCTTAAGCAAGCATAAGTTGGTTTTCTAAATTTGAGACCCTGTTCTGTTCTGTAATTCAGTTCCTATGTAGCCACGTTTACATTCCGTGTATTACTGATATCTTATGATGTTTCTTTTTCTGTGTGACTTACTTCAGTTAGAATCATCATACCTGAATCCACTCATTGTGCTGCTAAGGGCCTGATGACACAGATTTCATTGCTGAGTGATATTGCTTTGTAAGTAAATACCACAACTTCTTTATCCATTTTTCACTTTCTGCGATGTTGAACTTGTACTGTAAACGAGGTTCTTGTAAACAGAGCCGTTCCAAACTTTGGGGTGGCTGTGTCTTTTTGATTTTAATTTCCCTAAGCTATAGGACCATAAGTGGAAGTGCCCTAGGTTCTGTTGCTTTGTTTTTTAGATGTTTCAGGAAACACCATACACTTCTCCCGAGTGGTTGTTGGCAATTTACATCCCGCCCATCAGCATAACAAGGCTCCCAGTTCTCCATGGCCTGTCCTGCCTTTCTGGATTTTACACTTTTTTCAGATGGCCCTTTTGACCGGGGGGAAGTGAGACTTCATTGTAGTGCAGATTTCCTTTGCAAGCTTGCTTGGTTGGCCAAAAAGGGCGTATGCGTTTTTTCCTGAATATATTCAGGAAAAAACGCATACGCCCTTTTTGGCCAAGTGCATCATTGTGGACGTTCTGCCTCTTTTCCTATGCTTTCAATGCAATTCCAGTCTACCTCCTGAAATCGGTTTCCTGCAATTCTGCCCCGCTTTCAAGTCCTCTTGGCAGCCTTACTTCAGTCTATTTTTGGACGATAGCTGTCATTTATAACTCTGCAGGTTTGTGAATTACAGTGCCCCTGAGCTCCTTTCTTCAACTCGCTTTCTTGTGACCTGGCCGCAACACGGCAGGATGGCTTCAGGCCCTAATCTGGTTCCGGTACGGCACGCTGAGCCTTTGGTTATTTCCTCTTCCTGGTGGGAAATGAGAGTTAAATTTCCCGGGCAGACACATCCAGCTAGCCTCTCATTGGTTCTCGCTATTCCTGTTCATCTTCCGCAGAAATTGCAAACTGGGCCAAACAGGAGGTTAAAGGCGCTGACTCTCCAAGTGGGGAGAGTGTTAGTAAAGCGTCTGGAATGTTGCACCCGAGTACCAGGGGAGGAAAACTGAGACATATTTGAACACGTCTCCCGTTCACATGGTTGATCATACTTGGGTTCCACATGCATGTTTTAGCTGAAGGAAGAATACCTAAAACCTGGGTAGTTGAAACCCGTGGAATGGGTACCATGCAATATGACTTCAAAGGGTCTTCATTTGCTCACCGAACCTCTCCAATCCTATCACTGCTGCGTTTATGCCCCTGTACACATGCTTGATTCTCTTTTGGAGACATAGCAATCCATAGGTTTTAAGATACTTACTAGTCAGGTACATTCTTAGGCGTTTAATATGCGGTGTTGAGTCCATTTCGTTGAGCAAGGAGTAGCTCTTGTCTATTCCATATTTGGCTTAAGGAACTTTATCTGTGCTCATTTCAATCTCTGGTTTTATGCAGCACCCCAACTCACCTTTACCCTTAAGCAAGCATAAGTTGGTTTTCTAAATTTGAGACCCTGTTCTGTTTTGGAATTCAGTTCCTGTGTAGCCAAGTTTACATTCCGTGTATTACTGATATCTTATGATGTTTCTTTTTCTGTGTGACTTATTTCAGTTAGAATCATAGTACCTGAATCTACTCATTATGCTGCTACGGGCCTGATGACATAGATTTCATTGCTGAGTGATACTGCATTGTACGTAAGTACCACAAGTGCTTTATCCATTTTTCACTTTCTGCGATGTTGAACTTGTACTGTAAACAAGGTTCTTGTAAACAGAGCCGTTCCAAACTTTGGGGTGGCTGTGTCTTTTTTATTTTAATTTCCCTAAGCTATAGGACCATAAGTCGAAGTGCCCTAGGCTCTGTTGCTTTGTTTTTTAGATGTTTCAGGAAACACCATACACTTCTCCCGAGTGGTTGTTGGCAATTTACATCCCGCCCATCAGCATAACAAGGCTCCCAGTTCTCCATGGCCTGTCCTGCCTTTCTGGATTTTACACTTTTTTCAGATGGCCCTTTTGACCGGGGGGAAGTGAGACTTCATTGTAGTGCAGATTTCCTTTGCAAGCTTGCTTGGTTGGCCAAAAAGGGCGTATGCGTTTTTTCCTGAATATATTCAGGAAAAAACGCATACGCCCTTTTTGGCCAAGTGCATCATTGTGGACGTTCTGCCTCTTTTCCTATGCTTTCAATGCAATTCCAGTCTACCTCCTGAAATCGGTTTCCTGCAATTCTGCCCCGCTTTCAAGTCCTCTTGGCAGCCTTACTTCAGTCTATTTTTGGACGATAGCTGTCATTTATAACTCTGCAGGTTTGTGAATTACAGTGCCCCTGAGCTCCTTTCTTCAACTCGCTTTCTTGTGACCTGGCCGCAACACCGCAGGATGGCTTCAGGCCCTAATCTGGTTCCGGCACGGCACGCTGAGCCTTTGGTTATTTCCTCTTCCTGGTGGGAAATGAGAGTTAAATTTGCCCGTCCAGACACCTCCAGCTAGCCTCTCATTGGTTCTCGCTATTCCTGTTCATCTTCCGCAGAAATTGCAAACTGGGCCAAACAGGAGGTTAAAGGCGCTGACTCTCCAAGTGGGGAGAGTGTTAGTAAAGCGTCTGGAATGTTGCACCCGAGTACCAGGGGAGGAAAACTGAGACATATTTGAACACGTCTCCCGTTCACATGGTTGATCATACTTGGGTTCCACATGCATGTTTTAGCTGAAGGAAGAATACCTTAAACCTGGAGAGTTAAGACCCGTGTAATGGGTACCATGCAATATGACTTCAAAGGGTCTTCATTTGCTCACCAAACCTCTCCAATCCTATCACTGCTGCGTTTATGCCCCTGTACACATGCTTGATTCTCTTTCGGAGACATAGCAATCCATAGGTTTTAAGATACTTACTAGTCAGGTACATTCTTAGGCGTTTAATATGCGGTGTTGAGTCCATTTCGTTGAGCAAGGAGTAGCTCTTGTCTATTCCATATTTGGCTTAAGGAACTTTATCTGTGCTCATTTCAATCTCTGGTTTTATGCAGCACCCCAACTCACCTTTACCCTTAAGCAAGCATAAGTTGGTTTTCTAAATTTGAGACCCTGTTCTGTTCTGTAATTCAGTTCCTATGTAGCCAAGTTTACATTCCGTGTATTACTGATATCTTATGATGTTTCTTTTTCTGTGTGACTTACTTCAGTTAGAATCATCATACCTGAATCCACTCATTGTGCTGCTAAGGGCCTGATGACACAGATTTCATTGCTGAGTGATATTGCTTTGTAAGTAAATACCACAACTTCTTTATCCATTTTTCACTTTCTGCGATGTTGAACTTGTACTGTAAACGAGGTTCTTGTAAACAGAGCCGTTCCAAACTTTGGGGTGGCTGTGTCTTTTTGATTTTAATTTCCCTAAGCTATAGGACCATAAGTCGAAGTGCCCTAGGTTCTGTTGCTTTGTTTTTTAGATGTTTCAGGAAACACCATAGACTTCTCCCGAGTGGTTGTTGGCAATTTACATCCCGCCCATCAGCATAACAAGGCTCCCAGTTCTCCATGGCCTGTCCTGCCTTTCTGGATTTTACACTTTTTTCAGATGGCCCTTTTGACCGGGGGGAAGTGAGACTTCATTGTAGTGCAGATTTCCTTTGCAAGCTTGCTTGGTTGGCCAAAAAGGGCGTATGCGTTTTTTCCTGAATATATTCAGGAAAAAACGCATACGCCCTTTTTGGCCAAGTGCATCATTGTGGACGTTCTGCCTCTTTTCCTATGCTTTCAATGCAATTCCAGTCTACCTCCTGAAATCGGTTTCCTGCAATTCTGCCCCGCTTTCAAGTCCTCTTGGCAGCCTTACTTCAGTCTATTTTTGGACGATAGCTGTCATTTATAACTCTGCAGGTTTGTGAATTACAGTGCCCCTGAGCTCCTTTGTTCAACTCGCTTTCTTGTGACCTGGCCGCAACACGGCAGGATGGCTTCAGGCCCTAATCTGGTTCCGGTACGGCACGCTGAGCCTTTGGTTATTTCCTCTTCCTGGTGGGAAATGAGAGTTAAATTTGCCCGTGCAGACACATCCAGCTAGCCTCTCATTGGTTCTCGCTATTCCTGTTCATCTTCCGCAGAAATTGCAAACTGGGCCAAACAGGAGGTTAAAGGCGCTGACTCTCCAAGTGGGGAGAGTGTTAGTAAAGCGTCTGGAATGTTGCACCCGAGTACCAGGGGAGGAAAACTGAGACATATTTGAACACGTCTCCCGTTCACATGGTTGATCATACTTGGGTTCCACATGCATGTTTTAGCTGAAGGAAGAATACCTTAAACCTGGGTAGTTGAAACCCGTGGAAAGGGTACCATGCAATGTGACTTCAAAGGGTCTTCATTTGCTCACCGAACCTCTCCAATCCTATCACTGCTGCGTTTATGCCCCTGTACACATGCTTGATTCTCTTTTGGAGACATAGCAATCCATAGGTTTTAAGATACTTACTAGTCAGGTACATTCTTAGGCGTTTAATATGCGGTGTTGAGTCCATTTCGTTGAGCAAGGAGTAGCTCTTGTCTATTCCATATTTGGCTTAAGGAACTTTATCTGTGCTCATTTCAATCTCTGGTTTTATGCAGCACCCCAACTCACCTTTACCCTTAAGCAAGCATAAGTTGGTTTTCTAAATTTGAGACCCTGTTCTGTTTTGGAATTCAGTTCCTGTGTAGCCAAGTTTACATTCCGTGTATTACTGATATCTTATGATGTTTCTTTTTCTGTGTGACTTATTTCAGTTAGAATCATAGTACCTGAATCTACTCATTATGCTGCTACGGGCCTGATGACATAGATTTCATTGCTGAGTGATACTGCATTGTACGTAAGTACCACAAGTGCTTTATCCATTTTTCACTTTCTGCGATGTTGAACTTGTACTGTAAACAAGGTTCTTGTAAACAGAGCCGTTCCAAACTTTGGGGTGGCTGTGTCTTTTTGATTTTAATTTCCCTAAGCTATAGGACCATAAGTGGAAGTGCCCTAGGCTCTGTTGCTTTGTTTTTTAGATGTTTCAGGAAACACCATACACTTCTCCCGAGTGGTTGTTGGCAATTTACATCCCGCCCATCAGCATAACAAGGCTCCCAGTTCTCCATGGCCTGTCCTGCCTTTCTGGATTTTACACTTTTTTCAGATGGCCCTTTTGACCGGGGGGAAGTGAGACTTCATTGTAGTGCAGATTTCCTTTGCAAGCTTGCTTGGTTGGCCAAAAAGGGCGTATGCGTTTTTTCCTGAATATATTCAGGAAAAAACGCATACGCCCTTTTTGGCCAAGTGCATCATTGTGGACGTTCTGCCTCTTTTCCTATGCTTTCAATGCAATTCCAGTCTACCTCCTGAAATCGGTTTCCTGCAATTCTGCCCCGCTTTCAAGTCCTCTTGGCAGCCTTACTTCAGTCTATTTTTGGACGATAGCTGTCATTTATAACTCTGCAGGTTTGTGAATTACAGTGCCCCTGAGCTCCTTTCTTCAACTCGCTTTCTTGTGACCTGGCCGCAACACCGCAGGATGGCTTCAGGCCCTAATCTGGTTCCGGCACGGCACGCTGAGCCTTTGGTTATTTCCTCTTCCTGGTGGGAAATGAGAGTTAAATTTGCCCGTCCAGACACCTCCAGCTAGCCTCTCATTGGTTCTCGCTATTCCTGTTCATCTTCCGCAGAAATTGCAAACTGGGCCAAACAGGAGGTTAAAGGCGCTGACTCTCCAAGTGGGGAGAGTGTTAGTAAAGCGTCTGGAATGTTGCACCCGAGTACCAGGGGAGGAAAACTGAGACATATTTGAACACGTCTCCCGTTCACATGGTTGATCATACTTGGGTTCCACATGCATGTTTTAGCTGAAGGAAGAATACCTTAAACCTGGGTAGTTGAAACCCGTGGAAAGGGTACCATGCAATGTGACTTCAAAGGGTCTTCATTTGCTCACCGAACCTCTCCAATCCTATCACTGCTGCGTTTATGCCCCTGTACACATGCTTGATTCTCTTTTGGAGACATAGCAATCCATAGGTTTTAAGATACTTACTAGTCAGGTACATTCTTAGGCGTTTAATATGCGGTGTTGAGTCCATTTCGTTGAGCAAGGAGTAGCTCTTGTCTATTCCATATTTGGCTTAAGGAACTTTATCTGTGCTCATTTCAATCTCTGGTTTTATGCAGCACCCCAACTCACCTTTACCCTTAAGCAAGCATAAGTTGGTTTTCTAAATTTGAGACCCTGTTCTGTTTTGGAATTCAGTTCCTGTGTAGCCAAGTTTACATTCCGTGTATTACTGATATCTTATGATGTTTCTTTTTCTGTGTGACTTATTTCAGTTAGAATCATAGTACCTGAATCTACTCATTATGCTGCTACGGGCCTGATGACATAGATTTCATTGCTGAGTGATACTGCATTGTACGTAAGTACCACAAGTGCTTTATCCATTTTTCACTTTCTGCGATGTTGAACTTGTACTGTAAACAAGGTTCTTGTAAACAGAGCCGTTCCAAACTTTGGGGTGGCTGTGTCTTTTTGATTTTAATTTCCCTAAGCTATAGGACCATAAGTGGAAGTGCCCTAGGCTCTGTTGCTTTGTTTTTTAGATGTTTCAGGAAACACCATACACTTCTCCCGAGTGGTTGTTGGCAATTTACATCCCGCCCATCAGCATAACAAGGCTCCCAGTTCTCCATGGCCTGTCCTGCCTTTCTGGATTTTACACTTTTTTCAGATGGCCCTTTTGACCGGGGGGAAGTGAGACTTCATTGTAGTGCAGATTTCCTTTGCAAGCTTGCTTGGTTGGCCAAAAAGGGCGTATGCGTTTTTTCCTGAATATATTCAGGAAAAAACGCATACGCCCTTTTTGGCCAAGTGCATCATTGTGGACGTTCTGCCTCTTTTCCTATGCTTTCAATGCAATTCCAGTCTACCTCCTGAAATCGGTTTCCTGCAATTCTGCCCCGCTTTCAAGTCCTCTTGGCAGCCTTACTTCAGTCTATTTTTGGACGATAGCTGTCATTTATAACTCTGCAGGTTTGTGAATTACAGTGCCCCTGAGCTCCTTTCTTCAACTCGCTTTCTTGTGACCTGGCCGCAACACCGCAGGATGGCTTCAGGCCCTAATCTGGTTCCGGCACGGCACGCTGAGCCTTTGGTTATTTCCTCTTCCTGGTGGGAAATGAGAGTTAAATTTGCCCGTCCAGACACCTCCAGCTAGCCTCTCATTGGTTCTCGCTATTCCTGTTCATCTTCCGCAGAAATTGCAAACTGGGCCAAACAGGAGGTTAAAGGCGCTGACTCTCCAAGTGGGGAGAGTGTTAGTAAAGCGTCTGGAATGTTGCACCCGAGTACCAGGGGAGGAAAACTGAGACATATTTGAACACGTCTCCCGTTCACATGGTTGATCATACTTGGGTTCCACATGCATGTTTTAGCTGAAGGAAGAATACCTTAAACCTGGAGAGTTAAGACCCGTGTAATGGGTACCATGCAATATGACTTCAAAGGGTCTTCATTTGCTCACCAAACCTCTCCAATCCTATCACTGCTGCGTTTATGCCCCTGTACACATGCTTGATTCTCTTTCGGAGACATAGCAATCCATAGGTTTTTAAGATACTTACTAGTCAGGTACATTCTTAGGCGTTTAATATGCGGTGTTGAGTCCATTTCGTTGAGCAAGGAGTAGCTCTTGTCTATTCCATATTTGACTTAAGGAACTTTATCTGTGCTCATTTCAATCTCTGGTTTTATGCAGCACCCCAACTCACCTTTACCCTTAAGCAAGCATAAGTTGGTTTTCTAAATTTGAGACCCTGTTCTGTTCTGTAATTCAGTTCCTATGTAGCCAAGTTTACATTCCGTGTATTACTGATATCTTATGATGTTTCTTTTTCTGTGTGACTTACTTCAGTTAGAATCATCATACCTGAATCCACTCATTGTGCTGCTAAGGGCCTGATGACACAGATTTCATTGCTGAGTGATATTGCTTTGTAAGTAAATACCACAACTTCTTTATCCATTTTTCACTTTCTGCGATGTTGAACTTGTACTGTAAACGAGGTTCTTGTAAACAGAGCCGTTCCAAACTTTGGGGTGGCTGTGTCTTTTTGATTTTAATTTCCCTAAGCTATAGGACCATAAGTGGAAGTGCCCTAGGTTCTGTTGCTTTGTTTTTTAGATGTTTCAGGAAACACCATACACTTCTCCCGAGTGGTTGTTGGCAATTTACATCCCGCCCATCAGCATAACAAGGCTCCCAGTTCTCCATGGCCTGTCCTGCCTTTCTGGATTTTACACTTTTTTCAGATGGCCCTTTTGACCGGGGGGAAGTGAGACTTCATTGTAGTGCAGATTTCCTTTGCAAGCTTGCTTGGTTGGCCAAAAAGGGCGTATGCGTTTTTTCCTGAATATATTCAGGAAAAAACGCATACGCCCTTTTTGGCCAAGTGCATCATTGTGGACGTTCTGCCTCTTTTCCTATGCTTTCAATGCAATTCCAGTCTACCTCCTGAAATCGGTTTCCTGCAATTCTGCCCCGCTTTCAAGTCCTCTTGGCAGCCTTACTTCAGTCTATTTTTGGACGATAGCTGTCATTTATAACTCTGCAGGTTTGTGAATTACAGTGCCCCTGAGCTCCTTTCTTCAACTCGCTTTCTTGTGACCTGGCCGCAACACGGCAGGATGGCTTCAGGCCCTAATCTGGTTCCGGTACGGCACGCTGAGCCTTTGGTTATTTCCTCTTCCTGGTGGGAAATGAGAGTTAAATTTGCCCGTGCAGACACATCCAGCTAGCCTCTCATTGGTTCTCGCTATTCCTGTTCATCTTCCGCAGAAATTGCAAACTGGGCCAAAGAGGAGGTTAAAGGCGCTGACTCTCCAAGTGGGGAGAGTGTTAGTAAAGCGTCTGGAATGTTGCACCCGAGTACCAGGGGAGGAAAACTGAGACATATTTGAACACGTCTCCCGTTCACATGGTTGATCATACTTGGGTTCCACATGCATGTTTTAGCTGAAGGAAGAATACCTAAAACATGGGTAGTTGAATCCCGTGGAATGGGTACCATGCAATATGACTTCAAAGGGTCTTCATTTGCTCACCGAACCTCTCCAATCCTATCACTGCTGCGTTTATGCCCCTGTACACATGCTTGATTCTCTTTTGGAGACATAGCAATCCATAGGTTTTAAGATACTTACTAGTCAGGTACATTCTCAGGCGTTTAATATGCGGTGTTGAGTCCATTTCGTTGAGCAAGGAGTAGCTCTTGTCTATTCCATATTTGGCTTAAGGAACTTTATCTGTGCTCATTTCAATCTCTGGTTTTATGCAGCACCCCAACTCACCTTTACCCTTAAGCAAGCATAAGTTGGTTTTCTAAATTTGAGACCCTGTTCTGTTTTGGAATTCAGTTCCTGTGTAGCCAAGTTTACATTCCGTGTATTACTGATATCTTATGATGTTTCTTTTTCTGTGTGACTTATTTCAGTTAGAATCATAGTACCTGAATCTACTCATTATGCTGCTACGGGCCTGATGACATAGATTTCATTGCTGAGTGATACTGCATTGTACGTAAGTACCACAAGTGCTTTATCCATTTTTCACTTTCTGCGATGTTGAACTTGTACTGTAAACAAGGTTCTTGTAAACAGAGCCGTTCCAAACTTTGGGGTGGCTGTGTCTTTTTGATTTTAATTTCCCTAAGCTATAGGACCATAAGTGGAAGTGCCCTAGGCTCTGTTGCTTTGTTTTTTAGATGTTTCAGGAAACACCATACACTTCTCCCGAGTGGTTGTTGGCAATTTACATCCCGCCCATCAGCATAACAAGGCTCCCAGTTCTCCATGGCCTGTCCTGCCTTTCTGGATTTTACACTTTTTTCAGATGGCCCTTTTGACCGGGGGGAAGTGAGACTTCATTGTAGTGCAGATTTCCTTTGCAAGCTTGCTTGGTTGGCCAAAAAGGGCGTATGCGTTTTTTCCTGAATATATTCAGGAAAAAACGCATACGCCCTTTTTGGCCAAGTGCATCATTGTGGACGTTCTGCCTCTTTTCCTATGCTTTCAATGCAATTCCAGTCTACCTCCTGAAATCGGTTTCCTGCAATTCTGCCCCGCTTTCAAGTCCTCTTGGCAGCCTTACTTCAGTCTATTTTTGGACGATAGCTGTCATTTATAACTCTGCAGGTTTGTGAATTACAGTGCCCCTGAGCTCCTTTGTTCAACTCGCTTTCTTTTGAGCTGGCCGCAACACCGCAGGATGGCTTCAGGCCCTAATCTGGTTCCGGCACGGCACGCTGAGCCTTTGGTTATTTCCTCTTCCTGGTGGGAAATGAGAGTTAAATTTGCCCGTCCAGACACCTCCAGCTAGTCTCTCATTGGTTCTCGCTATTCCTGTTCATCTTCCGCAGAAATTGCAAACTGGGCCAAACAGGAGGTTAAAGGGACTGACTCTCCAAGTCGGGAGAGTGTTAGTAAAGCGTCTGGAATGTTGCACCCGAGTACCAAGGTACGAAAACGGAGACATATTTGAACACGTCTCCCGATCACATGGTTGATCATACTCTAGGTTCCACATGCATGTTTTAGCTGAAGGAAGAATACCTTAAACCTGGGTAGTTGAAACCCGTGGAATGGGTACCATGCAATATGACTTCAAAGGGTCTTCATTTGCTCACCGAACCTCTCCAATCCTATCACTGCTGCGTTTATGCCCCTGTACACATGCTTGATTCTCTTTCGGAGACATAGCAATCCATAGGTTTTTAAGATACTTACTAGTCAGGTACATTCTTAGGCGTTTAATATGCGGTGTTGAGTCCATTTCGTTGAGCAAGGAGTAGCTCTTGTCTATTCCATATTTGACTTAAGGAACTTTATCTGTGCTCATTTCAATCTCTGGTTTTATGCAGCACCCCAACTCACCTTTACCCTTAAGCAAGCATAAGTTGGTTTTCTAAATTTGAGACCCTGTTCTGTTCTGTAATTCAGTTCCTATGTAGCCAAGTTTACATTCCGTGTATTACTGATATCTTATGATGTTTCTTTTTCTGTGTGACTTACTTCAGTTAGAATCATCATACCTGAATCCACTCATTGTGCTGCTAAGGGCCTGATGACACAGATTTCATTGCTGAGTGATATTGCTTTGTAAGTAAATACCACAACTTCTTTATCCATTTTTCACTTTCTGCGATGTTGAACTTGTACTGTAAACGAGGTTCTTGTAAACAGAGCCGTTCCAAACTTTGGGGTGGCTGTGTCTTTTTGATTTTAATTTCCCTAAGCTATAGGACCATAAGTGGAAGTGCCCTAGGTTCTGTTGCTTTGTTTTTTAGATGTTTCAGGAAACACCATACACTTCTCCCGAGTGGTTGTTGGCAATTTACATCCCGCCCATCAGCATAACAAGGCTCCCAGTTCTCCATGGCCTGTCCTGCCTTTCTGGATTTTACACTTTTTTCAGATGGCCCTTTTGACCGGGGGGAAGTGAGACTTCATTGTAGTGCAGATTTCCTTTGCAAGCTTGCTTGGTTGGCCAAAAAGGGCGTATGCGTTTTTTCCTGAATATATTCAGGAAAAAACGCATACGCCCTTTTTGGCCAAGTGCATCATTGTGGACGTTCTGCCTCTTTTCCTATGCTTTCAATGCAATTCCAGTCTACCTCCTGAAATCGGTTTCCTGCAATTCTGCCCCGCTTTCAAGTCCTCTTGGCAGCCTTACTTCAGTCTATTTTTGGACGATAGCTGTCATTTATAACTCTGCAGGTTTGTGAATTACAGTGCCCCTGAGCTCCTTTCTTCAACTCGCTTTCTTGTGACCTGGCCGCAACACGGCAGGATGGCTTCAGGCCCTAATCTGGTTCCGGTACGGCACGCTGAGCCTTTGGTTATTTCCTCTTCCTGGTGGGAAATGAGAGTTAAATTTGCCCGTGCAGACACATCCAGCTAGCCTCTCATTGGTTCTCGCTATTCCTGTTCATCTTCCGCAGAAATTGCAAACTGGGCCAAAGAGGAGGTTAAAGGCGCTGACTCTCCAAGTGGGGAGAGTGTTAGTAAAGCGTCTGGAATGTTGCACCCGAGTACCAGGGGAGGAAAACTGAGACATATTTGAACACGTCTCCCGTTCACATGGTTGATCATACTTGGGTTCCACATGCATGTTTTAGCTGAAGGAAGAATACCTAAAACCTGGGTAGTTGAATCCCGTGGAATGGGTACCATGCAATATGACTTCAAAGGGTCTTCATTTGCTCACCGAACCTCTCCAATCCTATCACTGCTGCGTTTATGCCCCTGTACACATGCTTGATTCTCTTTTGGAGACATAGCAATCCATAGGTTTTAAGATACTTACTAGTCAGGTACATTCTCAGGCGTTTAATATGCGGTGTTGAGTCCATTTCGTTGAGCAAGGAGTAGCTCTTGTCTATTCCATATTTGGCTTAAGGAACTTTATCTGTGCTCATTTCAATCTCTGGTTTTATGCAGCACCCCAACTCACCTTTACCCTTAAGCAAGCATAAGTTGGTTTTCTAAATTTGAGACCCTGTTCTGTTTTGGAATTCAGTTCCTGTGTAGCCAAGTTTACATTCCGTGTATTACTGATATCTTATGATGTTTCTTTTTCTGTGTGACTTATTTCAGTTAGAATCATAGTACCTGAATCTACTCATTATGCTGCTACGGGCCTGATGACATAGATTTCATTGCTGAGTGATACTGCATTGTACGTAAGTACCACAAGTGCTTTATCCATTTTTCACTTTCTGCGATGTTGAACTTGTACTGTAAACAAGGTTCTTGTAAACAGAGCCGTTCCAAACTTTGGGGTGGCTGTGTCTTTTTGATTTTAATTTCCCTAAGCTATAGGACCATAAGTGGAAGTGCCCTAGGCTCTGTTGCTTTGTTTTTTAGATGTTTCAGGAAACACCATACACTTCTCCCGAGTGGTTGTTGGCAATTTACATCCCGCCCATCAGCATAACAAGGCTCCCAGTTCTCCATGGCCTGTCCTGCCTTTCTGGATTTTACACTTTTTTCAGATGGCCCTTTTGACCGGGGGGAAGTGAGACTTCATTGTAGTGCAGATTTCCTTTGCAAGCTTGCTTGGTTGGCCAAAAAGGGCGTATGCGTTTTTTCCTGAATATATTCAGGAAAAAACGCATACGCCCTTTTTGGCCAAGTGCATCATTGTGGACGTTCTGCCTCTTTTCCTATGCTTTCAATGCAATTCCAGTCTACCTCCTGAAATCGGTTTCCTGCAATTCTGCCCCGCTTTCAAGTCCTCTTGGCAGCCTTACTTCAGTCTATTTTTGGACGATAGCTGTCATTTATAACTCTGCAGGTTTGTGAATTACAGTGCCCCTGAGCTCCTTTGTTCAACTCGCTTTCTTTTGAGCTGGCCGCAACACCGCAGGATGGCTTCAGGCCCTAATCTGGTTCCGGCACGGAACGCTGAGCCTTTGGTTATTTCCTCTTCCTGGTGGGAAATGAGAGTTAAATTTGCCCGTCCAGACACCTCCAGCTAGTCTCTCATTGGTTCTCGCTATTCCTGTTCATCTTCCGCAGAAATTGCAAACTGGGCCAAACAGGAGGTTAAAGGGACTGACTCTCCAAGTCGGGAGAGTGTTAGTAAAGCGTCTGGAATGTTGCACCCGAGTACCAAGGTACGAAAACGGAGACATATTTGAACACGTCTCCCGATCACATGGTTGATCATACTCTAGGTTCCACATGCATGTTTTAGCTGAAGGAAGAATACCTTAAACCTGGGTAGTTGAAACCCGTGGAATGGGTACCATGCAATATGACTTCAAAGGGTCTTCATTTGCTCACCGAACCTCTCCAATCCTATCACTGCTGCGTTTATGCCCCTGTACACATGCTTGATTCTCTTTCGGAGACATAGCAATCCATA
Source organism: Stenella coeruleoalba (assembly GCF_951394435.1). Classification (NCBI taxonomy): domain Eukaryota; kingdom Metazoa; phylum Chordata; class Mammalia; order Artiodactyla; family Delphinidae; genus Stenella; species Stenella coeruleoalba. Next base: position 165,859 of record NW_027645994.1, on the reverse strand, counting down.
GGTTTTTAAGATACTTACTAGTCAGGTACATTCTTAGGCGTTTAATATGCGGTGTTGAGTCCATTTCGTTGAGCAAGGAGTAGCTCTTGTCTATTCCATATTTGACTTAAGGAACTTTATCTGTGCTCATTTCAATCTCTGGTTTTATGCAGCACCCCAACTCACCTTTACCCTTAAGCAAGCATAAGTTGGTTTTCTAAATTTGAGACCCTGTTCTGTTCTGTAATTCAGTTCCTATGTAGCCAAGTTTACATTCCGTGTATTACTGATATCTTATGATGTTTCTTTTTCTGTGTGACTTACTTCAGTTAGAATCATCATACCTGAATCCACTCATTGTGCTGCTAAGGGCCTGATGACACAGATTTCATTGCTGAGTGATATTGCTTTGTAAGTAAATACCACAACTTCTTTATCCATTTTTCACTTTCTGCGATGTTGAACTTGTACTGTAAACGAGGTTCTTGTAAACAGAGCCGTTCCAAACTTTGGGGTGGCTGTGTCTTTTTGATTTTAATTTCCCTAAGCTATAGGACCATAAGTGGAAGTGCCCTAGGTTCTGTTGCTTTGTTTTTTAGATGTTTCAGGAAACACCATACACTTCTCCCGAGTGGTTGTTGGCAATTTACATCCCGCCCATCAGCATAACAAGGCTCCCAGTTCTCCATGGCCTGTCCTGCCTTTCTGGATTTTACACTTTTTTCAGATGGCCCTTTTGACCGGGGGGAAGTGAGACTTCATTGTAGTGCAGATTTCCTTTGCAAGCTTGCTTGGTTGGCCAAAAAGGGCGTATGCGTTTTTTCCTGAATATATTCAGGAAAAAACGCATACGCCCTTTTTGGCCAAGTGCATCATTGTGGACGTTCTGCCTCTTTTCCTATGCTTTCAATGCAATTCCAGTCTACCTCCTGAAATCGGTTTCCTGCAATTCTGCCCCGCTTTCAAGTCCTCTTGGCAGCCTTACTTCAGTCTATTTTTGGACGATAGCTGTCATTTATAACTCTGCAGGTTTGTGAATTACAGTGCCCCTGAGCTCCTTTCTTCAACTCGCTTTCTTGTGACCTGGCCGCAACACGGCAGGATGGCTTCAGGCCCTAATCTGGTTCCGGTACGGCACGCTGAGCCTTTGGTTATTTCCTCTTCCTGGTGGGAAATGAGAGTTAAATTTGCCCGTGCAGACACATCCAGCTAGCCTCTCATTGGTTCTCGCTATTCCTGTTCATCTTCCGCAGAAATTGCAAACTGGGCCAAACAGGAGGTTAAAGGCGCTGACTCTCCAAGTGGGGAGAGTGTTAGTAAAACGTCTGGAATGTTGCACCCGAGTACCAGGGGAGGAAAACTGAGACATATTTGAACACGTCTCCCGTTCACATGGTTGATCATACTTGGGTTCCACATGCATGTTTTAGCTGAAGGAAGAATACCTAAAACCTGGGTAGTTGAAACCCGTGGAATGGGTACCATGCAATATGACTTCAAAGGGTCTTCATTTGCTCACCGAACCTCTCCAATCCTATCACTGCTGCGTTTATGCCCCTGTACACATGCTTGATTCTCTTTTGGAGACATAGCAATCCATAGGTTTTAAGATACTTACTAGTCAGGTACATTCTCAGGCGTTTAATATGCGGTGTTGAGTCCATTTCGTTGAGCAAGGAGTAGCTCTTGTCTATTCCATATTTGGCTTAAGGAACTTTATCTGTGCTCATTTCAATCTCTGGTTTTATGCAGCACCCCAACTCACCTTTACCCTTAAGCAAGCATAAGTTGGTTTTCTAAATTTGAGACCCTGTTCTGTTTTGGAATTCAGTTCCTGTGTAGCCAAGTTTACATTCCGTGTATTACTGATATCTTATGATGTTTCTTTTTCTGTGTGACTTATTTCAGTTAGAATCATAGTACCTGAATCTACTCATTATGCTGCTACGGGCCTGATGACATAGATTTCATTGCTGACTGATACTGCATTGTACGTAAGTACCACAAGTGCTTTATCCATTTTTCACTTTCTGCGATGTTGAACTTGTACTGTAAACAAGGTTGTTGTAAACAGAGCCGTTCCAAACTTTGGGGTGGCTGTGTCTTTTTGATTTTAATTTCCCTAAGCTATAGGACCATAAGTGGAAGTGCCCTAGGCTCTGTTGCTTTGTTTTTTAGATGTTTCAGGAAACACCATACACTTCTCCCGAGTGGTTGTTGGCAATTTACATCCCGCCCATCAGCATAACAAGGCTCCCAGTTCTCCATGGCCTGTCCTGCCTTTCTGGATTTTACACTTTTTTCAGATGGCCCTTTTGACCGGGGGGAAGTGAGACTTCATTGTAGTGCAGATTTCCTTTGCAAGCTTGCTTGGTTGGCCAAAAAGGGCGTATGCGTTTTTTCCTGAATATATTCAGGAAAAAACGCATACGCCCTTTTTGGCCAAGTGCATCATTGTGGACGTTCTGCCTCTTTTCCTATGCTTTCAATGCAATTCCAGTCTACCTCCTGAAATCGGTTTCCTGCAATTCTGCCCCGCTTTCAAGTCCCCTTGGCAGCCTTACTTCAGTCTATTTTTGGACGATAGCTGTCATTTATAACTCTGCAGGTTTGTGAATTACAGTGCCCCTGAGCTCCTTTGTTCAACTCGCTTTCTTTTGAGCTGGCCGCAACACCGCAGGATGGCTTCAGGCCCTAATCTGGTTCCGGCACGGCACGCTGAGCCTTTGGTTATTTCCTCTTCCTGGTGGGAAATGAGAGTTAAATTTGCCCGTCCAGACACCTCCAGCTAGTCTCTCATTGGTTCTCGCTATTCCTGTTCATCTTCCGCAGAAATTGCAAACTGGGCCAAACAGGAGGTTAAAGGGACTGACTCTCCAAGTCGGGAGAGTGTTAGTAAAGCGTCTGGAATGTTGCACCCGAGTACCAGGGTACGAAAACTGAGACATATTTGAACACGTCTCCCGATCACATGGTTGATCATACTCTAGGTTCCACATGCATGTTTTAGCTGAAGGAAGAATACCTTAAACCTGGGTAGTTGAAACCCGTGGAATGGGTACCATGCAATATGACTTCAAAGGGTCTTCATTTGCTCACCGAACCTCTCCAATCCTATCACTGCTGCGTTTATGCCCCTGTACACATGCTTGATTCTCTTTCGGAGACATAGCAATCCATAGGTTTTTAAGATACTTACTAGTCAGGTACATTCTTAGGCGTTTAATATGCGGTGTTGAGTCCATTTCGTTGAGCAAGGAGTAGCTCTTGTCTATTCCATATTTGACTTAAGGAACTTTATCTGTGCTCATTTCAATCTCTGGTTTTATGCAGCACCCCAACTCACCTTTACCCTTAAGCAAGCATAAGTTGGTTTTCTAAATTTGAGACCCTGTTCTGTTCTGTAATTCAGTTCCTATGTAGCCAAGTTTACATTCCGTGTATTACTGATATCTTATGATGTTTCTTTTTCTGTGTGACTTACTTCAGTTAGAATCATCATACCTGAATCCACTCATTGTGCTGCTAAGGGCCTGATGACACAGATTTCATTGCTGAGTGATATTGCTTTGTAAGTAAATACCACAACTTCTTTATCCATTTTTCACTTTCTGCGATGTTGAACTTGTACTGTAAACGAGGTTCTTGTAAACAGAGCCGTTCCAAACTTTGGGGTGGCTGTGTCTTTTTGATTTTAATTTCCCTAAGCTATAGGACCATAAGTGGAAGTGCCCTAGGTTCTGTTGCTTTGTTTTTTAGATGTTTCAGGAAACACCATACACTTCTCCCGAGTGGTTGTTGGCAATTTACATCCCGCCCATCAGCATAACAAGGCTCCCAGTTCTCCATGGCCTGTCCTGCCTTTCTGGATTTTACACTTTTTTCAGATGGCCCTTTTGACCGGGGGGAAGTGAGACTTCATTGTAGTGCAGATTTCCTTTGCAAGCTTGCTTGGTTGGCCAAAAAGGGCGTATGCGTTTTTTCCTGAATATATTCAGGAAAAAACGCATACGCCCTTTTTGGCCAAGTGCATCATTGTGGACGTTCTGCCTCTTTTCCTATGCTTTCAATGCAATTCCAGTCTACCTCCTGAAATCGGTTTCCTGCAATTCTGCCCCGCTTTCAAGTCCTCTTGGCAGCCTTACTTCAGTCTATTTTTGGACGATAGCTGTCATTTATAACTCTGCAGGTTTGTGAATTACAGTGTCCCTGAGCTCCTTTCTTCAACTCGCTTTCTTTTGAGCTGGCCGCAACACCGCAGGATGGCTTCAGGCCCTAATCTGGTTCCGGCACGGCACGCTGAGCCTTTGGTTATTTCCTCTTCCTGGTGGGAAATGAGAGTTAAATTTGCCCGTCCAGACACCTCCAGCTAGCCTCTCATTGGTTCTCGCTATTCCTGTTCATCTTCCGCAGAAATTGCAAACTGGGCCAAACAGGAGGTTAAAGGCGCTGACTCTCCAAGTGGGGAGAGTGTTAGTAAAGCGTCTGGAATGTTGCACCCGAGTACCAGGGGAGGAAAACTGAGACATATTTGAACACGTCTCCCGTTCACATGGTTGATCATACTTGGGTTCCACATGCATGTTTTAGCTGAAGGAAGAATACCTAAAACCTGGGTAGTTGAAACCCGTGGAATGGGTACCATGCAATATGACTTCAAAGGGTCTTCATTTGCTCACCGAACCTCTCCAATCCTATCACTGCTGCGTTTATGCCCCTGTAGACATGCTTGATTCTCTTTTGGAGACATAGCAATCCATAGGTTTTAAGATACTTACTAGTCAGGTACATTCTCAGGCGTTTAATATGCGGTGTTGAGTCCATTTCGTTGAGCAAGGAGTAGCTCTTGTCTATTCCATATTTGGCTTAAGGAACTTTATCTGTGCTCATTTCAATCTCTGGTTTTATGCAGCACCCCAACTCACCTTTACCCTTAAGCAAGCATAAGTTGGTTTTCTAAATTTGAGACCCTGTTCTGTTTTGGAATTCAGTTCCTGTGTAGCCAAGTTTACATTCCGTGTATTACTGATATCTTATGATGTTTCTTTTTCTGTGTGACTTATTTCAGTTAGAATCATAGTACCTGAATCTACTCATTATGCTGCTACGGGCCTGATGACATAGATTTCATTGCTGAGTGATACTGCATTGTACGTAAGTACCACAAGTGCTTTATCCATTTTTCACTTTCTGCGATGTTGAACTTGTACTGTAAACAAGGTTCTTGTAAACAGAGCCGTTCCAAACTTTGGGGTGGCTGTGTCTTTTTGATTTTAATTTCCCTAAGCTATAGGACCATAAGTGGAAGTGCCCTAGGCTCTGTTGCTTTGTTTTTTAGATGTTTCAGGAAACACCATACACTTCTCCCGAGTGGTTGTTGGCAATTTACATCCCGCCCATCAGCATAACAAGGCTCCCAGTTCTCCATGGCCTGTCCTGCCTTTCTGGATTTTACACTTTTTTCAGATGGCCCTTTTGACCGGGGGGAAGTGAGACTTCATTGTAGTGCAGATTTCCTTTGCAAGCTTGCTTGGTTGGCCAAAAAGGGCGTATGCGTTTTTTCCTGAATATATTCAGGAAAAAACGCATACGCCCTTTTTGGCCAAGTGCATCATTGTGGACGTTCTGCCTCTTTTCCTATGCTTTCAATGCAATTCCAGTCTACCTCCTGAAATCGGTTTCCTGCAATTCTGCCCCGCTTTCAAGTCCTCTTGGCAGCCTTACTTCAGTCTATTTTTGGACGATAGCTGTCATTTATAACTCTGCAGGTTTGTGAATTACAGTGCCCCTGAGCTCCTTTGTTCAACTCGCTTTCTTTTGAGCTGGCCGCAACACCGCAGGATGGCTTCAGGCCCTAATCTGGTTCCGGCACGGCACGCTGAGCCTTTGGTTATTTCCTCTTCCTGGTGGGAAATGAGAGTTAAATTTGCCCGTCCAGACACCTCCAGCTAGTCTCTCATTGGTTCTCGCTATTCCTGTTCATCTTCCGCAGAAATTGCAAACTGGGCCAAACAGGAGGTTAAAGGGACTGACTCTCCAAGTCGGGAGAGTGTTAGTAAAGCGTCTGGAATGTTGCACCCGAGTACCAGGGTACGAAAACTGAGACATATTTGAACACGTCTCCCGATCACATGGTTGATCATACTCTAGGTTCCACATGCATGTTTTAGCTGAAGGAAGAATACCTTAAACCTGGGTAGTTGAAACCCGTGGAATGGGTACCATGCAATATGACTTCAAAGGGTCTTCATTTGCTCACCGAACCTCTCCAATCCTATCACTGCTGCGTTTATGCCCCTGTACACATGCTTGATTCTCTTTCGGAGACATAGCAATCCATAGGTTTTTAAGATACTTACTAGTCAGGTATATTCTTAGGCGTTTAATATGCGGTGTTGAGTCCATTTCGTTGAGCAAGGAGTAGCTCTTGTCTATTCCATATTTGACTTAAGGAACTTTATCTGTGCTCATTTCAATCTCTGGTTTTATGCAGCACCCCAACTCACCTTTACCCTTAAGCAAGCATAAGTTGGTTTTCTAAATTTGAGACCCTGTTCTGTTCTGTAATTCAGTTCCTATGTAGCCAAGTTTACATTCCGTGTATTACTGATATCTTATGATGTTTCTTTTTCTGTGTGACTTACTTCAGTTAGAATCATCATACCTGAATCCACTCATTGTGCTGCTAAGGGCCTGATGACACAGATTTCATTGCTGAGTGATATTGCTTTGTAAGTAAATACCACAACTTCTTTATCCATTTTTCACTTTCTGCGATGTTGAACTTGTACTGTAAACGAGGTTCTTGTAAACAGAGCCGTTCCAAACTTTGGGGTGGCTGTGTCTTTTTGATTTTAATTTCCCTAAGCTATAGGACCATAAGTGGAAGTGCCCTAGGTTCTGTTGCTTTGTTTTTTAGATGTTTCAGGAAACACCATACACTTCTCCCGAGTGGTTGTTGGCAATTTACATCCCGCCCATCAGCATAACAAGGCTCCCAGTTCTCCATGGCCTGTCCTGCCTTTCTGGATTTTACACTTTTTTCAGATGGCCCTTTTGACCGGGGGGAAGTGAGACTTCATTGTAGTGCAGATTTCCTTTGCAAGCTTGCTTGGTTGGCCAAAAAGGGCGTATGCGTTTTTTCCTGAATATATTCAGGAAAAAACGCATACGCCCTTTTTGGCCAAGTGCATCATTGTGGACGTTCTGCCTCTTTTCCTATGCTTTCAATGCAATTCCAGTCTACCTCCTGAAATCGGTTTCCTGCAATTCTGCCCCGCTTTCAAGTCCTCTTGGCAGCCTTACTTCAGTCTATTTTTGGACGATAGCTGTCATTTATAACTCTGCAGGTTTGTGAATTACAGTGCCCCTGAGCTCCTTTCTTCAACTCGCTTTCTTTTGAGCTGGCCGCAACACCGCAGGATGGCTTCAGGCCCTAATCTGGTTCCGGCACGGCACGCTGAGCCTTTGGTTATTTCCTCTTCCTGGTGGGAAATGAGAGTTAAATTTGCCCATCCAGACACCTCCAGCTAGCCTCTCATTGGTTCTCGCTATTCCTGTTCATCTTCCGCAGAAATTGCAAACTGGGCCAAACAGGAGGTTAAAGGCGCTGACTCTCCAAGTGGGGAGAGTGTTAGTAAAGCGTCTGGAATGTTGCACCCGAGTACCAGGGGAGGAAAACTGAGACATATTTGAACACGTCTCCCGTTCACATGGTTGATCATACTTGGGTTCCACATGCATGTTTTAGCTGAAGGAAGAATACCTAAAACCTGGATAGTTGAAACCCGTGGAATGGGTACCATGCAATATGACTTCAAAGGGTCTTCATTTGCTCACCGAACCTCTCCAATCCTATCACTGCTGCGTTTATGCCCCTGTACACATGCTTGATTCTCTTTTGGAGACATAGCAATCCATAGGTTTTAAGATACTTACTAGTCAGGTACATTCTTAGGCGTTTAATATGCGGTGTTGAGTCCATTTCGTTGAGCAAGGAGTAGCTCTTGTCTATTCCATATTTGGCTTAAGGAACTTTATCTGTGCTCATTTCAATCTCTGGTTTTATGCAGCAACCCAACTCACCTTTACCCTTAAGCAAGCATAAGTTGGTTTTCTAAATTTGAGACCCTGTTCTGTTTTGGAATTCAGTTCCTGTGTAGCCAAGTTTACATTCCGTGTATTACTGATATCTTATGATGTTTCTTTTTCTGTGTGACTTATTTCAGTTAGAATCATAGTACCTGAATCTACTCATTATGCTGCTACGGGCGTGATGACATAGATTTCATTGCTGAGTGATACTGCATTGTACGTAAGTACCACAAGTGCTTTATCCATTTTTCACTTTCTGCGATGTTGAACTTGTACTGTAAACGAGGTTCTTGTAAACAGAGCCGTTCCAAACTTTGGGGTGGCTGTGTCTTTTTGATTTTAATTTCCCTAAGCTATAGGACCATAAGTGGAAGTGCCCTAGGTTCTGTTGCTTTGTTTTTTAGATGTTTCAGGAAACACCATACACTTCTCCCGAGTGGTTGTTGGCAATTTACATCCCGCCCATCAGCATAACAAGGCTCCCAGTTCTCCATGGCCTGTCCTGCCTTTCTGGATTTTACACTTTTTTCAGATGGCCCTTTTGACCGGGGGGAAGTGAGACTTCATTGTAGTGCAGATTTCCTTTGCAAGCTTGCTTGGTTGGCCAAAAAGGGCGTATGCGTTTTTTCCTGAATATATTCAGGAAAAAACGCATACGCCCTTTTTGGCCAAGTGCATCATTGTGGACGTTCTGCCTCTTTTCCTATGCTTTCAATGCAATTCCAGTCTACCTCCTGAAATCGGTTTCCTGCAATTCTGCCCCGCTTTCAAGTCCTCTTGGCAGCCTTACTTCAGTCTATTTTTGGACGATAGCTGTCATTTATAACTCTGCAGGTTTGTGAATTACAGTGCCCCTGAGCTCCTTTGTTCAACTCGCTTTCTTTTGAGCTGGCCGCAACACCGCAGGATGGCTTCAGGCCCTAATCTGGTTCCGGCACGGCACGCTGAGCCTTTGGTTATTTCCTCTTCCTGGTGGGAAATGAGAGTTAAATTTGCCCGTCCAGACACCTCCAGCTAGTCTCTCATTGGTTCTCGCTATTCCTGTTCATCTTCCGCAGAAATTGCAAACTGGGCCAAACAGGAGGTTAAAGGGACTGACTCTCCAAGTCGGGAGAGTGTTAGTAAAGCGTCTGGAATGTTGCACCCGAGTACCAGGGTACGAAAACTGAGACATATTTGAACACGTCTCCCGATCACATGGTTGATCATACTCTAGGTTCCACATGCATGTTTTAGCTGAAGGAAGAATACCTAAAACCTGGGTAGTTGAAACCCGTGGAATGGGTACCATGCAATATGACTTCAAAGGGTCTTCATTTGCTCACCGAACCTCTCCAATCCTATCACTGCTGCGTTTATGCCCCTGTACACATGCTTGATTCTCTTTCGGAGACATAGCAATCCATAGGTTTTTAAGATACTTACTAGTCAGGTATATTCTTAGGCGTTTAATATGCGGTGTTGAGTCCATTTCGTTGAGCAAGGAGTAGCTCTTGTCTATTCCATATTTGACTTAAGGAACTTTATCTGTGCTCATTTCAATCTCTGGTTTTATGCAGCACCCCAACTCACCTTTACCCTTAAGCAAGCATAAGTTGGTTTTCTAAATTTGAGACCCTGTTCTGTTCTGTAATTCAGTTCCTGTGTAGCCAAGTTTACATTCCGTGTATTACTGATATCTTATGATGTTTCTTTTTCTGTGTGACTTACTTCAGTTAGAATCATCATACCTGAATCCACTCATTGTGCTGCTAAGGGCCTGATGACACAGATTTCATTGCTGAGTGATATTGCTTTGTAAGTAAATACCACAACTTCTTTATCCATTTTTCACTTTCTGCGATGTTGAACTTGTACTGTAAACGAGGTTCTTGTAAACAGAGCCGTTCCAAACTTTGGGGTGGCTGTGTCTTTTTGATTTTAATTTCCCTAAGCTATAGGACCATAAGTGGAAGTGCCCTAGGTTCTGTTGCTTTGTTTTTTAGATGTTTCAGGAAACACCATACACTTCTCCCGAGTGGTTGTTGGCAATTTACATCCCGCCCATCAGCATAACAAGGCTCCCAGTTCTCCATGGCCTGTCCTGCCTTTCTGGATTTTACACTTTTTTCAGATGGCCCTTTTGACCGGGGGGAAGTGAGACTTCATTGTAGTGCAGATTTCCTTTGCAAGCTTGCTTGGTTGGCCAAAAAGGGCGTATGCGTTTTTTCCTGAATATATTCAGGAAAAAACGCATACGCCCTTTTTGGCCAAGTGCATCATTGTGGACGTTCTGCCTCTTTTCCTATGCTTTCAATGCAATTCCAGTCTACCTCCTGAAATCGGTTTCCTGCAATTCTGCCCCGCTTTCAAGTCCTCTTGGCAGCCTTACTTCAGTCTATTTTTGGACGATAGCTGTCATTTATAACTCTGCAGGTTTGTGAATTACAGTGCCCCTGAGCTCCTTTCTTCAACTCGCTTTCTTTTGAGCTGGCCGCAACACCGCAGGATGGCTTCAGGCCCTAATCTGGTTCCGGCACGGCACGCTGAGCCTTTGGTTATTTCCTCTTCCTGGTGGGAAATGAGAGTTAAATTTGCCCATCCAGACACCTCCAGCTAGCCTCTCATTGGTTCTCGCTATTCCTGTTCATCTTCCGCAGAAATTGCAAACTGGGCCAAACAGGAGGTTAAAGGCGCTGACTCTCCAAGTGGGGAGAGTGTTAGTAAAGCGTCTGGAATGTTGCACCCGAGTACCAGGGGAGGAAAACTGAGACATATTTGAACACGTCTCCCGTTCACATGGTTGATCATACTTGGGTTCCACATGCATGTTTTAGCTGAAGGAAGAATACCTAAAACCTGGATAGTTGAAACCCGTGGAATGGGTACCATGCAATATGACTTCAAAGGGTCTTCATTTGCTCACCGAACCTCTCCAATCCTATCACTGCTGCGTTTATGCCCCTGTACACATGCTTGATTCTCTTTTGGAGACATAGCAATCCATAGGTTTTAAGATACTTACTAGTCAGGTACATTCTTAGGCGTTTAATATGCGGTGTTGAGTCCATTTCGTTGAGCAAGGAGTAGCTCTTGTCTATTCCATATTTGGCTTAAGGAACTTTATCTGTGCTCATTTCAATCTCTGGTTTTATGCAGCAACCCAACTCACCTTTACCCTTAAGCAAGCATAAGTTGGTTTTCTAAATTTGAGACCCTGTTCTGTTTTGGAATTCAGTTCCTGTGTAGCCAAGTTTACATTCCGTGTATTACTGATATCTTATGATGTTTCTTTTTCTGTGTGACTTATTTCAGTTAGAATCATAGTACCTGAATCTACTCATTATGCTGCTACGGGCCTGATGACATAGATTTCATTGCTGAGTGATACTGCATTGTACGTAAGTACCACAAGTGCTTTATCCATTTTTCACTTTCTGCGATGTTGAACTTGTACTGTAAACAAGGTTCTTGTAAACAGAGCCGTTCCAAACTTTGGGGTGGCTGTGTCTTTTTGATTTTAATTTCCCTAAGCTATAGGACCATAAGTGGAAGTGCCCTAGGCTCTGTTGCTTTGTTTTTTAGATGTTTCAGGAAACACCATACACTTCTCCCGAGTGGTTGTTGGCAATTTACATCCCGCCCATCAGCATAACAAGGCTCCCAGTTCTCCATGGCCTGTCCTGCCTTTCTGGATTTTACACTTTTTTCAGATGGTCCTTTTGACCGGGGGGAAGTGAGACTTCATTGTAGTGCAGATTTCCTTTGCAAGCTTGCTTGGTTGGCCAAAAAGGGCGTATGCGTTTTTTCCTGAATATATTCAGGAAAAAACGCATACGCCCTTTTTGGCCAAGTGCATCATTGTGGACGTTCTGCCTCTTTTCCTATGCTTTCAATGCAATTCCAGTCTACCTCCTGAAATCGGTTTCCTGCAATTCTGCCCCGCTTTCAAGTCCTCTTGGCAGCCTTACTTCAGTCTATTTTTGGACGATAGCTGTCATTTATAACTCTGCAGGTTTGTGAATTACAGTGCCCCTGAGCTCCTTTGTTCAACTCGCTTTCTTTTGAGCTGGCCGCAACACCGCAGGATGGCTTCAGGCCCTAATCTGGTTCCGGCACGGCACGCTGAGCCTTTGGTTATTTCCTCTTCCTGGTGGGAAATGAGAGTTAAATTTGCCCGTCCAGACACCTCCAGCTAGTCTCTCATTGGTTCTCGCTATTCCTGTTCATCTTCCGCAGAAATTGCAAACTGGGCCAAACAGGAGGTTAAAGGGACTGACTCTCCAAGTCGGGAGAGTGTTAGTAAAGCGTCTGGAATGTTGCACCCGAGTACCAGGGGAAGAAAACTGAGACATATTTGAACACGTCTCCCGATCACATGGTTGATCATACTCTAGGTTCCACATGCATGTTTTAGCTGAAGGAAGAATACCTTAAACCTGGGTAGTTGAAACCCGTGGAATGGGTACCATGCAATATGACTTCAAAGGGTCTTCATTTGCTCACCGAACCTCTCCAATCCTATCACTGCTGCGTTTATGCCCCTGTACACATGCTTGATTCTCTTTCGGAGACATAGCAATCCATAGGTTTTAAGATACTTACTAGTCAGGTACATTCTTAGGCGTTTAATATGCGGTGTTGAGTCCATTTCGTTGAGCAAGGAGTAGCTCTTGTCTATTCCATATTTGGCTTAAGGAACTTTATCTGTGCTCATTTCAATCTCTGGTTTTATGCAGCACCCCAACTCACCTTTACCCTTAAGCAAGCATAAGTTGGTTTTCTAAATTTGAGTCCCTGTTCTGTTCTGTAATTCAGTTCCTGTGTAGCCAAGTTTACATTCCGTGTATTACTGATATCTTATGATGTTTCTTTTTCTGTGTGACTTACTTCAGTTAGAATCATCATACCTGAATCCACTCATTGTGCTGCTAAGGGCCTGATGACACAGATTTCATTGCTGAGTGATATTGCTTTGTAAGTAAATACCACAACTTCTTTATCCATTTTTCACTTTCTGCGATGTTGAACTTGTACTGTAAACGAGGTTCTTGTAAACAGAGCCGTTCCAAACTTTGGGGTGGCTGTGTCTTTTTGATTTTAATTTCCCTAAGCTATAGGACCATAAGTGGAAGTGCCCTAGGTTCTGTTGCTTTGTTTTTTAGATGTTTCAGGAAACACCATACACTTCTCCCGAGTGGTTGTTGGCAATTTACATCCCGCCCATCAGCATAACAAGGCTCCCAGTTCTCCATGGCCTGTCCTGCCTTTCTGGATTTTACACTTTTTTCAGATGGCCCTTTTGACCGGGGGGAAGTGAGACTTCATTGTAGTGCAGATTTCCTTTGCAAGCTTGCTTGGTTGGCCAAAAAGGGCGTATGCGTTTTTTCCTGAATATATTCAGGAAAAAACGCATACGCCCTTTTTGGCCAAGTGCATCATTGTGGACGTTCTGCCTCTTTTCCTATGCTTTCAATGCAATTCCAGTCTACCTCCTGAAATCGGTTTCCTGCAATTCTGCCCCGCTTTCAAGTCCTCTTGGCAGCCTTACTTCAGTCTATTTTTGGACGATAGCTGTCATTTATAACTCTGCAGGTTTGTGAATTACAGTGCCCCTGAGCTCCTTTCTTCAACTCGCTTTCTTGTGACCTGGCCGCAACACCGCAAGATGGCTTCAGGCCCTAATCTGGTTCCGGCACGGCACGCTGAGCCTTTGGTTATTTCCTCTTCCTGGTGGGAAATGAGAGTTAAATTTGCCCGTCCAGACACCTCCAGCTAGCCTCTCATTGGTTCTCGCTATTCCTGTTCATCTTCCGCAGAAATTGCAAACTGGGCCAAACAGGAGGTTAAAGGCGCTGACTCTCCAAGTGGGGAGAGTGTTAGTAAAGCGTCTGGAATGTTGCACCCGAGTACCAGGGGAGGAAAACTGAGACATATTTGAACACGTCTCCCGTTCACATGGTTGATCATACTTGGGTTCCACATGCATGTTTTAGCTGAAGGAAGAATACCTTAAACCTGGAGAGTTAAGACCCGTGTAATGGGTACCATGCAATATGACTTCAAAGGGTCTTCATTTGCTCACCGAACCTCTCCAATCCTATCACTGCTGCGTTTATGCCCCTGTACACATGCTTGATTCTCTTTCGGAGACATAGCAATCCATAGGTTTTTAAGATACTTACTAGTCAGGTACATTCTTAGGCGTTTAATATGCGGTGTTGAGTCCATTTCGTTGAGCAAGGAGTAGCTCTTGTCTATTCCATATTTGACTTAAGGAACTTTATCTGTGCTCATTTCAATCTCTGGTTTTATGCAGCACCCCAACTCACCTTTACCCTTAAGCAAGCATAAGTTGGTTTTCTAAATTTGAGACCCTGTTCTGTTCTGTAATTCAGTTCCTGTGTAGCCAAGTTTACATTCCGTGTATTACTGATATCTTATGATGTTTCTTTTTCTGTGTTACTTACTTCAGTTAGAATCATCATACCCGAATCCACTCATTGTGTTGCTAAGGGCCTGATGACACAGATTTCATTGCTGAGTGATATTGCTTTGTAAGTAAATACCACAACTTCTTTATCCATTTTTCACTTTCTGCGATGTTGAACTTGTACTGTAAACGAGGTTCTTGTAAACAGAGCCGTTCCAAACTTTGGGGTGGCTGTGTCTTTTTGATTTTAATTTCCCTAAGCTATAGGACCATAAGTGGAAGTGCCCTAGGTTCTGTTGCTTTGTTTTTTAGATGTTTCAGGAAACACCATACACTTCTCCCGAGTGGTTGTTGGCAATTTACATCCCGCCCATCAGCATAACAAGGCTCCCAGTTCTCCATGGCCTGTCCTGCCTTTCTGGATTTTACACTTTTTTCAGATGGCCCTTTTGACCGGGGGGAAGTGAGACTTCATTGTAGTGCAGATTTCCTTTGCAAGCTTGCTTGGTTGGCCAAAAAGGGCGTATGCGTTTTTTCCTGAATATATTCAGGAAAAAACGCATACGCCCTTTTTGGCCAAGTGCATCATTGTGGACGTTCTGCCTCTTTTCCTATGCTTTCAATGCAATTCCAGTCTACCTCCTGAAATCGGTTTCCTGCAATTCTGCCCCGCTTTCAAGTCCTCTTGGCAGCCTTACTTCAGTCTATTTTTGGACGATAGCTGTCATTTATAACTCTGCAGGTTTGTGAATTACAGTGCCCCTGAGCTCCTTTCTTCAACTCGCTTTCTTGTGACCTGGCCGCAACACCGCAGGATGGCTTCAGGACCTAATCTGGTTCCGGCACGGCACGCTGAGCCTTTGGTTAATTCCTCTTCCTGGTGGGGAATGAGAGTTAAATTTGCCCGTCCAGACACCTCCAGCTAGCCTCTCATTGGTTCTCGCTATTCCTGTCCATCTTTCGCAGAAATTGCAAACTGGGCCAAACAGGAGGTTAAAGGGACTGACTCTCCAAGTCTGGAGAGTGTTAGTAAAGTGTCTGGAATGTTGCACCCAAGTACCAGGGTACGAAAACTGAGACATATTTGAACACGTCTCCCAATCACATGGTTGATCATACTCTAGGTTCCACATGCATGTTTTAGCTGAAGGAAGAATACCTTAAACCTGGGTAGTTGAAACCCGTGGAATGGGTACCATGCAATATGACTTCAAAGGGTCTTCATTTGCTCACCGAACCTCTTCAATCCTATCACTGCTGCGTTTATGCCCCTGTACACATGCTTGATTCTCTTTTGGAGACATAGCAATCCATAGGTTTTAAGATACTTACTAGTCAGGAACATTCTTAGGCGTTTAATATGGGGTGTTGAGTCCATTTCTTTGAGCAAGGAGTAGCTCTTGTCTATTCCATATTTGGCTTAAGGAACTTTATCTGTGCTCATTTCAATCTCTGGTTTTATGCAGCACCCCAACTCACCTTTACCCTTAAGCAAGCATAAGTTGGTTTTCTAAATTTGAGACCATGTTCTGTTCTGTAATTCAGTTCCTGTGTAGCCAAGTTTACATTCCGTGTATTACTGATATCTTATGATGTTTCTTTTTCTGTGTGACTTACTTCAGTTAGAATCATCATACCTGAATCCACTCATTGTGCTGCTAAGGGCCTGATGACACAGATTTCATTGCTGAGTGATATTGCTTTGTAAGTAAATACCACAACTTCTTTATCCATTTTTCACTTTCTGCGATGTTGAACTTGTACTGTAAACGAGGTTCTTGTAAACAGAGCCGTTCCAAACTTTGGGGTGGCTGTGTCTTTTTGATTTTAATTTCCCTAAGCTATAGGACCATAAGTGGAAGTGCCCTAGGTTCTGTTGCTTTGTTTTTTAGATGTTTCAGGAAACACCATACACTTCTCCCGAGTGGTTGTTGGCAATTTACATCCCGCCCATCAGCATAACAAGGCTCCCAGTTCTCCATGGCCTGTCCTGCCTTTCTGGATTTTACACTTTTTTCAGATGGCCCTTTTGACCGGGGGGAAGTGAGACTTCATTGTAGTGCAGATTTCCTTTGCAAGCTTGCTTGGTTGGCCAAAAAGGGCGTATGCGTTTTTTCCTGAATATATTCAGGAAAAAACGCATACGCCCTTTTTGGCCAGGTGCATCATTGTGGACGTTCTGCCTCTTTTCCTATGCTTTCAATGCAATTCCAGTCTACCTCCTGAAATCGGTTTCCTGCAATTCTGCCCCGCTTTCAAGTCCTCTTGGCAGCCTTACTTCAGTCTATTTTTGGACGATAGCTGTCATTTATAACTCTGCAGGTTTGTGAATTACAGTGCCCCTGAGCTCCTTTGTTCAACTCGCTTTCTTTTGAGCTGGCCGCAACACCGCAGGATGGCTTCAGGCCCTAATCTGGTTCCGGTACGGCACGCTGAGCCTTTGGTTATTTCCTCTTCCTGTTGGGAAATGAGAGTTAAATTTGCCCGTCCAGACACCTCCAGCTAGCCTCTCATTGGTTCTCGCTATTCCTGTTCATCTTCCGCAGAAATTGCAAACTGTGCCAAACAGGAGGTTAAAGGCGCTGACTCTCCAAGTGGGGAGAGTGTTAGTAAAGCGTCTGGAATGTTGCACCCGAGTACCAGGGGAGGAAAACTGAGACATATTTGAACACGTCTCCCGTTCACATGGTTGATCATACTTGGGTTCCACATGCATGTTTTAGCTGAAGGAAGAATACCTAAAACCTGGGTAGTTGAAACCCGTGGAATGGGTACCATGCAATATGACTTCAAAGGGTCTTCATTTGCTCACCAAACCTCTCCAATCCTATCACTGCTGCGTTTATGCCCCTGTACACATGCTTGATTCTCTTTTGGAGACATAGCAATCCATAGGTTTTAAGATACTTACTAGTCAGGTACATTCTTAGGCGTTTAATATGCGGTGTTGAGTCCATTTCGTTGAGCAAGGAGTAGCTCTTGTCTATTCCATATTTGGCTTAAGGAACTTTATCTGTGCTCATTTCAATCTCTGGTTTTATGCAGCAACCCAACTCACCTTTACCCTTAAGCAAGCATAAGTTGGTTTTCTGAATTTGAGACCCTGTTCTGTTTTGGAATTCAGTTCCTGTGTAGCCAAGTTTACATTCCGTGTATTACTGATATCTTATGATGTTTCTTTTTCTGTGTGACTTATTTCAGTTAGAATCATCATACCTGAATCCACTCATTGTGCTGCTAAGGGCCTGATGACACAGATTTCATTGCTGAGTGATATTGCTTTGTAAGTAAATACCACAACTTCTTTATCCATTTTTCACTTTCTGCGATGTTGAACTTGTACTGTAAACGAGGTTCTTGTAAACAGAGCCGTTCCAAACTTTGGGGTGGCTGTGTCTTTTTGATTTTAATTTCCCTAAGCTATAGGACCATAAGTGGAAGTGCCCTAGGTTCTGTTGCTTTGTTATTTAGATGTTTCAGGAAACACCATACACTTCTCCCGAGTGGTTGTTGGCAATTTACATCCCGCCCATCAGCATAACAAGGCTCCCAGTTCTCCATGGCCTGTCCTGCCTTTCTGGATTTTACACTTTTTTCAGATGGCCCTTTTGACCGGGGGGAAGTGAGACTTCATTGTAGTGCAGATTTCCTTTGCAAGCTTGCTTGGTTGGCCAAAAAGGGCGTATGCGTTTTTTCCTGAATATATTCAGGAAAAAACGCATACGCCCTTTTTGGCCAAGTGCATCATTGTGGACGTTCTGCCTCTTTTCCTATGCTTTCAATGCAATTCCAGTCTACCTCCTGAAATCGGTTTCCTGCAATTCTGCCCCGCTTTCAAGTCCTCTTGGCAGCCTTACTTCAGTCTATTTTTGGACGATAGCTGTCATTTATAACTCTGCAGGTTTGTGAATTACAGTGCCCCTGAGCTCCTTTCTTCAACTCGCTTTCTTGTGACCTGGCCGCAACACCGCAGGATGGCTTCAGGACCTAATCTGGTTCCGGCACGGCACGCTGAGCCTTTGGTTAATTCCTCTTCCTGGTGGGGAATGAGAGTTAAATTTGCCCGTCCAGACACCTCCAGCTAGCCTCTCATTGGTTCTCGCTATTCCTGTCCATCTTTCGCAGAAATTGCAAACTGGGCCAAACAGGAGGTTAAAGGGACTGACTCTCCAAGTCTGGAGAGTGTTAGTAAAGTGTCTGGAATGTTGCACCCAAGTACCAGGGTACGAAAACTGAGACATATTTGAACACGTCTCCCAATCACATGGTTGATCATACTCTAGGTTCCACATGCATGTTTTAGCTGAAGGAAGAATACCTTAAACCTGGGTAGTTGAAACCCGTGGAATGGGTACCATGCAATATGACTTCAAAGGGTCTTCATTTGCTCACCGAACCTCTTCAATCCTATCACTGCTGCGTTTATGCCCCTGTACACATGCTTGATTCTCTTTTGGAGACATAGCAATCCATAGGTTTTAAGATACTTACTAGTCAGGAACATTCTTAGGCGTTTAATATGGGGTGTTGAGTCCATTTCTTTGAGCAAGGAGTAGCTCTTGTCTATTCCATATTTGGCTTAAGGAACTTTATCTGTGCTCATTTCAATCTCTGGTTTTATGCAGCACCCCAACTCACCTTTACCCTTAAGCAAGCATAAGTTGGTTTTCTAAATTTGAGACCATGTTCTGTTCTGTAATTCAGTTCCTGTGTAGCCAAGTTTACATTCCGTGTATTACTGATATCTTATGATGTTTCTTTTTCTGTGTGACTTACTTCAGTTAGAATCATCATACCTGAATCCACTCATTGTGCTGCTAAGGGCCTGATGACACAGATTTCATTGCTGAGTGATATTGCTTTGTAAGTAAATACCACAACTTCTTTATCCATTTTTCACTTTCTGCGATGTTGAACTTGTACTGTAAACGAGGTTCTTGTAAACAGAGCCGTTCCAAACTTTGGGGTGGCTGTGTCTTTTTGATTTTAATTTCCCTAAGCTATAGGACCATAAGTGGAAGTGCCCTAGGTTCTGTTGCTTTGTTTTTTAGATGTTTCAGGAAACACCATACACTTCTCCCGAGTGGTTGTTGGCAATTTACATCCCGCCCATCAGCATAACAAGGCTCCCAGTTCTCCATGGCCTGTCCTGCCTTTCTGGATTTTACACTTTTTTCAGATGGCCCTTTTGACCGGGGGGAAGTGAGACTTCATTGTAGTGCAGATTTCCTTTGCAAGCTTGCTTGGTTGGCCAAAAAGGGCGTATGCGTTTTTTCCTGAATATATTCAGGAAAAAACGCATACGCCCTTTTTGGCCAAGTGCATCATTGTGGACGTTCTGCCTCTTTTCCTATGCTTTCAATGCAATTCCAGTCTACCTCCTGAAATCGGTTTCCTGCAATTCTGCCCCGCTTTCAAGTCCTCTTGGCAGCCTTACTTCAGTCTATTTTTGGACGATAGCTGTCATTTATAACTCTGCAGGTTTGTGAATTACAGTGCCCCTGAGCTCCTTTGTTCAACTCGCTTTCTTTTGAGCTGGCCGCAACACCGCAGGATGGCTTCAGGCCCTAATCTGGTTCCGGTACGGCACGCTGAGCCTTTGGTTATTTCCTCTTCCTGGTGGGAAATGAGAGTTAAATTTGCCCGTCCAGACACCTCCAGCTAGCCTCTCATTGGTTCTCGCTATTCCTGTTCATCTTCCGCAGAAATTGCAAACTGTGCCAAACAGGAGGTTAAAGGCGCTGACTCTCCAAGTGGGGAGAGTGTTAGTAAAGCGTCTGGAATGTTGCACCCGAGTACCAGGGGAGGAAAACTGAGACATATTTGAACACGTCTCCCGTTCACATGGTTGATCATACTTGGGTTCCACATGCATGTTTTAGCTGAAGGAAGAATACCTAAAACCTGGGTAGTTGAAACCCGTGGAATGGGTACCATGCAATATGACTTCAAAGGGTCTTCATTTGCTCACCAAACCTCTCCAATCCTATCACTGCTGCGTTTATGCCCCTGTACACATGCTTGATTCTCTTTTGGAGACATAGCAATCCATAGGTTTTAAGATACTTACTAGTCAGGTACATTCTTAGGCGTTTAATATGCGGTGTTGAGTCCATTTCGTTGAGCAAGGGGTAGCTCTTGTCTATTCCATATTTGGCTTAAGGAACTTTATCTGTGCTCATTTCAATCTCTGGTTTTATGCAGCAACCCAACTCACCTTTACCCTTAAGCAAGCATAAGTTGGTTTTCTGAATTTGAGACCCTGTTCTGTTTTGGAATTCAGTTCCTGTGTAGCCAAGTTTACATTCCGTGTATTACTGATATCTTATGATGTTTCTTTTTCTGTGTGACTTACTTCAGTTAGAATCATCATACCTGAATCCACTCATTGTGCTGCTAAGGGCCTGATGACACAGATTTCATTGCTGAGTGATATTGCTTTGTAAGTAAATACCACAACTTCTTTATCCATTTTTCACTTTCTGCGATGTTGAACTTGTACTGTAAACGAGGTTCTTGTAAACAGAGCCGTTCCAAACTTTGGGGTGGCTGTGTCTTTTTGATTTTAATTTCCCTAAGCTATAGGACCATAAGTGGAAGTGCCCTAGGTTCTGTTGCTTTGTTTTTTAGATGTTTCAGGAAACACCATACACTTCTCCCGAGTGGTTGTTGGCAATTTACATCCCGCCCATCAGCATAACAAGGATCCCAGTTCTCCATGGCCTGTCCTGCCTTTCTGGATTTTACACTTTTTTCAGATGGCCCTTTTGACCGGGGGGAAGTGAGACTTCATTGTAGTGCAGATTTCCTTTGCAAGCTTGCTTGGTTGGCCAAAAAGGGCGTATGCGTTTTTTCCTGAATATATTCAGGAAAAAACGCATACGCCCTTTTTGGCCAAGTGCATCATTGTGGACGTTCTGCCTCTTTTCCTATGCTTTCAATGCAATTCCAGTCTACCTCCTGAAATCGGTTTCCTGCAATTCTGCCCCGCTTTCAAGTCCTCTTGGCAGCCTTACTTCAGTCTATTTTTGGACGATAGCTGTCATTTATAACTCTGCAGGTTTGTGAATTACAGTGCCCCTGAGCTCCTTTGTTCAACTCGCTTTCTTTTGAGCTGGCCGCAACACCGCAGGATGGCTTCAGGCCCTAATCTGGTTCCGGTACGGCACGCTGAGCCTTTGGTTATTTCCTCTTCCTGGTGGGAAATGAGAGTTAAATTTGCCCGTCCAGACACCTCCAGCTAGCCTCTCATTGGTTCTCGCTATTCCTGTTCATCTTCCGCAGAAATTGCAAACTGGGCCAAACAGGAGGTTAAAGGCGCTGACTCTCCAAGTGGGGAGAGTGTTAGTAAAGCGTCTGGAATGTTGCACCCGAGTACCAGGGGAGGAAAACTGAGACATATTTGAACACGTCTCCCGTTCACATGGTTGATCATACTTGGGTTCCACATGCATGTTTTAGCTGAAGGAAGAATACCTAAAACCTGGGTAGTTGAAACCCGTGGAATGGGTACCATGCAATATGACTTCAAAGGGTCTTCATTTGCTCACCGAACCTCTCCAATCCTATCACTGCTGCGTTTATGCCCCTGTACACATGCTTGATTCTCTTTTGGAGACATAGCAATCCATAGGTTTTAAGATACTTACTAGTCAGGTACATTCTTAGGCGTTTAATATGCGGTGTTGAGTCCATTTCGTTGAGCAAGGAGTAGCTCTTGTCTATTCCATATTTGGCTTAAGGAACTTTATCTGTGCTCATTTCAATCTCTGGTTTTATGCAGCAACCCAACTCACCTTTACCCTTAAGCAAGCATAAGTTGGTTTTCTAAATTTGAGACCCTGTTCTGTTTTGGAATTCAGTTCCTGTGTAGCCAAGTTTACATTCCGTGTATTACTGATATCTTATGATGTTTCTTTTTCAGTGTGACTTATTTCAGTTAGAATCATCGTACCTGAATCTACTCATTATGCTGCTACGGGCCTGATGACATGGATTTCATTGCTGAGTGATACTGCATTGTACGTAAGTACCACAAGTTCTTTATCCATTTTTCACTTTCTGCGATGTTGAACTTGTACTGTAAACGAGGTTCTTGTAAACAGAGCCGTTCCAAACTTTGGGGTGGCTGTGTCGTTTTGATTTTAATTTCCCTAAGCTATAGGACCATAAGTGGAAGTGCCCTAGGCTCTGTTGCTTTGTTTTTTAGATGTTTCAGGAAACACCATACACTTCTCCCGAGTGGTTGTTGGCAATTTACATCCCGCCCATCAGCATAACAAGGCTCCCAGTTCTCCATGGCCTGTCCTGCCTTTCTGGATTTTACACTTTTTTCAGATGGCCCTTTTGACCGGGGGGAAGTGAGACTTCATTGTAGTGCAGATTTCCTTTGCAAGCTTGCTTAGTTGGCCAAAAAGGGCGTATGCGTTTTTTCCTGAATATATTCAGGAAAAAACGCATACGCCCTTTTTGGCCAAGTGCATCATTGTGGACGTTCTGCCTCTTTTCCTATGCTTTCAATGCAATTCCAGTCTACCTCCTGAAATCGGTTTCCTGCAATTCTGCCCCGCTTTCAAGTCCTCTTGGCAGCCTTACTTCAGTCTATTTTTGGACGATAGCTGTCATTTATAACTCTGCAGGTTTGTGAATTACAGTGCCCCTGAGCTCCTTTCTTCAACTCGCTTTCTTGTGACCTGGCCGCAACACCGCAGGATGGCTTCAGGCCCTAATCTGGTTCCGGCACGGCACGCTGAGCCTTTGGTTATTTCCTCTTCCTGGTGGGAAATGAGAGTTAAATTTGCCCGTCCAGACACCTCCAGCTAGTCTCTCATTGGTTCTCGCTATTCCTGTTCATCTTCCGCAGAAATTGCAAACTGGGCCAAACAGGAGGTTAAAGGGACTGACTCTCCAAGTCGGGAGAGTGTTAGTAAAGCGTCTGGAATGTTGCACCCGAGTACCAGGGTACGAAAACTGAGACATATTTGAACACGTCTCCCGATCACATGGTTGATCATACTCTAGGTTCCACATGCATGTTTTAGCTGAAGGAAGAATACCTTAAACCTGGAGAGTTGAGACCCGTGTAATGGGTACCATGCAATATGACTTCAAAGGGTCTTCATTTGCTCACCGAACCTCTCCAATCCTATCACTGCTGCGTTTATGCCCCAGTACACACGCTTGATTCTCTTTTGGAGACATAGCAATCCATAGGTTTTAAGATACTTACTAGTCAGGAACATTCTTAGGCGTTTAATATGGGGTGTTGAGTCCATTTCGTTGAGCAAGGAGTAGCTCTTTTCTATTCCATATTTGGCTTAAGGAACTTTATCTGTGCTCATTTCAATCTCTGGTTTTATGCAGCACCCCAACTCACCTTTACCCTTAAGCAAGCATAAGTTGGTTTTCTAAATTTGAGACACTGTTCTGTTCTGTAATTCAGTTCCTGTGTAGGCAAGTTTACATTCCGTGTATTAGTGATATCTTATGATGTTTCTTTTTCTGTGTGACTTATTTCAGTTAGAATCATCATACCTGAATCCACTCATTGTGATGCTAAGGGCCTGATGACACAAATTTCATTGCTGAGTGATATTGCTTTGTAAGTGAATACCACAACTTCTTTATCCATTTTTCACTTTCTGCGATGTTGAACTTGTACTGTAAACGAGGTTCTTGTAAACAGAGCCGTTCCAAACTTTGGGGTGGCTGTGTCTTTTTGATTTTAATTTCCCTAAGCTATAGGACCATAAGTGGAAGTGCCCTAGGCTCTGTTGCTTTGTTTTTTAGATGTTTCAGGAAACACCATACACTTCTCCCAAGTGTCTGTTGGCAATTTACATCCCACCCATCAGCATAACAAGGTTCCCAGTTCTCAATGGCCTGCTGCCTTTCTGGATTTTACACTTTTTTCAGATGGCCCTTTTGACCGGGGGGAAGTGAGACTTCACTGTAGTGCAGATTTCCTTTGCAAGCTTGCTTGGTTGGCCAAAAAGGGCATATGCGTTTTTTCCTGAATATATTCAGGAAAAAACGCATACGCCCTTTTTGGCCAAGTGCATCATTGTGGACGTTCTGCCTCTTTTCCTATGCTTTCAATGCAATTCCAGTCTACCTCCTGAAATCGGTTTCCTGCAATTCTGCCCCGCTTTCAAGTCCTCTTGGCAGCCTTACTTCAGTCTATTTTTGGACGATAGCTGTCATTTATAACTCTGCAGGTTTGTGAATTACAGTGCCCCTGAGCTCCTTTCTTCAACTCGCTTTCTTGTGACCTGGCCGCAACACCGCAGGATGGCTTCAGGACCTAATCTGGTTCCGGCACGGCACGCTGAGCCTTTGGTTAATTCCTCTTCCTGGTGGGGAATGAGAGTTAAATTTGCCCGTCCAGACACCTCCAGCTAGCCTGTCATTGGTTCTCGCTATTCCTGTTCATCTTCCGCAGAAATTGCAAACTGGGCCAAACAGGAGGTTAAAGGCGCTGACTCTCCAAGTGGGGAGAGTGTTAGTAAAGCGTCTGGAATGTTGCACCCGAGTACCAGGGGAGGAAAACTGAGACATATTTGAACACGTCTCCCGTTCACATGGTTGATCATACTTGGGTTCCACATGCATGTTTTAGCTGAAGGAAGAATACCTTAAACCTGGAGAGTTGAGACCCGTGGAATGGGTACCATGCAATATGACTTCAAAGGGTCTTCATTTGCTCACCGAACCTCTCCAATCCTATCATTGCTGCGTTTATGCCCCTGTACACACGCTTGATTCTCTTTTGGAGACATAGCAATCCATAGGTTTTAAGATACTTACTAGTCAGGTACATTCTTAGGCGTTTAATATGGGGTGTTGAGTCCATTTCGTTGAGCAAGGAGTAGCTCTTGTCTATTCCATATTTGTCTTAAGGAACTTTATCTGTGCTCATTTCAATCTCTGGTTTTATGCAGCACCCCAACTCACCTTTACCCTTAAGCAAGCATAAGTTGGTTTTCTAAATTTGAGACCCTGTTCTGTTCTGTAATTCTGTTCCTGTGTAGCCAAGTTTACATTCCGTGTATTACTGATATCTTATGATGTTTCTTTTTCTGTGTGACTTACTTCAGTTAGAATCATCATACCTGAATCCACTCATTGTGCTGCTAAGGGCCTGATGACACAGATTTCATTGCTGAGTGATATTGCTTTGTAAGTAAATACCACAACTTCTTTATCCATTTTTCACTTTCTGCGATGTTGAACTTGTACTGTAAACGAGGTTCTTGTAAACAGAGCCGTTCCAAACTTTGGGGTGGCTGTGTCTTTTTGATTTCAATTTCCCTAAGCTATAGGTCCATAAGTGGAAGTGCCCTAGGTTCTGTTGCTTTGTTTTTTAGATGTTTCAGGAAACACCATACACTTCTCCCGAGTGGTTGTTGGCAATTTACATCCCGCCCATCAGCATAACAAGGCTCCCAGTTCTCCATGGCCTGTCCTGCCTTTCTGGATTTTACACTTTTTTCAGATGGCCCTTTTGACCGGGGGGAAGTGAGACTTCATTGTAGTGCAGATTTCCTTTGCAAGCTTGCTTGGTTGGCCAAAAAGTGCGTATGCGTTTTTTCCTGAATATATTCAGGAAAAAACGCATACGCCCTTTTTGGCCAAGTGCATCATTGTGGACGTTCTGCCTCTTTTCCTATGCTTTCAATGCAATTCCAGTCTACCTCCTGAAATCGGTTTCCTGCAATTCTGCCCCGCTTTCAAGTCCTCTTGGCAGCCTTACTTCAGTCTATTTTTGGACGATAGCTGTCATTTATAACTCTGCAGGTTTGTGAATTACAGTGCCCCTGAGCTCCTTTGTTCAACTCGCTTTCTTTTGAGCTGGCCGCAACACCGCAGGATGGCTTCAGGCCCTAATCTGGTTCCGGTACGGCACGCTGAGCCTTTGGTTATTTCCTCTTCCTGGTGGGAAATGAGAGTTAAATTTGCCCGTCCAGACACCTCCAGCTAGCCTGTCATTGGTTCTCGCTATTCCTGTTCATCTTCCGCAGAAATTGCAAACTGGGCCAAACAGGAGGTTAAAGGCGCTGACTCTCCAATTGGGGAGAGTGTTAGTAAAGCGTCTGGAATGTTGCACCCGAGTACCAGGGGAGGAAAACTGAGACATATTTGAACACGTCTCCCGTTCACATGGTTGATCATACTTGGGTTCCACATGCATGTTTTAGCTGAAGGAAGAATACCTAAAACCTGGGTAGTTGAAACCCGTGGAATGGGTACCATGCAATATGACTTCAAAGGGTCTTCATTTGCTCACCGAACCTCTCCAATCCTATCACTGCTGCGTTTATGCCCCTGTACACATGCTTGATTCTCTTTTGGAGACATAGCAATCCATAGGTTTTAAGATACTTACTAGTCAGGTACATTCTTAGGCGTTTAATATGCGGTGTTGAGTCCATTTCGTTGAGCAAGGAGTAGCTCTTGTCTATTCCATATTTGGCTTAAGGAACTTTATCTGTGCTCATTTCAATCTCTGGTTTTATGCAGCAACCCAACTCACCTTTACCCGTAAGCAAGCATAAGTTGGTTTTCTAAATTTGAGACCCTGTTCTGTTTCGGAATTCAGTTCCTGTGTAGCCAAGTTTACATTCCGTGTATTACTGATATCTTATGATGTTTCTTTTTCTGTGTGACTTATTTCAGTTAGAATCATCGTACCTGAATCTACTCATTATTCTGCTACGGGCGTGATGACATAGATTTCATTGCTGAGTGATACTGCATTGTACGTAAGTACCACAAGTTCTTTATCCATTTTTCACTTTCTGCGATGTTGAACTTGTACTGTAAACGAGGTTCTTGTTAAACAGAGCCGTTCCAAACTTTGGGGTGGCTGTGTCTTTTTGATTTTAATTTCCCTAAGCTATAGGACCATAAGTGGAAGTGCCCTAGGTTCTGTTGCTTTGTTTTTTAGATGTTTCAGGAAACACCATACACTTCTCCCGAGTGGTTGTTGGCAATTTACATCCCGCCCATCAGCATAACAAGGCTCCCAGTTCTCCATGGCCTGTCCTGCCTTTCTGGATTTTACACTTTTTTCAGATGGCCCTTTTGACCGGGGGGAAGTGAGACTTCATTGTAGTGCAGATTTCCTTTGCAAGCTTGCTTGGTTGGCCAAAAAGGGCGTATGCGTTTTTTCCTGAATATATTCAGGAAAAAACGCATACGCCCTTTTTGGCCAAGTGCATCATTGTGGACGTTCTGCCTCTTTTCCTATGCTTTCAATGCAATTCCAGTCTACCTCCTGAAATCGGTTTCCTGCAATTCTGCCCCGCTTTCAAGTCCTCTTGGCAGCCTTACTTCAGTCTATTTTTGGACGATAGCTGTCATTTATAACTCTGCAGGTTTGTGAATTACAGTGCCCCTGAGCTCCTTTCTTCAACTCGCTTTCTTGTGACCTGGCCGCAACACCGCAGGATGGCTTCAGGACCTAATCTGGTTCCGGCACGGCACGCTGAGCCTTTGGTTAATTCCTCTTCCTGGTGGGAAATGAGAGTTAAATTTGCCCGTCCAGACACCTCCAGCTAGCCTCTCATTGGTTCTCGCTATTCCTGTTCATCTTCCGCAGAAATTGCAAACTGGGCCAAACAGGAGGTTAAAGGGACTGACTCTCCAAGTCGGGAGAGTGTTAGTAAAGCGTCTGGAATGTTGCACCCGAGTACCAGGGGAGGAAAACTGAGACATATTTGAACACGTCTCCCGTTCACATGGTTGATCATACTCTGGGTTCCACATGCATGTTTTAGCTGAAGGAAGAATACCTTAAACCTGGGTAGTTGAAACCCGTGGAATGGGTACCATGCAATATGACTTCAAAGGGTCTTCATTTGCTCACCGAACCTCTCCAATCCTATCACTGCTGCGTTTATGCCCCTGTACACATGCTTGATTCTCTTTTGGAGACATAGCAATCCATAGGTTTTAAGATACTTACTAGTCAGGAACATTCTTAGGCGTTTAATATGGGGTGTTGAGTCCATTTCGTTGAGCAAGGAGTAGCTCTTGTCTATTCCATATTTGACTTAAGGAACTTTATCTGTGCTCATTTCAATCTCTGGTTTTATGCAGCACCCCAACTCACCTTTACCCTTAAGCAAGCATAAGTTGGTTTTCTAAATTTGAGACACTGTTCTGTTCTGTAATTCAGTTCCTGTGTAGGCAAGTTTTCATTCCGTGTATTAGTGATATCTTATGATGTTTCTTTTTCTGTGTGACTTATTTCAGTTAGAATCATCATACCTGAATCCACTCATTGTGATGCTAAGGGCCTGATGACACAAATTTCATTGCTGAGTGATATTGCTTTGTAAGTGAATACCACAACTTCTTTATCCATTTTTCACTTTCTGCGATGTTGAACTTGTACTGTAAACGAGGTTCTTGTATACAGAGCCGTTCCAAACTTTGGGGTGGCTGTGTCTTTTTGATTTTAATTTCCCTAAGCTATAGGACCATAAGTGGAAGTGCCCTAGGCTCTGTTGCTTTGTTTTTTAGATGTTTCAGGAAACACCATACACTTCTCCAAGTGTCTGTTGGCAATTTACATCCCGCCCATCAGCATAACAAGGTTCCCAGTTCTCAATGGCCTGCTGCCTTTCTGGATTTTACACTTTTTTCAGATGGCCCTTTTGACCGGGGGGAAGTGAGACTTCATTGTAGTGCAGATTTCCTTTGCAAGCTTGCTTGGTTGGCCAAAAAGGGCGTATGCGTTTTTTCCTGAATATATTCAGGAAAAAACGCATACGCCCTTTTTGGCCAAGTGCATCATTGTGGACGTTCTGCCTCTTTTCCTATGCTTTCAATGCAATTCCAGTCTACCTCCTGAAATCGGTTTCCTGCAATTCTGCCCCGCTTTCAAGTCCTCTTGGCAGCCTTACTTCAGTCTATTTTTGGACGATAGCTGTCATTTATAACTCTGCAGGTTTGTGAATTACAGTGCCCCTGAGCTCCTTTGTTCAACTCGCTTTCTTTTGAGCTGGCCGCAACACCGCAGGATGGCTTCAGGCCCTAATCTGGTTCCGGTACGGCACGCAGAGCCTTTGGTTATTTCCTCTTCCTGGTGGGAAATGAGAGTTAAATTTGCCCGTCCAGACACCTCCAGCTAGCCTGTCATTGTTTCTCGCTATTCCTGTTCATCTTCTGCAGAAATTGCAAACTGGGCCAAACAGGAGGTTAAAGGCGCTGACTCTCCAAGTGGGGAGAGTGTTAGTAAAGCGTCTGGAATGTTGCACCCGAGTACCAGGGGAGGAAAACTGAGACATATTTGAACACGTCTCCCGTTCACATGGTTGATCATACTTGGGTTCCACATGCATGTTTTAGCTGAAGGAAGAATAACTTAAACCTGGAGAGTTGAGACCCGTGGAATGGGTACCATGCAATATGACTTCAAAGGGTCTTCATTTGCTCACCGAACCTCTCCAATCCTATCACTGCTGCGTTTATGCCCCTGTACACACGCTTGATTCTCTTTTGGAGACATAGCAATCCATAGGTTTTAAGATACTTACTAGTCAGGTACATTCTTAGGCGTTTAATATGGGGTGTTGAGTCCATTTCGTTGAGCAAGGAGTAGCTCTTGTCTATTCCATATTTGGCTTAAGGAACTTTATCTGTGCTCATTTCAATCTCTGGTTTTATGCAGCACCCCAACTCACCTTTACCCTTAAGCAAGCATAAGTTGGTTTTCTAAATTTGAGACCCTGTTCTGTTCTGTAATTCAGTTCCTGTGTAGCCAAGTTTACATTCCGTGTATTACTGATATCTTATGATGTTTCTTTTTCTGTGTGACTTACTTCAGTTAGAATCATCATACCTGAATCCACTCATTGTGCTGCTAAGGGCCTGATGACACAGACTTCATTGCTGAGTGATATTGCTTTGTAAGTAAATACCACAACTTCTTTATCCATTTTTCACTTTCTGCGATGTTGAACTTGTACTGTAAACGAGGTTCTTGTAAACAGAGCCGTTCCAAACTTTGGGGTGGCTGTGTCTTTTTGATTTTAATTTCCCTAAGCTATAGGACCATAAGTGGAAGTGCCCTAGGTTCTGTTGCTTTGTTTTTTAGATGTTTCAGGAAACACCATACACTTCTCCCGAGTGGTTGTTGGCAATTTACATCCCGCCCATCAGCATAACAAGGCTCCCAGTTCTCCATGGCCTGTCCTGCCTTTCTGGATTTTACACTTTTTTCAGATGGCCCTTTTGACCGGGGGGAAGTGAGACTTCATTGTAGTGCAGATTTCCTTTGCAAGCTTGCTTGGTTGGCCTAAAAGGGCGTATGCGTTTTTTCCTGAATATATTCAGGAAAAAACGCATACGCCCTTTTTGGCCAAGTGCATCATTGTGGACGTTCTGCCTCTTTTCCTATGCTTTCAATGCAATTCCAGTCTACCTCCTGAAATCGGTTTCCTGCAATTCTGCCCCGCTTTCAAGTCCTCTTGGCAGCCTTACTTCAGTCTATTTTTGGACGATAGCTGTCATTTATAACTCTGCAGGTTTGTGAATTACAGTGCCCCTGAGCTCCTTTCTTCAACTCGCTTTCTTTTGAGCTGGCCGCAACACCGCAGGATGGCTTCAGGCCCTAATCTGGTTCCGGTACGGCACGCTGAGCCTTTGGTTATTTCCTCTTCCTGGTGGGACATGAGAGTTAAATTTGCCCGTCCAGACACCTCCAGCTAGCCTCTCATTGGTTCTCGCTATTCCTGTTCATCTTCCGCAGAAATTGCAAACTGGGCCAAACAGGAGGTTAAAGGGACTGACTCTCCAAGTGGGGAGAGTGTTAGTAAAGCGTCTGGAATGTTGCACCCGAGTACCAGGGGAGGAAAACTGAGACATATTTGAACACGTCTCCCGTTCACATGGTTGATCATACTCTGGGTTCCACATGCATGTTTTAGCTGAAGGAAGAATACCTTAAACCTGGGTAGTTGAAACCCGTGGAATGGGTACCATGCAATATGACTTCAAAGGGTCTTCATTTGCTCACCGAACCTCTCCAATCCTATCACTGCTGCGTTTATGCCCCTGTACACATGCTTGATTCTCTTTTGGAGACATAGCAATCCATAGGTTTTAAGATACTTACTAGTCAGGAACATTCTTAGGCGTTTAATATGGGGTGTTGAGTCCATTTCGTTGAGCAAGGAGTAGCTCTTGTCTATTCCATATTTGACTTAAGGAACTTTATCTGTGCTCATTTCAATCTCTGGTTTTATGCAGCACCCCAACTCACCTTTACCCTTAAGCAAGCATAAGTTGGTTTTCTAAATTTGAGACACTGTTCTGTTCTGTAATTCAGTTCCTGTGTAGGCAAGTTTTCATTCCGTGTATTAGTGATATCTTATGATGTTTCTTTTTCTGTGTGACTTATTTCAGTTAGAATCATCATACCTGAATCCACTCATTGTGATGCTAAGGGCCTGATGACACAAATTTCATTGCTGAGTGATATTGCTTTGTAAGTGAATACCACAACTTCTTTATCCATTTTTCACTTTCTGCGATGTTGAACTTGTACTGTAAACGAGGTTCTTGTATACAGAGCCGTTCCAAACTTTGGGGTGGCTGTGTCTTTTTGATTTTAATTTCCCTAAGCTATAGGACCATAAGTGGAAGTGCCCTAGGCTCTGTTGCTTTGTTTTTTAGATGTTTCAGGAAACACCATACACTTCTCCAAGTGTCTGTTGGCAATTTACATCCCGCCCATCAGCATAACAAGGTTCCCAGTTCTCAATGGCCTGCTGCCTTTCTGGATTTTACACTTTTTTCAGATGGCCCTTTTGACCGGGGGGAAGTGAGACTTCATTGTAGTGCAGATTTCCTTTGCAAGCTTGCTTGGTTGGCCAAAAAGGGCGTATGCGTTTTTTCCTGAATATATTCAGGAAAAAACGCATACGCCCTTTTTGGCCAAGTGCATCATTGTGGACGTTCTGCCTCTTTTCCTATGCTTTCAATGCAATTCCAGTCTACCTCCTGAAATCGGTTTCCTGCAATTCTGCCCCGCTTTCAAGTCCTCTTGGCAGCCTTACTTCAGTCTATTTTTGGACGATAGCTGTCATTTATAACTCTGCAGGTTTGTGAATTACAGTGCCCCTGAGCTCCTTTGTTCAACTCGCTTTCTTTTGAGCTGGCCGCAACACCGCAGGATGGCTTCAGGCCCTAATCTGGTTCCGGTACGGCACGCAGAGCCTTTGGTTATTTCCTCTTCCTGGTGGGAAATGAGAGTTAAATTTGCCCGTCCAGACACCTCCAGCTAGCCTGTCATTGTTTCTCGCTATTCCTGTTCATCTTCTGCAGAAATTGCAAACTGGGCCAAACAGGAGGTTAAAGGCGCTGACTCTCCAAGTGGGGAGAGTGTTAGTAAAGCGTCTGGAATGTTGCACCCGAGTACCAGGGGAGGAAAACTGAGACATATTTGAACACGTCTCCCGTTCACATGGTTGATCATACTTGGGTTCCACATGCATGTTTTAGCTGAAGGAAGAATAACTTAAACCTGGAGAGTTGAGACCCGTGGAATGGGTACCATGCAATATGACTTCAAAGGGTCTTCATTTGCTCACCGAACCTCTCCAATCCTATCACTGCTGCGTTTATGCCCCTGTACACACGCTTGATTCTCTTTTGGAGACATAGCAATCCATAGGTTTTAAGATACTTACTAGTCAGGTACATTCTTAGGCGTTTAATATGGGGTGTTGAGTCCATTTCGTTGAGCAAGGAGTAGCTCTTGTCTATTCCATATTTGGCTTAAGGAACTTTATCTGTGCTCATTTCAATCTCTGGTTTTATGCAGCACCCCAACTCACCTTTACCCTTAAGCAAGCATAAGTTGGTTTTCTAAATTTGAGACCCTGTTCTGTTCTGTAATTCAGTTCCTGTGTAGCCAAGTTTACATTCCGTGTATTACTGATATCTTATGATGTTTCTTTTTCTGTGTGACTTACTTCAGTTAGAATCATCATACCTGAATCCACTCATTGTGCTGCTAAGGGCCTGATGACACAGACTTCATTGCTGAGTGATATTGCTTTGTAAGTAAATACCACAACTTCTTTATCCATTTTTCACTTTCTGCGATGTTGAACTTGTACTGTAAACGAGGTTCTTGTAAACAGAGCCGTTCCAAACTTTGGGGTGGCTGTGTCTTTTTGATTTTAATTTCCCTAAGCTATAGGACCATAAGTGGAAGTGCCCTAGGTTCTGTTGCTTTGTTTTTTAGATGTTTCAGGAAACACCATACACTTCTCCCGAGTGGTTGTTGGCAATTTACATCCCGCCCATCAGCATAACAAGGCTCCCAGTTCTCCATGGCCTGTCCTGCCTTTCTGGATTTTACACTTTTTTCAGATGGCCCTTTTGACCGGGGGGAAGTGAGACTTCATTGTAGTGCAGATTTCCTTTGCAAGCTTGCTTGGTTGGCCAAAAAGGGCGTATGCGTTTTTTCCTGAATATATTCAGGAAAAAACGCATACGCCCTTTTTGGCCAAGTGCATCATTGTGGACGTTCTGCCTCTTTTCCTATGCTTTCAATGCAATTCCAGTCTACCTCCTGAAATCGGTTTCCTGCAATTCTGCCCCGCTTTCAAGTCCTCTTGGCAGCCTTACTTCAGTCTATTTTTGGACGATAGCTGTCATTTATAACTCTGCAGGTTTGTGAATTACAGTGCCCCTGAGCTCCTTTCTTCAACTCGCTTTCTTTTGAGCTGGCCGCAACACCGCAGGATGGCTTCAGGCCCTAATCTGGTTCCGGTACGGCACGCTGAGCCTTTGGTTATTTCCTCTTCCTGGTGGGACATGAGAGTTAAATTTGCCCGTCCAGACACCTCCAGCTAGCCTCTCATTGGTTCTCGCTATTCCTGTTCATCTTCCGCAGAAATTGCAAACTGGGCCAAACAGGAGGTTAAAGGGACTGACTCTCCAAGTGGGGAGAGTGTTAGTAAAGCGTCTGGAATGTTGCACCCGAGTACCAGGGGAGGAAAACTGAGACATATTTGAACACGTCTCCCGTTCACATGGTTGATCATACTTGGGTTCCACATGCATGTTTTAGCTGAAGGAAGAATACCTAAAACCTGGGTAGTTGAAACCCGTGGAATGGGTACCATGCAATATGACTTCAAAGGGTCTTCATTTGCTCACCGAACCTCTCCAATCCTATCACTGCTGCGTTTATGCCCCTGTACACATGCTTGATTCTCTTTTGGAGACATAGCAATCCATAGGTTTTAAGATACTTACTAGTCAGGTACATTCTTAGGCATTTAATATGCGGTGTTGAGTCCATTTCGTTGAGCAAGGAGTAGCTCTTGTCTATTCCATATTTGGCTTAAGGAACTTTATCTGTGCTCATTTCAATCTCTGGTTTTATGCAGCAACCCAACTCACCTTTACCCTTAAGCAAGCATAAGTTGGTTTTCTAAATTTGAGACCCTGTTCTGTTTCGGAATTCAGTTCCTGTGTAGCCAAGTTTACATTCCGTGTATTACTGATATCTTATGATGTTTCTTTTTCTGTGTGACTTATTTCAGTTAGAATCATCGTACCTGAATCTACTCATTATGCTGCTACGGGCCTGATGACATAGATTTCATTGCTGAGTGATACTGCATTGTACGTAAGTACCACAAGTTCTTTATCCATTTTTCACTTTCTGCGATGTTGAACTTGTACTGTAAACGAGGTTCTTGTAAACAGAGCCGTTCCAAACTTTGGGGTGGCTGTGTCTTTTTTATTTTAATTTCCCTAAGCTATAGGACCATAAGTGGAAGTGCCCTAGGCTCTGTTGCTTTGTTTTTTAGATGTTTCAGGAAACACCATACACTTCTCCCGAGTGGTTGTTGGCAATTTACATCCCGCCCATCAGCATAACAAGGTTCCCAGTTCTCAATGGCCTGCTGCCTTTCTGGATTTTACACTTTTTTCAGATGGCCCTTTTGACCGGGGGGAAGTGAGACTTCATTGTAGTGCAGATTTCCTTTGCAAGCTTGCTTGGTTGGCCAAAAAGGGCGTATGCGTTTTTTCCTGAATATATTCAGGAAAAAACGCATACGCCCTTTTTGGCCAAGTGCATCATTGTGGACGTTCTGCCTCTTTTCCTATGCTTTCAATGCAATTCCAGTCTACCTCCTGAAATCGGTTTCCTGCAATTCTGCCCCGCTTTCAAGTCCTCTTGGCAGCCTTACTTCAGTCTATTTTTGGACGATAGCTGTCATTTATAACTCTGCAGGTTTGTGAATTACAGTGCCCCTGAGCTCCTTTCTTCAACTCGCTTTCTTGTGACCTGGCTGCAACACCGCAGGATGGCTTCAGGACCTAATCTGGTTCCGGCACGGCACGCTGAGCCTTTGGTTAATTCCTCTTCCTGGTGGGAAATGAGAGTTAAATTTGCCCGTCCAGACACCTCCAGCTAGCCTCTCATTGGTTCTCGCTATTCCTGTTCATCTTCCGCAGAAATTGCAAACTGGGCCAAACAGGAGGTTAAAGGGACTGACTCTCCAAGTGGGGAGAGTGTTAGTAAAGCGTCTGGAATGTTGCACCCGAGTACCAGGGGAGGAAAACTGAGACATATTTGAACACGTCTCCCGTTCACATGGTTGATCATACTTGGGTTCCACATGCATGTTTTAGCTGAAGGAAGAATACCTAAAACCTGGGTAGTTGAAACCCGTGGAATGGGTACCATGCAATATGACTTCAAAGGGTCTTCATTTGCTCACCGAACCTCTCCAATCCTATCACTGCTGCGTTTATGCCCCTGTACACATGCTTGATTCTCTTTTGGAGACATAGCAATCCATAGGTTTTAAGATACTTACTAGTCAGGTACATTCTTAGGCATTTAATATGCGGTGTTGAGTCCATTTCGTTGAGCAAGGAGTAGCTCTTGTCTATTCCATATTTGGCTTAAGGAACTTTATCTGTGCTCATTTCAATCTCTGGTTTTATGCAGCAACCCAACTCACCTTTACCCTTAAGCAAGCATAAGTTGGTTTTCTAAATTTGAGACCCTGTTCTGTTTCGGAATTCAGTTCCTGTGTAGCCAAGTTTACATTCCGTGTATTACTGATATCTTATGATGTTTCTTTTTCTGTGTGACTTATTTCAGTTAGAATCATCGTACCTGAATCTACTCATTATGCTGCTACGGGCGTGATGACATAGATTTCATTGCTGAGTGATACTGCATTGTACGTAAGTACCACAAGTTCTTTATCCATTTTTCACTTTCTGCGATGTTGAACTTGTACTGTAAACGAGGTTCTTGTAAACAGAGCCGTTCCAAACTTTGGGGTGGCTGTGTCTTTTTTATTTTAATTTCCCTAAGCTATAGGACCATAAGTGGAAGTGCCCTAGGCTCTGTTGCTTTGTTTTTTAGATGTTTCAGGAAACACCATACACTTCTCCCGAGTGGTTGTTGGCAATTTACATCCCACCCATCAGCATAACAAGGTTCCCAGTTCTCAATGGCCTGCTGCCTTTCTGGATTTTACACTTTTTTCAGATGGCCCTTTTGACCGGGGGGAAGTGAGACTTCATTGTAGTGCAGATTTCCTTTGCAAGCTTGCTTGGTTGGCCAAAAAGGGCGTATGCGTTTTTTCCTGAATATATTCAGGAAAAAACGCATACGCCCTTTTTGGCCAAGTGCATCATTGTGGACGTTCTGCCTCTTTTCCTATGCTTTCAATGCAATTCCAGTCTACCTCCTGAAATCGGTTTCCTGCAATTCTGCCCCGCTTTCAAGTCCTCTTGGCAGCCTTACTTCAGTCTATTTTTGGACGATAGCTGTCATTTATAACTCTGCAGGTTTGTGAATTACAGTGCCCCTGAGCTCCTTTCTTCAACTCGCTTTCTTGTGACCTGGCTGCAACACCGCAGGATGGCTTCAGGACCTAATCTGGTTCCGGCACGGCACGCTGAGCCTTTGGTTAATTCCTCTTCCTGGTGGGAAATGAGAGTTAAATTTGCCCGTCCAGACACCTCCAGCTAGCCTCTCATTGGTTCTCGCTATTCCTGTTCATCTTCCGCAGAAATTGCAAACTGGGCCAAACAGGAGGTTAAAGGGACTGACTCTCCAAGTCGGGAGAGTGTTAGTAAAGCGTCTGGAATGTTGCACCCAAGTACCAGGGTACGAAAACTGAGACATATTTGAACACGTCTCCCGATCACATGGTTGATCATACTCTAGGTTCCACATGCATGTTTTAGCTGAAGGAAGAATACCTTAAACCAGGGTAGTTGAAACCCGTGGAATGGGTACCATGCAATATGACTTCAAAGGGTCTTCATTTGCTCACCGAACCTCTCCAATCCTATCACTGCTGCGTTTATGCCCCTGTACACATGCTTGATTCTCTTTTGTAGACATAGCAATCCATAGGTTTTAAGATACTTACTAGTCAGGAACATTCTTAGGCGTTTAATATGGGGTGTTGAGTCCATTTCGTTGAGCAAGGAGTAGCTCTTGTCTATTCCATATTTGGCTTAAGGAACTTTATCTGTGCTCATTTCAATCTCTGGTTTTATGCAGCACCCCAACTCACCTTTACCCTTAAGCAAGCATAAGTTGGTTTTCTAAATTTGAGACCCTGTTCTGTTCTGTAATTCAGTTCCTGTGTAGCCAAGTTTACATTCCGTGTATTACTGATATCTTATGATGTTTCTTTTTCTGTGTGACTTATTTCAGTTAGAATCATCGTACCTGAATCTACTCATTATGCTGCTACGGGCCTGATGACATAGATTTCATTGCTGAGTGATACTGCATTGTACGTAAGTACCACATGTTCTTTATCCATTTTTCACTTTCTGCGATGTTGAACTTGTACTGTAAACGAGGTTCTTGTAAACAGAGCCGTTCCAAACTTTGGGGTGGCTGTGTCTTTTTGATTTTAATTTCCCTAAGCTATAGGACCATAAGTGGAAGTGCCCTAGGCTCTGTTGCTTTGTTTTTTAGATGTTTCAGGAAACACCATACACTTCTCCGGAGTGTCTGTTGGCAATTTACATCCCGCCCATCAGCATAACAAGGCTCCCAGTTCTCAATGGCCTGTTGCCTTTCTGGATTTTACACTTTTTTCAGATGGCCCTTTTGACCGGGGGGAAGTGAGACTTCATTGTAGTGCAGATTTCCTTTGCAAGCTTGCTTGGTTGGCCAAAAAGGGCGTATGCGTTTTTTCCTGAATATATTCAGGAAAAAACGCATACGCCCTTTTTGGCCAAGTGCATCATTGTGGACGTTCTGCCTCTTTTCCTATGCTTTCAATGAAATTCCAGTCTGCCTCCTGAAATCGGTTTCCTGCAATTCTGCCCCGCTTTCAAGTCCTCTTGGCAGCCTTACTTCAGTCTATTTTTGGACGATAGCTGTCATTTATAACTCTGCAGGTTTGTGAATTACAGTGCCCCTGAGCTCCTTTCTTCAACTCGCTTTCTTGTGAGCTGGCCGCAACACCGCAGGATGGCTTCAGGCCCTAATCTGGTTCCGGCCCGGCATGCTGAGCCTTTGGTTAATTCCTCTTCCTGGTGGGAAATGAGAGTTAAATTTGCCCGTCCAGACACCTCCAGCTAGCCTCTCATTGGTTCTCGCTATTCCTGTTCATCTTCCGCAGAAATTGCAAACTGGGCCAAACAGGAGGTTAAAGGGACTGACTCTCCAAGTGGGGAGAGTGTTAGTAAAGCGTCTGGAATGTTGCACCCGAGTACCAGGGGAGGAAAACTGAGACATATTTGAACACGTCTCCCGATCACATGGTTGATCATACTCTAGGTTCCACATGCATGTTTTAGCTGAAGGAAGAATACCTTAAACCTGGGTAGTTGAAACCCGTGGAATGGGTACCATGCAATATGACTTCAAAGGGTCTTCATTTGCTCACCGAACCTCTCCAATCCTATCACTGCTGCGTTTACGCCCCTGTACACATGCTTGATTCTCTTTCGGAGACATAGCAATCCATAGGTTTTAAGATACTTACTAGTCAGGTACATTCTTAGGCGTTTAATATGCGGTGTTGAGTCCATTTCGTTGAGCAAGGAGTAGCTCTTGTCTATTCCATATTTGGCTTAAGGAACTTTATCTGTGCTCATTTCAATCTCTGGTTTTATGCAGCACCCCAACTCACCTTTACCTTTAAGCAAGAATAAGTTGGTTTTCTAAATTTGAGACCCTGTTCTGTTCTGTAATTCAGTTCCTGTGTAGCCAAGTTTACATTCCGTGTATTACTGATATCTTATGATGTTTCTTTTTCTGTGTGACTTATTTCAGTTAGAATCATCATACCTGAATCCACTCATTGTGCTGCTAAGGGCCTGATGACACAGATTTCATTGCTGAGTGATATTGCTTTGTAAGTAAATACCACAACTTCTTTATCCATTTTTCACTTTCTGCGATGTTGAACTTGTACTGTAAACGAGGTTCTTGTAAACAGAGCCGTTCCAAACTTTGGGGTGGCTGTGTCTTTTTGATTTTAATTTCCCTAAGCTATAGGACCATAAGTGGAAGTGCCCTAGGTTCTGTTGCTTTGTTTTTTAGATGTTTCAGGAAACACCATACACTTCTCCCGAGTGGTTGTTGGCAATTTACATCCCGCCCATCAGCATAACAAGGCTCCCAGTTCTCCATGGCCTGTCCTGCCTTTCTGGATTTTACACTTTTTTCAGATGGCCCTTTTGACCGGGGGGAAGTGAGACTTCATTGTAGTGCAGATTTCCTTTGCAAGCTTGCTTGGTTGGCCAAAAAGGGCGTATGCGTTTTTTCCTGAATATATTCAGGAAAAAACGCATACGCCCTTTTCGGCCAAGTGCATCATTGTGGACGTTCTGCCTCTTTTCCTATGCTTTCAATGCAATTCCAGTCTACCTCCTGAAATCGGTTTCCTGCAATTCTGCCCCGCTTTCAAGTCCTCTTGGCAGCCTTACTTCAGTCTATTTTTGGACGATAGCTCTCATTTATAACTCTGCAGGTTTGTGCATTACAGTGCCCCTGAGCTCTTTTCTTCAACTCGCTTTCTTTTGAGCTGGC
Source organism: Stenella coeruleoalba (assembly GCF_951394435.1). NCBI lineage: Eukaryota > Metazoa > Chordata > Mammalia > Artiodactyla > Delphinidae > Stenella > Stenella coeruleoalba. The sequence continues at coordinate 125,315 of NW_027645994.1, read as the reverse complement.
CGCAACACCGCAGGATGGCTTCAGGCCCTAATCTGGTTCCGGTACGGCACGCTGAGCCTTTGGTTATTTCCTCTTCCTGGTGGGAAATGAGAGTTAAATTTGCCCGTCCAGACACCTCCAGCTAGCCTCTCATTGGTTCTCGCTATTCCTGTTCATCTTCCGCAGAAATTGCAAACTGGGCCAAACAGGAGGTTAAAGGCGCTGACTCTCCAAGTGGGGAGAGTGTTAGTAAAGCGTCTGGAATGTTGCACCCGAGTACCAGGGGAGGAAAACTGAGACATATTTGAACACGTCTCCCGTTCACATGGTTGATCATACTTGGGTTCCACATGCATGTTTTAGCTGAAGGAAGAATACCTTAAACCTGGAGAGTTGAGACCCGTGTAATGGGTACCATGCAATATGACTTCAAAGGGTCTTCATTTGCTCACCGAACCTCTCCAATCCTATCACTGCTGCGTTTATGCCCCTGTACACATGCTTGATTCTCTTTTGGAGACATAGCAATCCATAGGTTTTACGATACTTACTAGTCAGGTACATTCTTAGGCGTTTAATATGCGGTGTTGAGTCCATTTCGTTGAGCAAGGAGTAGCTCTTGTCTATTCCATATTTGGCTTAAGGAACTTTATCTGTGCTCATTTCAATCTCTGGTTTTATGCAGCACCCCAACTCACCTTTACCCTTAAGCAAGCATAAGTTGGTTTTCTAAATTTGAGACCCTGTTCTGTTCTGTAATTCAGTTCCTGTGTAGCCAAGTTTACATTCCGTGTATTACTGATATCTTATGATGTTTCTTTTTCTGTGTGACTTATTTCAGTTAGAATCATCATACCTGAATCCACTCATTGTGCTGCTAAGGGCCTGATGACACAAATTTCATTGCTGAGTGATACTGCATTGTACGTAAGTACCACATGTTCTTTATCCATTTTTCACTTTCTGCGATGTTGAACTTGTACTGTAAACGAGGTTCTTGTAAACAGAGCCGTTCCAAACTTTGGGGTGGCTGTGTCTTTTTGATTTTAATTTCCCTAAGCTATAGGACCATAAGTGGAAGTGCCCTAGGCTCTGTTGCTTTGTTTTTTAGATGTTTCAGGAAACACCATACACTTCTCCGGAGTGTCTGTTGGCAATTTACATCCCGCCCATCAGCATAACAAGGCTCCCAGTTCTCAATGGCCTGTTGCCTTTCTGGATTTTACACTTTTTTCAGATGGCCCTTTTGACCGGGGGGAAGTGAGACTTCATTGTAGTGCAGATTTCCTTTGCAAGCTTGCTTGGTTGGCCAAAAAGGGCGTATGCGTTTTTTCCTGAATATATTCAGGAAAAAACGCATACGCCCTTTTTGGCCAAGTGCATCATTGTGGACGTTCTGCCTCTTTTCCTATGCTTTCAATGAAATTCCAGTCTGCCTCCTGAAATCGGTTTCCTGCAATTCTGCCCCGCTTTCAAGTCCTCTTGGCAGCCTTACTTCAGTATATTTTTGGACGATAGCTGTCATTTATAACTCTGCAGGTTTGTGAATTACAGTGCCCCTGAGCTCCTTTCTTCAACTCGCTTTCTTGTGACCTGGCCGCAACACCGCAGGATGGCTTCAGGCCCTACTCTGGTTCTGGCACGGCACGCTGAGCCTTTGGTTATTTCCTCTTCCTGGTGGGAAATGAGAGTTAAATTTGCCCGTCCAGACACCTCCAGCTAGCCTCTCATTGGATCTCGCTATTCCTGTTCATCTTCCGCAGAAATTGCAAACTGGGCCAAACAGGAGGTTAAAGGCGCTGACTCTCCAAGTGGGGAGAGTGTTAGGAAAGCGTCTGGAATGTTTCACCCGAGTACCAGGGGAGGAAAACTGAGACATATTTGAACACGTCTCCCGATCACATGGTTGATCATACTTGGGTTCCACATGCATGTTTTAGCTGAACGAAGAATACCTTAAACCTGGGTAGTTGAAACCCGTGGAATGGGTACCATGCAATATGACTTCAAAGGGTCTTCATTTGCTTACCGAAACTCTCCAATCCTATCACTGCTGCGTTTACGCCCCTGTACACATGCTTGATTCTCTATCGGAGACATAGCAATCCATAGGTTTAAAGATACTTACTAGTCAGGTACATTCTTAGGCGTTTAATATGGGGTGTTGAGTCCATTTCGTTGAGCAAGGAGTAGCTCTTGTCTATTCCATATTTGGCTTAAGGAACTTTATCTGTGCTCATTTCAATCTCTGGTTTTATGCAGCACCCCAACTCACCTTTACCTTTAAGCAAGAATAAGTTGGTTTTCTAAATTTGAGACCCTGTTCTGTTCTGTAATTCAGTTCCTGTGTAGCCAAGTTTACATTCCGTGTATTACTGATATCTTATGATGTTTCTTTTTCTGTGTGACTTATTTCAGTTAGAATCATCATACCTGAATCCACTCATTGTGCTGCTAAGGGCCTGATGACACAAATTTCATTGCTGAGTGATATTGCTTTGTAAGTAAATACCACAACTTCTTTATCCATTTTTCACTTTCTGCGATGTTGAACTTGTACTGTAAACGAGGTTCTTGTAAACAGAGGCGTCCCAAACTTTGGGGTGGCTGTGTCTTTTTGATTTTAATTTCCCTAAGCTATAGGACCATAAGTGGCAGTGCCCTAGGCTCTGTTGCTTTGTTTTTTAGATGTTTCAGGAAACACCATACACTTCTCCCGAGTGTCTGTTGGCAATTTACATCCCGCCCATCAGCATAACAAGGCTCCCAGTTCTCCATGGCCTGTCCTGCCTTTCTGGATTTTACACTTTTTTCAGATGGCCCTTTTGACCGGGGGGAAGTGAGACTTCATTGTAGTGCAGATTTCCTTTGCAAGCTTGCTTGGTTGGCCAAAAAGGGCGTATGCGTTTTTTCCTGAATATATTCAGGAAAAAACGCATACGCCCTTTTTGGCCAAGTGCATCATTGTGGACGTTCTGCCTCTTTTCCTATGCTTGCAATGCAATTCCAGTCTACCTCCTGAAATCGGTTTCCTGCAATTCTGCCCCGCTTTCAAGTCCTCTTGGCAGCCTTACTTCAGTCTATTTTTGGACGATAGCTGTCATTTATAACTCTGCAGGTTTGTGAATTACAGTGCCCCTGAGCTCCTTTCTTCAACTCGCTTTCTTGTGAGCTGGCCGCAACACCGCAGGATGGCTTCAGGCCCTAATCTGGTTCCGGCCCGGCATGCTGAGCCTTTGGTTAATTCCTCTTCCTGGTGGGAAATGAGAGTTAAATTTGCCCGTCCAGACACCTCCAGCTAGCCTCTCATTGGTTCTCGCTATTCCTGTTCATCTTCCGCAGAAATTGCAAACTGGGCCAAACAGGAGGTTAAAGGGACTGACTCTCCAAGTGGGGAGAGTGTTAGTAAAGCATCTGGAATGTTGCACCCGAGTACCAGGGGAGGAAAACTGAGACATATTTGAACACGTCTCCCGATCACATGGTTGATCATACTCTAGGTTCCACATGCATGTTTTAGCTGAAGGAAGAATACCTTAAACCTGGGTAGTTGAAACCCGTGGAATGGGTACCATGCAATATGACTTCAAAGGGTCTTCATTTGCTCACCGAACCTCTCCAATCCTATCACTGCTGCGTTTACGCCCCTGTACACATGCTTGATTCTCTTTCGGAGACATAGCAATCCATAGGTTTTAAGATACTTACTAGTCAGGTACATTCTTAGGCGTTTAATATGCGGTGTTGAGTCCATTTCGTTGAGCAAGGAGTAGCTCTTGTCTATTCCATATTTGGCTTAAGGAACTTTATCTGTGCTCATTTCAATCTCTGGTTTTATGCAGCACCCCAACTCACCTTTACCTTTAAGCAAGAATAAGTTGGTTTTCTAAATTTGAGACCCTGTTCTGTTCTGTAATTCAGTTCCTGTGTAGCCAAGTTTACATTCCGTGTATTACTGATATCTTATGATGTTTCTTTTTCTGTGTGACTTATTTCAGTTAGAATCATCATACCTGAATCCACTCATTGTGCTGCTAAGGGCCTGATGACACAGATTTCATTGCTGAGTGATATTGCTTTGTAAGTAAATACCACAACTTCTTTATCCATTTTTCACTTTCTGCGATGTTGAACTTGTACTGTAAACGAGGTTCTTGTAAACAGAGCCGTTCCAAACTTTGGGGTGGCTGTGTCTTTTTGATTTTAATTTCCCTAAGCTATAGGACCATAAGTGGAAGTGCCCTAGGTTCTGTTGCTTTGTTTTTTAGATGTTTCAGGAAACACCATACACTTCTCCCGAGTGGTTGTTGGCAATTTACATCCCGCCCATCAGCATAACAAGGCTCCCAGTTCTCCATGGCCTGTCCTGCCTTTCTGGATTTTACACTTTTTTCAGATGGCCCTTTTGACCGGGGGGAAGTGAGACTTCATTGTAGTGCAGATTTCCTTTGCAAGCTTGCTTGGTTGGCCAAAAAGGGCGTATGCGTTTTTTCCTGAATATATTCAGGAAAAAACGCATACGCACTTTTCGGCCAAGTGCATCATTGTGGACGTTCTGCCTCTTTTCCTATGCTTTCAATGCAATTCCAGTCTACCTCCTGAAATCGGTTTCCTGCAATTCTGCCCCGCTTTCAAGTCCTCTTGGCAGCCTTACTTCAGTCTATTTTTGGACGATAGCTCTCATTTATAACTCTGCAGGTTTGTGCATTACAGTGCCCCTGAGCTCTTTTCTTCAACTCGCTTTCTTTTGAGCTGGCCGCAACACCGCAGGATGGCTTCAGGCCCTAATCTGGTTCCGGTACGGCACGCTGAGCCTTTGGTTATTTCCTCTTCCTGGTGGGAAATGAGAGTTAAATTTGCCCGTCCAGACACCTCCAGCTAGCCTCTCATTGGTTCTCGCTATTCCTGTTCATCTTCCGCAGAAATTGCAAACTGGGCCAAACAGGAGGTTAAAGGCGCTGACTCTCCAAGTGGGGAGAGTGTTAGTAAAGCGTCTGGAATGTTGCACCCGAGTACCAGGGGAGGAAAACTGAGACATATTTGAACACGTCTCCCGTTCACATGGTTGATCATACTTGGGTTCCACATGCATGTTTTAGCTGAAGGAAGAATACCTTAAACCTGGAGAGTTGAGACCCGTGTAATGGGTACCATGCAATATGACTTCAAAGGGTCTTCATTTGCTCACCGAACCTCTCCAATCCTATCACTGCTGCGTTTATGCCCCTGTACACATGCTTGATTCTCTTTTGGAGACATAGCAATCCATAGGTTTTACGATACTTACTAGTCAGGTACATTCTTAGGCGTTTAATATGCGGTGTTGAGTCCATTTCGTTGAGCAAGGAGTAGCTCTTGTCTATTCCATATTTGGCTTAAGGAACTTTATCTGTGCTCATTTCAATCTCTGGTTTTATGCAGCACCCCAACTCACCTTTACCCTTAAGCAAGCATAAGTTGGTTTTCTAAATTTGAGACCCTGTTCTGTTCTGTAATTCAGTTCCTGTGTAGCCAAGTTTACATTCCGTGTATTACTGATATCTTATGATGTTTCTTTTTCTGTGTGACTTATTTCAGTTAGAATCATCATACCTGAATCCACTCATTGTGCTGCTAAGGGCCTGATGACACAGATTTCATTGCTGAGTGATATTGCTTTGTAAGTAAATACCACAACTTCTTTATCCATTTTTCACTTTCTGCGATGTTGAACTTGTACTGTAAACGAGGTTCTTGTAAACAGAGGCGTCCCAAACTTTGGGGTGGCTGTGTATTTTTGATTTTAATTTCCCTAAGCTATAGGACCATAAGTGGCAGTGCCCTAGGCTCTGTTGCTTTGTTTTTTAGATGTTTCAGGAAACACCATACACTTCTCCCGAGTGTCTGTTGGCAATTTACATCCCGCCCATCAGCATAACAAGGCTCCCAGTTCTCCATGGCCTGTCCTGCCTTTCTGGATTTTACACTTTTTTCAGATGGCCCTTTTGACCGGGGGGAAGTGAGACTTCATTGTAGTGCAGATTTCCTTTGCAAGCTTGCTTGGTTGGCCAAAAAGGGCGTATGCGTTTTTTCCTGAATATATTCAGGAAAAAACGCATACGCCCTTTTCGGCCAAGTGCATCATTGTGGACGTTCTGCCTCTTTTCCTATGCTTTCAATGCAATTCCAGTCTACCTCCTGAAATCGGTTTCCTGCAATTCTGCCCCGCTTTCAAGTCCTCTTGGCAGCCTTACTTCAGTCTATTTTTGGACGATAGCTCTCATTTATAACTCTGCAGGTTTGTGCATTACAGTGCCCCTGAGCTCTTTTCTTCAACTCGCTTTCTTTTGAGCTGGCCGCAACACCGCAGGATGGCTTCAGGCCCTAATCTGGTTCCGGTACGGCACGCTGAGCCTTTGGTTATTTCCTCTTCCTGGTGGGAAATGAGAGTTAAATTTGCCCGTCCAGACACCTCCAGCTAGCCTCTCATTGGTTCTCGCTATTCCTGTTCATCTTCCGCAGAAATTGCAAACTGGGCCAAACAGGAGGTTAAAGGCGCTGACTCTCCAAGTGGGGAGAGTGTTAGTAAAGCGTCTGGAATGTTGCACCCGAGTACCAGGGGAGGAAAACTGAGACATATTTGAACACGTCTCCCGTTCACATGGTTGATCATACTTGGGTTCCACATGCATGTTTTAGCTGAAGGAAGAATACCTTAAACCTGGAGAGTTGAGACCCGTGTAATGGGTACCATGCAATATGACTTCAAAGGGTCTTCATTTGCTCACCGAACCTCTCCAATCCTATCACTGCTGCGTTTATGCCCCTGTACACATGCTTGATTCTCTTTTGGAGACATAGCAATCCATAGGTTTTACGATACTTACTAGTCAGGTACATTCTTAGGCGTTTAATATGCGGTGTTGAGTCCATTTCGTTGAGCAAGGAGTAGCTCTTGTCTATTCCATATTTGGCTTAAGGAACTTTATCTGTGCTCATTTCAATCTCTGGTTTTATGCAGCACCCCAACTCACCTTTACCCTTAAGCAAGCATAAGTTGGTTTTCTAAATTTGAGACCCTGTTCTGTTCTGTAATTCAGTTCCTGTGTAGCCAAGTTTACATTCCGTGTATTACTGATATCTTATGATGTTTCTTTTTCTGTGTGACTTATTTCAGTTAGAATCATCATACCTGAATCCACTCATTGTGCTGCTACGGGCCTGATGACACAGATTTCATTGCTGAGTGATATTGCTTTGTAAGTAAATACCACAACTTCTTTATCCATTTTTCACTTTCTGCGATGTTGAACTTGTACTGTAAACGAGGTTCTTGTAAACAGAGGCGTCCCAAACTTTGGGGTGGCTGTGTCTTTTTGATTTTAATTTCCCTAAGCTATAGGACCATAAGTGGCAGTGCCCTAGGCTCTGTTGCTTTGTTTTTTAGATGTTTCAGGAAACACCATACACTTCTCCCGAGTGTCTGTTGGCAATTTACATCCCGCCCATCAGCATAACAAGGCTCCCAGTTCTCCATGGCCTGTCCTGCCTTTCTGGATTTTACACTTTTTTCAGATGGCCCTTTTGACCGGGGGGAAGTGAGACTTCATTGTAGTGCAGATTTCCTTTGCAAGCTTGCTTGGTTGGCCAAAAAGGGCGTATGCGTTTTTTCCTGAATATATTCAGGAAAAAACGCATACGCCCTTTTTGGCCAAGTGCATCATTGTGGACGTTCTGCCTCTTTTCCTATGCTTTCAATGCAATTCCAGTCTACCTCCTGAAATCGGTTTCCTGCAATTCTGCCCTGCTTTCAAGTCCTCTTGGCAGCCTTACTTCAGTCTATTTTTGGACGATAGCTGTCATTTATAACTCTGCAGGTTTGTGAATTACAGTGCCCCTGAGCTCCTTTCTTCAACTCGCTTTCTTGTGACCTGGCCGCAACACCGCAGGATGGCTTCAGGCCCTAATCAGGTTCCGGCCCGGCATGCTGAGCCTTTGGTTAATTCCTCTTCCTGGTGGGAAATGAGAGTTAAATTTGCCCGTCCAGACACCTCCAGCTAGCCTCTCATTGGTTCTCGCTATTCCTGTTCATCTTCCGCAGAAATTGCAAACTGGGCCAAACAGGAGGTTAAAGGGACTGACTCTCCAAGTGGGGAGAGTGTTAGTAAAGCGTCTGGAATGTTGCACCCGAGTACCAGGGGAGGAAAACTGAGACATATTTGAACACGTCTCCCGATCACATGGTTGATCATACTCTAGGTTCCACATGCATGTTTTAGCTGAAGGAAGAATACCTTAAACCTGGGTAGTTGAAACCCGTGGAATGGGTACCATGCAATATGACTTCAAAGGGTCTTCATTTGCTCACCGAACCTCTCCAATCCTATCACTGCTGCGTTTATGCCCCTGTACACATGCTTGATTCTCTTTCGGAGACATAGCAATCCATAGGTTTTAAGATACTTACTAGTCAGGTACATTCTTAGGCGTTTAATATGGGGTGTTGAGTCCATTTTGTTGAGCAAGGAGTAGCTCTTGTCTATTCCATATTTGGCTTAAGGAACTTTATCTGTGCTCATTTCAATCTCTGGTTTTATGCAGCACCCCAACTCACCTTTACCCTTAAGCAAGAATAAGTTGGTTTTCTAAATTTGAGACCCTGTTCTGTTCTGTAATTCAGTTCCTGTGTAGCCAAGTTTACATTCCGTGTATTACTGATATCTTATGATGTTTCTTTTTCTGTGTGACTTATTTCAGTTAGAATCATCATACCTGAATCCACTCATTGTGCTGCTAAGGGCCTGATGACACAGATTTCATTGCTGAGTGATATTGCTTTGTAAGTAAATACCACAACTTCTTTATCCATTTTTCACTTTCTGCGATGTTGAACTTGTACTGTAAACGAGGTTCTTGTAAACAGAGCCGTTCCAAACTTTGGGGTGGCTGTGTCTTTTTGATTTTAATTTCCCTAAGCTATAGGACCATAAGTGGAAGTGCCCTAGGCTCTGTTGCTTTGTTTTTTAGATGTTTCAGGAAACACCATACACTTCTCCCAAGTGTCTGTTGGCAATTTACATCCCGCCCATCAGCATAACAAGGCTCCCAGTTCTCCATGGCCTGTTGCCTTTCTGGATTTTACACTTTTTTCAGATGGCCCTTTTGGCCTGGGGGAAATGAGACTTCATTGTAGTGCAGATTTCCTTTGCAAGCTTGCTTGGTTGGCCAAAAAGGGCGTATGCGTTTTTTCCTGAATATATTCAGGAAAAAACGCATACGCCCTTTTTGGCCAAGTGCATCATTGTGGACGTTCTGCCTCTTTTCCTATGCTTTCAATGCAATTCCAGTCTACCTCCTGAAATCGGTTTCCTGCAATTCTGCCCCCCTTTCAAGTCCTCTTGGCAGCCTTACTTCAGTCTATTTTTGGACGATAGCTGTCATTTATAACTCTGCAGGTTTGTGAATTACAGTGCCCCTGAGCTCCTTTCTTCAACTCGCTTTCTTGTGCCCTGGCCGCAACACCGCAGGATGGCTTCAGGCCCTAATCTGGTTCCGGCCCGGCATGCTGAGCCTTTGGTTAATTCCTCTTCCTGGTGGGAAATGAGAGTTAAATTTGCCCGTCCAGACACCTCCAACTAGCCTCTCATTGGTTCTCGCTATTCCTGTTCATCTTCCGCAGAAATTGCAAACTGGGCCAAACAGGAGGTTAAAGGCGCTGACTCTCCAAGTGGGGAGAGTGTTAGTAAAGCGTCTGGAATGTTGCACCCGAGTACCAGGGGAGGAAAACTGAGACATATTTGAACACGTCTCCCGTTCACATGGTTGATCATACTTGGGTTCCACATGCATGTTTTAGCTGAAGGAAGAATACCTTAAACCTGGGTAGTTGAAACCCGTGCAATGGGTACCATGCAATATGACTTCAAAGGGTCTTCATTTGCTCACCGAACCTCTCCAATCCTATCACTGCTGCGTTTATGCCCCTGTAGACATGCTTGATTCTCTTTCGGAGACATAGCAATCCATAGGTTTTAAGATACTTACTAGTCAGGTACATTCTTCGGCGTTTAATATGCGGTGTTGAGTCCATTTCGCTGAGCAAGGAGTAGCTCTTGTCTATTCCATATTTGACTTAAGGAACTTTATCTGTGCTCATTTCAATCTCTGGTTTTATGCAGCACCCCAACTCACCTTTACCCTTAAGCAAGCATAGTTGGTTTTCTAAATTTGAGACCCTGTTCTCTTCTGTAATTCAGTTCCTGTGTAGCCAAGTTTACATTCCGTGTATTACTGATATCTTATGATGTTTCTTTTTCTCTGTGACTTACTTCAGTTAGAATCATCATACCTGAATCCACTCATTGTGCTGCTAAGGGCCTGATGACATAGATTTCATTGCTGAGTGATATTGATTTGTAAGTGAATACCACAACTTCTTTATCCATTTTTCACTTTCTGCGATGTTGAACTTGTACTGTAAACGAGGTTCTTGTAAACAGAGGCGTCCCAAACTTTGGGGTGGCTGTGTCTTTTTTATTTTAATTTCCCTAAGCTATAGGACCATAAGTGGAAGTGCCCTAGGTTCTGTTGCTTTGTTTTTTAGATGTTTCAGGAAACACCATACACTTCTCCCGAGTGGTTGTTGGCAATTTACATCCCGCCCATCAGCATAACAAGGCTCCCAGTTCTCCATGGCCTGTCCTGCCTTTCTGGATTTTACACTTTTTTCAGATGGCCCTTTTGGGCGGGGGGAAGTGAGACTTCATTGTAGTGCAGATTTCCTTTGCAAGCTTGCTTGGTTGGCCAAAAAGGGCGTATGCGTTTTTTCCTGAATATATTCAGGAAAAAACGCATACGCCCTTTTTGGCCAAGTGCATCATTGTGTACGTTCTGCCTCTTTTCCTATGCTTTCAATGCAATTCCAGTCTACCTCCTGAAATCGGTTTCCTGCAATTCTGCCCCGCTTTCAAGTCCTCTTGGCAGCCTTACTTCAGTCTATTTTTGGACGATAGCTGTCATTTATAACTCTGCAGGTTTGTGAATTACAGTGCCCCTGAGCTCCTTTCTTCAACTCGCTTTCTTGTGACCTGGCCGCAACACCGCAGGATGGCTTCAGGCCCTAATCTGGGTCTGGCACGGCACGCTGAACCTTTGGTTATTTCCTCTTCCTGGTGGGAAATGAGAGTTAAATTTGCCAGTCCAGACACCTCCAGCTAGTCTCTCATTGGTTCTCGCTATTCCTGTTCATCTTCCGCAGAAATTGCAAACTGGGCCAAACAGGAGGTTAAAGGGACTGACTCTCCAAGTGGGGAGAGTGTTAGTAAAGCGTCTGGAATGTTGCACCCGAGTACCAGGGGAGGAAAACTGAGACATATTTGAACACGTCTCCCGATCACATGGTTGATCATACTCTAGGTTCCACATGCATGTTTTAGCTGAAGGAAGAATACCTTAAACCTGGGTAGTTGAAACCCGTGGAATGGGTACCATGCAATATGACTTCAAAGGGTCTTCATTTGCTCACCGAACCTCTCCAATCCTATCACTGCTGCGTTTATGCCCCTGTACACATGCTTGATTCTCTTTCGGAGACATAGCAATCCATAGGTTTTAAGATACTTACTACTCAGGTACATTCTTAGGCGTTTAATATGCGGTGTAGAGTCCATTTCGTTGAGCAAGGAGTAGCTCTTGTCTATTCCATATTTGGCTTAAGGAACTTTATCTGTGCTCATTTCAATCTCTGTTTTTATGCAGCACCCCAACTCACCTTTACCCTTAAGCAAGAATAAGTTGGTTTTCTAAATTTGAGACCCTGTTCTGTTCTGTAATTCAGTTCCTGTGTAGCCAAGTTTACATTCCGTGTATTACTGATATCTTATGATGTTTCTTTTTCTGTGTGACTTATTTCAGTTAGAATCATCATACCTGAATCCACTCATTGTGCTGCTAAGGGCCTGATGACACAGATTTCATTGCTGAGTGATATTGCTTTGTAAGTAAATACCACAACTTCTTTATCCATTTTTCACTTTCTGCGATGTTGAACTTGTACTGTAAACGAGGTTCTTGTAAACAGAGCCGTTCCAAACTTTGGGGTGGCTGTGTCTTTTTGATTTTAATTTCCCTAAGCTATAGGACCATAAGTGGAAGTGCCCTAGGCTCTGTTGCTTTGTTTTTTAGATGTTTTAGGAAACACCATACACTTCTCCCAAGTGTCTGTTGGCAATTTACATCCCGCCCATCAGCATAACAAGGCTCCCAGTTCTCAATGGCCTGTTGCCTTTCTGGATTTTACACTTTTTTCAGATGGCCCTTTTGGCCGGGGGGAAGTGAGACTTCATTGTAGTGCAGATTTCCTTTGCAAGCTTGCTTGGTTGGCCAAAAAGGGCGTATGCGTTTTTTCCTGAATATATTCAGGAAAAAACGCATACGCCCTTTTTGGCCAAGTGCATCATTGTGGACGTTCTGCCTCTTTTCCTATGCTTTCAATGCAATTCCAGTCTACCTCCTGAAATCGGTTTCCTGCAATTCTGCCCCGCTTTCAAGTCCTCTTGGCAGCCTTACTTCAGTCTATTTTTGGACGATAGCTGTCATTTATAACTCTGCAGGTTTGTGAATTACAGTGCCCCTGAGCTCCTTTCTTCAACTCGCTTTCTTGTGACCTGGCCGCAACACCGCAGGATGGCTTCAGGCCCTAATCTGGGTCTGGCACGGCACGCTGAACCTTTGGTTATTTCCTCTTCCTGGTGGGAAATGAGAGTTAAATTTGCCAGTCCAGACACCTCCAGCTAGTCTCTCATTGGTTCTCGCTATTCCTGTTCATCTTCCGCAGAAATTGCAAACTGGGCCAAACAGGAGGTTAAAGGCGCTGACTCTCCAAGTGGGGAGAGTGTTAGTAAAGCGTCTGGAATGTTGCACCCGAGTACCAGGGGAGGAAAACTGAGACATATTTGAACACATCTCCCGATCACATGGTTGATCATACTCTAGGTTCCACATGCATGTTTTAGCTGAAGGAAGAATACCTTAAACCTGGGTAGTTGAAACCCGTGGAATGGGTACCATGCAATATGACTTCAAAGGGTCTTCATTTGCTCACCGAACCTCTCCAATCCTATCACTGCTGCGTTTATGCCCCTGTACACATGCTTGATTCTCTTTCGGAGACATAGCAATCCATAGGTTTTAAGATACTTACTAGTCAGGTACATTCTTAGGCGTTTAATATGGGGTGTTGAGTCCATTTTGTTGAGCAAGGAGTAGCTCTTGTCTATTCCATATTTGGCTTAAGGAACTTTATCTGTGCTCATTTCAATCTCTGGTTTTATGCAGCACCCCAACTCACCTTTACCCTTAAGCAAGAATAAGTTGGTTTTCTAAATTTGAGACCCTGTTCTGTTCTGTAATTCAGTTCCTGTGTAGCCAAGTTTACATTCCGTGTATTACTGATATCTTATGATGTTTCTTTTTCTGTGTGACTTATTTCAGTTAGAATCATCATACCTGAATCCACTCATTGTGCTGCTAAGGGCCTGATGACACAGATTTCATTGCTGAGTGATATTGCTTTGTAAGTAAATACCACAACTTCTTTATCCATTTTTCACTTTCTGCGATGTTGAACTTGTACTGTAAACGAGGTTCTTGTAAACAGAGCCGTTCCAAACTTTGGGGTGGCTGTGTCTTTTTGATTTTAATTTCCCTAAGCTATAGGACCATAAGTGGAAGTGCCCTAGGCTCTGTTGCTTTGTTTTTTAGATGTTTCAGGAAACACCATACACTTCTCCCAAGTGTCTGTTGGCAATTTACATCCCGCCCATCAGCATAACAAGGCTCCCAGTTCTCCATGGCCTGTTGCCTTTCTGGATTTTACACTTTTTTCAGATGGCCCTTTTGGCCTGGGGGAAATGAGACTTCATTGTAGTGCAGATTTCCTTTGCAAGCTTGCTTGGTTGGCCAAAAAGGGCGTATGCGTTTTTTCCTGAATATATTCAGGAAAAAACGCATACGCCCTTTTTGGCCAAGTGCATCATTGTGGACGTTCTGCCTCTTTTCCTATGCTTTCAATGCAATTCCAGTCTACCTCCTGAAATCGGTTTCCTGCAATTCTGCCCCCCTTTCAAGTCCTCTTGGCAGCCTTACTTCAGTCTATTTTTGGACGATAGCTGTCATTTATAACTCTGCAGGTTTGTGAATTACAGTGCCCCTGAGCTCCTTTCTTCAACTCGCTTTCTTGTGCCCTGGCCGCAACACCGCAGGATGGCTTCAGGCCCTAATCTGGTTCCGGCCCGGCATGCTGAGCCTTTGGTTAATTCCTCTTCCTGGTGGGAAATGAGAGTTAAATTTGCCCGTCCAGACACCTCCAACTAGCCTCTCATTGGTTCTCGCTATTCCTGTTCATCTTCCGCAGAAATTGCAAACTGGGCCAAACAGGAGGTTAAAGGCGCTGACTCTCCAAGTGGGGAGAGTGTTAGTAAAGCGTCTGGAATGTTGCACCCGAGTACCAGGGGAGGAAAACTGAGACATATTTGAACACGTCTCCCGTTCACATGGTTGATCATACTTGGGTTCCACATGCATGTTTTAGCTGAAGGAAGAATACCTTAAACCTGGGTAGTTGAAACCCGTGCAATGGGTACCATGCAATATGACTTCAAAGGGTCTTCATTTGCTCACCGAACCTCTCCAATCCTATCACTGCTGCGTTTATGCCCCTGTAGACATGCTTGATTCTCTTTCGGAGACATAGCAATCCATAGGTTTTAAGATACTTACTAGTCAGGTACATTCTTCGGCGTTTAATATGCGGTGTTGAGTCCATTTCGCTGAGCAAGGAGTAGCTCTTGTCTATTCCATATTTGACTTAAGGAACTTTATCTGTGCTCATTTCAATCTCTGGTTTTATGCAGCACCCCAACTCACCTTTACCCTTAAGCAAGCATAGTTGGTTTTCTAAATTTGAGACCCTGTTCTCTTCTGTAATTCAGTTCCTGTGTAGCCAAGTTTACATTCCGTGTATTACTGATATCTTATGATGTTTCTTTTTCTCTGTGACTTACTTCAGTTAGAATCATCATACCTGAATCCACTCATTGTGCTGCTAAGGGCCTGATGACATAGATTTCATTGCTGAGTGATATTGATTTGTAAGTGAATACCACAACTTCTTTATCCATTTTTCACTTTCTGCGATGTTGAACTTGTACTGTAAACGAGGTTCTTGTAAACAGAGGCGTCCCAAACTTTGGGGTGGCTGTGTCTTTTTTATTTTAATTTCCCTAAGCTATAGGACCATAAGTGGAAGTGCCCTAGGTTCTGTTGCTTTGTTTTTTAGATGTTTCAGGAAACACCATACACTTCTCCCGAGTGGTTGTTGGCAATTTACATCCCGCCCATCAGCATAACAAGGCTCCCAGTTCTCCATGGCCTGTCCTGCCTTTCTGGATTTTACACTTTTTTCAGATGGCCCTTTTGGGCGGGGGGAAGTGAGACTTCATTGTAGTGCAGATTTCCTTTGCAAGCTTGCTTGGTTGGCCAAAAAGGGCGTATGCGTTTTTTCCTGAATATATTCAGGAAAAAACGCATACGCCCTTTTTGGCCAAGTGCATCATTGTGGACGTTCTGCCTCTTTTCCTATGCTTTCAATGCAATTCCAGTCTACCTCCTGAAATCGGTTTCCTGCAATTCTGCCCCGCTTTCAAGTCCTCTTGGCAGCCTTACTTCAGTCTATTTTTGGACGATAGCTGTCATTTATAACTCTGCAGGTTTGTGAATTACAGTGCCCCTGAGCTCCTTTCTTCAACTCGCTTTCTTGTGACCTGGCCGCAACACCGCAGGATGGCTTCAGGCCCTAATCTGGTTCCGGCACGGCACGCTGAGCCTTTGTTTATTTCCTCTTCCTGGTGGGAAATGAGAGTTAAATTTGCCCGTCCAGACACCTCCAGCTAGTCTCTCATTGGTTCTCGCTATTCCTGTTCATCTTCCGCAGAAATTGCAAACTGGGCCAAACAGGAGGTTAAAGGGACTGACTCTCCAAGTGGGGAGAGTGTTAGTAAAGCGTCTGGAATGTTGCACCCGAGTACCAGGGGAGGAAAACTGAGACATATTTGAACACGTCTCCCGATCACATGGTTGATCATACTCTAGGTTCCACATGCATGTTTTAGCTGAAGGAAGAATACCTTAAACCTGGGTAGTTGAAACCCGTGGAATGGGTACCATGCAATATGACTTCAAAGGGTCTTCATTTGCTCACCGAACCTCTCCAATCCTATCACTGCTGCGTTTATGCCCCTGTACACATGCTTGATTCTCTTTCGGAGACATAGCAATCCATAGGTTTTAAGATACTTACTACTCAGGTACATTCTTAGGCGTTTAATATGCGGTGTTGAGTCCATTTCGTTGAGCAAGGAGTAGCTCTTGTCTATTCCATATTTGGCTTAAGGAACTTTATCTGTGCTCATTTCAATCTCTGTTTTTATGCAGCACCCCAACTCACCTTTACCCTTAAGCAAGAATAAGTTGGTTTTCTAAATTTGAGACCCTGTTCTGTTCTGTAATTCAGTTCCTGTGTAGCCAAGTTTACATTCCGTGTATTACTGATATCTTATGATGTTTCTTTTTCTGTGTGACTTATTTCAGTTAGAATCATCATACCTGAATCCACTCATTGTGCTGCTAAGGGCCTGATGACACAGATTTCATTGCTGAGTGATATTGCTTTGTAAGTAAATACCACAACTTCTTTATCCATTTTTCACTTTCTGCGATGTTGAACTTGTACTGTAAACGAGGTTCTTGTAAACAGAGCCGTTCCAAACTTTGGGGTGGCTGTGTCTTTTTGATTTTAATTTCCCTAAGCTATAGGACCATAAGTGGAAGTGCCCTAGGCTCTGTTGCTTTGTTTTTTAGATGTTTTAGGAAACACCATACACTTCTCCCAAGTGTCTGTTGGCAATTTACATCCCGCCCATCAGCATAACAAGGCTCCCAGTTCTCAATGGCCTGTTGCCTTTCTGGATTTTACACTTTTTTCAGATGGCCCTTTTGGCCGGGGGGAAGTGAGACTTCATTGTAGTGCAGATTTCCTTTGCAAGCTTGCTTGGTTGGCCAAAAAGGGCGTATGCATTTTTTCCTGAATATATTCAGGAAAAAACGCATACGCCCTTTTTGGCCAAGTGCATCATTGTGGACGTTCTGCCTGTTTTCCTATGCTTTCAATGCAATTCCAGTCTACCTCCTGAAATCGGTTTCCTGCAATTCTGCCCCGCTTTCAAGTCCTCTTGGCAGCCTTACTTCAGTCTATTTTTGGACGATAGCTGTCATTTATAACTCTGCAGGTTTGTGAATTACAGTGCCCCTGAGCTCCTTTCTTCAACTCGCTTTCTTGTGACCTGGCCGCAACACCGCAGGATGGCTTCAGGCCCTAATCTGGGTCTGGCACGGCACGCTGAACCTTTGGTTATTTCCTCTTCCTGGTGGGAAATGAGAGTTAAATTTGCCAGTCCAGACACCTCCAGCTAGTCTCTCATTGGTTCTCGCTATTCCTGTTCATCTTCCGCAGAAATTGCAAACTGGGCCAAACAGGAGGTTAAAGGCGCTGACTCTCCAAGTGGGGAGAGTGTTAGTAAAGCGTCTGGAATGTTGCACCCGAGTACCAGGGGAGGAAAACTGAGACATATTTGAACACGTCTCCCGTTCACATGGTTGATCATACTTGGGTTCCACATGCATGTTTTAGCTGAAGGAAGAATACCTTAAACCTGGAGAGTTGAGACCCGTGGAATGGGTACCATGCAATATGACTTCAAAGGGTCTTCATTCGCTCACGAACCTCTCCAATCCTATCACTGCTGCGTTTATGCCCCTGTACACATGCTTGATTCTCTTTCGGAGACATAGCAATCCATAGGTTTTACGATACTAGTCAGGTACATTCTTAGGCGTTTAATATGCGGTGTTGAGTCCATTTCGTTGAGCAAGGAGTAGCTCTTGTCTATTCCATATTTGACTTAAGGAACTTTATCTGTGCTCATTTCAATCTCTGGTTTTACGCAGCACCCCACCTCACCTTTACCCTTAAGCAAGCATAAGTTGGTTTTCTAAATTTGAGACCCTGTTCTGTTCTGTAATTCAGTTCCTGTGTAGCCAAGTTTACATTCCGTGTATTACTGATATCTTATGATGTTTCTTTTTCTGTGTGACTTATTTCAGTTACAATCATCATACCTGAATCCACTCATTGTGATGCTAAGGGCCTGATGACATAGATTTCATTGCTGAGTGATATTGCTTTGTAAGTAAATACCACAACTTCTTTATCCATTTTTCACTTTCTGCGATGTTGAACTTGTACTGTAAACGAGGTTCTTGTAGACAGAGCCGTTCCAAACTTTGGGGTGGCTGTGTCTTTTGGATTTTAATTTCCCTAAGCTATAGGACCATAAGTGGAAGTGCCCTAGGTTCTGTTGCTTTGTTTTTTAGATGTTTCAGGAAACACCATACACTTCTCCCGAGTGGTTGTTGGCAATTTACATCCCGCCCATCAGCATAACAAGGCTCCCAGTTCTCCATGGCCTGTCCTGCCTTTCTGGATTTTACACTTTTTTCAGATGGCCCTTTTGACCGGGGGGAAGTGAGACTTCATTGTAGTGCAGATTTCCTTTGCAAGCTTGCTTGGTTGGCCAAAAAGGGCGTATGCGTTTTTTCCTGAATATATTCAGGATAAAACGCATACGCCCTTTTTGGCCAAGTGCATCATTGTGGACGTTCTGCCTCTTTTCCTATGCTTTCAATGCAATTCCAGTCTACCTCCTGAAATCGGTTTCCTGCAATTCTGCCCCGCTTTCAAGTCCTCTTGGCAGCCTTACTTCAGTCTATTTTTGGACGATAGCTGTCATTTATAACTCTGCAGGTTTGTGAATTACAGTGCCCCTGAGCTCCTTTCTTCAACTCGCTTTCTTGTGACCTGGCCGCAACACCGCAGGATGGCTTCAGGCCCTAATCTGGTTCCGGTACGGCATGCTGAGCCTTTGGTTATTTCCTCTTCCTGTTGGGAAATGAGAGTTAAATTTGCCCGTCCAGACAGCTCCAGCTAGCCTCTCATTGGTTCTCGCTATTCCTGTTCATCTTCCGCAGAAATTGCAAACTGGGCCAAACAGGAGGTTAAAGGCGCTGACTCTCCAAGTCGGGAGAGTGTTAGTAAAGCGTCTGGAATGTTGCACCCGAGTACCAGGGGAGGAAAACTGAGACATATTTGAACACGTCTCCCGATCACATGGTTGATCATACTCTGGGTTCCACATGCATGTTTTAGCTGAAGGAAGAATACCTAAAACCTGGGTAGTTGAAACCCGTGGAATGGGTACCATGCAATATGACTTCAAAGGGTCTTCATTTGCTCACCGAACCTCTCCAATCCTATCACTGCTGCGTTTATGCCCCTGTACACATGCTTGATTCTCTTTCGGAGACATAGCAATCCATAGGTTTTAAGATACTTACTAGTCAGGTACATTCTTAGGCGTTTAATATGCGGTGTTGAGTCCATTTCGTTGAGCAAGGAGTAGCTCTTGTCTATTCCATATTTGGCTTAAGGAACTTTATCTGTGCTCATTTCAATCTCTGGTTTTATGCAGCAACCCAACTCACCTTTCCCCTTAAGCAAGCATGTGTTGGTTTTCTAAATTTGAGAACCTGTTCTGTTTTGGAATTCAGTTCCTGTGTAGCCAAGTTTACATTCCGTGTATTACTGATATCTTATGATGTTTCTTTTTCTGTGTGACTTATTTCAGTTAGAATCATCGTACCTGAATCTACTCATTATGCTGCTACGGGCCTGATGACACAGATTTCATTGCTGAGTGATACTGCATTGTACGTAAGTACCACAAGTTCTTTATCCATTTTTCACTTTCTGCGATGTTGAACTTGTACTGTAAACGAGGTTCTTGTAAACAGAGCGGTTCCAAACTTTGGGGTGGCTGTGTGTTTTTGATTTTAATTTCCCTAAGCTATAGGACCATAAGTGGAAGTGCCCTAGGTTCTGTTGCTTTGTTTTTTAGATGTTTCAGGAAACACCATACACTTCTCCCGAGTGGTTGTTGGCAATTTACATCCCGCCCATCAGCATAACAAGGCTCCCAGTTCTCCATGGCCTGTCCTGCCTTTCTGGATTTTACACTTTTTTCAGATGGCCCTTTTGACCGGGGGGAAGTGAGACTTCATTGTAGTGCAGATTTCCTTTGCAAGCTTGCTTGGTTGGCCAAAAAGGGCGTATGCGTTTTTTCCTGAATATATTCAGGAAAAAACGCATACGCCCTTTTTGGCCAAGTGCATCATTGTGGACGTTCTGCCTCTTTTCCTATGCTTTCAATGCAATTCCAGTCTACCTCCTGAAATCGGTTTCCTGCAATTCTGCCCCGCTTTCAAGTCCTCTTGGCAGCCTTACTTCAGTCTATTTTTGGACGATAGCTGTCATTTATAACTCTGCAGGTTTGTGAATTACAGTGCCCCTGAGCTCCTTTCTTCAACTCGCTTTCTTGTGACCTGGCCGCAACACCGCAGGATGGCTTCAGGCCCTAATCTGGTTCCGGCACGGCACGCTGAGCCTTTGGTTAATGCCTCTTCCTGGTGGGAAATGAGAGTTAAATTTGCCCGTCCAGACACCTCCAGCTAGTCTCTCATTGGTTCTCGCTATTCCTGTTCATCTTCCGCAGAAATTGCAAACTGGGCCAAACAGGAGGTTAAAGGCGCTGACTCTCCAAGTGGGGAGAGTGTTAGTAAAGCGTCTGGAATGTTGCACCCGAGTACCAGGGGAGGAAAACTGAGACATATTTGAACACGTCTCCCATTCACATGGTTGATCATACTTGGGTTCCACATGCATGTTTTAGCTGAAGGAAGAATACCTTAAACCTGGAGAGTTGAGACCCGTGTAATGGGTACCATGCAATATGACTTCAAAGGGTCTTCATTTGCTCACCGAACCTCTCCAATCCTATCACTGCTGCGTTTATGCCCCTGTACACATGCTTGATTCTCTTTCGGAGACATAGCAATCCATAGGTTTTAAGATACTTACTAGTCAGGTACATTCTTAGGCGTTTAATATGCGGTGTTGAGTCCATTTCGTTGAGAAAGGAGTAGCTCTTGTCTATTCCATATTTGACTTAAGGAACTTTATCTGTGCTCATTTCAATCTCTGCTTTTATGCAGCACCCCAACTCACCTTTCCCCTTAAGCAAGCATAAGTTGGTTTTCTAAATTTGAGACCCTGTTCTGTTCTGTAATTCAGTTCCTGTGTAGCCAAGTTTACATTCCGTGTATTACTGATATCTTATGATGTTTCTTTTTCTGTGTGACTTACTTCAGTTAGAATCATCATACCTGAATCCACTCATTGTGCTGCTAAGGGCCTGATGACACAGATTTCATTGCTGAGTGATATTGCTTTGTAAGTAAATACCACAACTTCTTTATCCATTTTTCACTTTCTGCGATGTTGAACTTGTACTGTAAACGAGGTTCTTGTAAACAGAGCCGTTCCAAACTTTGGGGTGGCTGTGTCTTTTTGATTTTAATTTCCCTAAGCTATAGGACCATAAGTGGTAGTGCCCTAGGTTCTGTTGCTTTGTTTTTTAGATGTTTCAGGAAACACCATACACTTCTCCCGAGTGGTTGTTGGCAATTTACATCCCGCCCATCAGCATAACAAGGCTCCCAGTTCTCCATGGCCTGTCCTGCCTTTCTGGATTTTACACTTTTTTCAGATGGCCCTTTTGACCGGGGGGAAGTGAGACTTCATTGTAGTGCAGATTTCCTTTGCAAGCTTGCTTGGTTGGCCAAAAAGGGCGTATGCGTTTTTTCCTGAATATATTCAGGAAAAAACGCATACGCCCTTTTTGGCCAAGTGCATCATTGTGGACGTTCTGCCTCTTTTCCTATGCTTTCAATGCAATTCCAGTCTACCTCCTGAAATCGGTTTCCTGCAATTCTGCCCCGCTTTCAAGTCCTCTTGGCAGCCTTACTTCAGTCTATTTTGGATGATAGCTGTCATTTATAACTCTGCAGGTTTGTGAATTACAGTGCCCCTGAGCTCCTTTCTTCAACTCGCTTTCTTTTGAGCTGGCCGCAACACCACAGGATGGCTTCAGGCCCTAATCTGGTTCCGGCCCGGCACGCTGAGCCTTTGGTTAATTCCTCTTCCTGGTGGGAAATGAGAGTTAAATTTGCCCGTCCAGACACCTCCAGCTAGCCTCTCATTGGTTCTCGCTATTCCTGTTCATCTTCCGCAGAAATTGCAAACTGGGCCAAACAGGAGGTTAAAGGCGCTGACTCTCCAAGTGGGGAGAGTGTTAGTAAAGCGTCTGGAATGTTGCACCCGAGTACCAGGGGAGGAAAACTGAGACATATTTGAACACGTCTCCCGTTCACATGGTTGATCATACTTGGGTTCCACATGCATGTTTTAGCTGAAGGAAGAATACCTTAAACCTGGAGAGTTGAGACCCGTGGAATGGGTACCATGCAATATGACTTCAAACGGTCTTCATTTGCTCACCGAACCTCTCCAATCCTATCACTGCTGCGTTTATGACCCTGTACACATGCTTGATTCTCTTTCGGAGACATAGCAATCCATAGGTTTTACGATACTAGTCAGGTACATTCTTAGGCGTTTAATATGCGGTGTTGAGTCCATTTCGCTGAGCAAGGAGTAGCTCTTGTCTATTCCATATTTGGCTTAAGGAACTTTATCTGTGCTCATTTCAATCTCTGTTTTTATGCAGCAACCCAACTCACCTTTACCCTTAAGCAAGAATAAGTTGGTTTTCTAAATTTGAGACCCTGTTCTGTTCTGTAATTCAGTTCCTGTGTAGCCAAGTTTACATTCCGTGTATTACTGATATCTTATGATGTTTCTTTTTCTGTGTGACTTATTTCAGTTAGAATCATCATACCTGAATCCACTCATTGTGCTGCTAAGGGCCTGATGACACAGATTTCATTGCTGAGTGATATTGCTTTGTAAGTAAATACCACAACTTCTTTATCCATTTTTCACTTTCTGCGATGTTGAACTTGTACTGTAAACGAGGTTCTAGTAAACAGAGCCGTTCCAAACTTTGGGGTGGCTGTGTCTTTTTGATTTTAATTTCCCTAAGCTATAGGACCATAAGTGGAAGTGCCCTAGGTTCTGTTGCTTTGTTTTTTAGATGTTTCAGGAAACACCATACACTTCTCCCGAGTGGTTGTTGGCAATTTACATCCCGCCCATCAGCATAACAAGGCTCCCAGTTCTCCATGGCCTGTTGCCTTTCTGGATTTTACACTTTTTTCAGATGGCCCTTTTGACCGGGGGGAAGTGAGACTTCATTGTAGTGCAGATTTCCTTTGCAAGCTTGCTTGGTTGGCCAAAAAGGGCGTATGCGTTTTTTCCTGAATATATTCAGGAAAAAACGCATACGCCCTTTTTGGCCAAGTGCATCATTGTGGACGTTCTGCCTCTTTTCCTATGCTTTCAATGCAATTCCAGTCTACCTCCTGAAATCGGTTTCCTGCAATTCTGCCCCGCTTTCAAGTCCTCTTGGCAGCCTTACTTCAGTCTATTTTGGATGATAGCTGTCATTTATAACTCTGCAGGTTTGTGAATTACAGTGCCCCTGAGCTCCTTTCTTCAACTTGCTTTCTTGTGACCTGGCCGCAACACCGCAGGATGGCTTCAGGCCCTAATCTGGTTCCGGCACGGCACGCTGAGCCTTTGGTTATTTCCTTTTCCTGGTGGGAAATGAGAGTTAAATTTGCCCGTCCAGACACCTCCAGCTAGTCTCTCATTGGTTCTCGCTATTCCTGTTCATCTTCTGCAGAAATTGCAAACTGGGCCAAACAGGAGGTTAAAGGCGCTGACTCTCCAAGTGGGGAGAGTGTTAGTAAAGCGTCTGCAATGTTGCACCCGAGTACCAGGGGAGGAAAACTGAGACATATTTGAACACGTCTCCCGTTCACATGGTTGATCATACTTGGGTTCCACATGCATGTTTTAGCGGAAGGAAGAATACCTTAAACCTGGAGAGTTGAGACCCGTGTAATGGGTACCATGCAATATGACTTCAAAGGGTCTTCATTTGCTCACCGAACCTCTCCAATCCTATCACTGCTGCGTTTATGCCCCTGTACACATGCTTGATTCTCTTTCGGAAACATAGCAATCCATAGGTTTTAAGATACTTACTAGTCAGGTACATTCTTAGGCGTTTAATATGCGGTGTTGAGTCCATTTCGTTGAGCAAGGAGTAGCTCTTGTCTATTCCATATTTGACGTAAGGAACTTTATCTGTGCTCATTGCAATCTCTGGTTTTATGCAGCACCCCAACTCACCTTTCCCCTTAAGCAAGCATAAGTTGGTTTTCGAAATTTGAGACCCTGTTCTGTTCTGTAATTCAGTTCCTGTGTAGCCAAGTTTACATTCCGTGTATTACTGATATCTTATGATGTTTCTTTTTCTGTGTGACTTACTTCAGTTAGAATCATCATACCTGAATCCACTCATTGTGGTGCTAAGGGCCTGATGACACAGATTTCATTGCTGAGTGATATTGCTTTTTAAGTAAATACCACAACTTCTTTATCCATTTTTCACTTTCTGCGATGTTGAACTTGTACTGTAAACGAGGTTCTTGTAAACAGAGGCGTCCCAAACTTTGGGGTGGCTGTGTCTTTTTGATTTTAATTTCCCTAAGCTATAGGACCATAAGTGGCAGTGCCCTAGGCTCTGTTGCTTTGTTTTTTAGATGTTTCAGGAAACACCATACACTTCTCCCGAGTGTCTGTTGGCAATTTACATCCCGCCCATCAGCATAACAAGGCTCCCAGTTCTCCATGGCCTGTCCTGCCTTTCTGGATTTTACACTTTTTTCAGATGGCCCTTTTGACCGGGGGGAAGTGAGACTTCATTGTAGTGCAGATTTCCTTTGCAAGCTTGCTTGGTTGGCCAAAAAGGGCGTATGCGTTTTTTCCTGAATATATTCAGGAAAAAACGCATACGCCCTTTTTGGCCAAGTGCATCATTGTGGACGTTCTGCCTCTTTTCCTATGCTTTCAATGCAATTCCAGTCTACCTCCTGAAATCGGTTTCCTGCAATTCTGCCCCGCTTTCAAGTCCTCTTGGCAGCCTTACTTCAGTCTATTTTGGATGATAGCTGTCATTTATAACTCTGCAGGTTTGTGAATTACAGTGCCCCTGAGCTCCTTTCTTCAACTCGCTTTCTTTTGAGCTGGCCGCAACACCACAGGATGGCTTCAGGCCCTAATCTGGTTCCGGCCCGGCACGCTGAGCCTTTGGTTAATTCCTCTTCCTGGTGGGAAATGAGAGTTAAATTTGCCCGTCCAGACACCTCCAGCTAGCCTCTCATTGGTTCTCGCTATTCCTGTTCATCTTCCGCAGAAATTGCAAACTGGGCCAAACAGGAGGTTAAAGGCGCTGACTCTCCAAGTGGGGAGAGTGTTAGTAAAGCGTCTGGAATGTTGCACCCGAGTACCAGGGGAGGAAAACTGAGACATATTTGAACACGTCTCCCGTTCACATGGTTGATCATACTTGGGTTCCACATGCATGTTTTAGCTGAAGGAAGAATACCTTAAACCTGGAGAGTTGAGACCCGTGGAATGGGTACCATGCAATATGACTTCAAACGGTCTTCATTTGCTCACCGAACCTCTCCAATCCTATCACTGCTGCGTTTATGCCCCTGTACACATGCTTGATTCTCTTTCGGAGACATAGCAATCCATAGGTTTTACGATACTAGTCAGGTACATTCTTAGGCGTTTAATATGCGGTGTTGAGTCCATTTCGCTGAGCAAGGAGTAGCTCTTGTCTATTCCATATTTGGCTTAAGGAACTTTATCTGTGCTCATTTCAATCTCTGTTTTTATGCAGCAACCCAACTCACCTTTACCCTTAAGCAAGAATAAGTTGGTTTTCTAAATTTGAGACCCTGTTCTGTTCTGTAATTCAGTTCCTGTGTAGCCAAGTTTACATTCCGTGTATTACTGATATCTTATGATGTTTCTTTTTCTGTGTGACTTATTTCAGTTAGAATCATCATACCTGAATCCACTCATTGTGCTGCTAAGGGCCTGATGACACAGATTTCATTGCTGAGTGATATTGCTTTGTAAGTAAATACCACAACTTCTTTATCCATTTTTCACTTTCTGCGATGTTGAACTTGTACTGTAAACGAGGTTCTAGTAAACAGAGCCGTTCCAAACTTTGGGGTGGCTGTGTCTTTTTGATTTTAATTTCCCTAAGCTATAGGACCATAAGTGGAAGTGCCCTAGGTTCTGTTGCTTTGTTTTTTAGATGTTTCAGGAAACACCATACACTTCTCCCGAGTGGTTGTTGGCAATTTACATCCCGCCCATCAGCATAACAAGGCTCCCAGTTCTCCATGGCCTGTTGCCTTTCTGGATTTTACACTTTTTTCAGATGGCCCTTTTGACCGGGGGGAAGTGAGACTTCATTGTAGTGCAGATTTCCTTTGCAAGCTTGCTTGGTTGGCCAAAAAGGGCGTATGCGTTTTTTCCTGAATATATTCAGGAAAAAACGCATACGCCCTTTTTGGCCAAGTGCATCATTGTGGACGTTCTGCCTCTTTTCCTATGCTTTCAATGCAATTCCAGTCTACCTCCTGAAATCGGTTTCCTGCAATTCTGCCCCGCTTTCAAGTCCTCTTGGCAGCCTTACTTCAGTCTATTTTGGATGATAGCTGTCATTTATAACTCTGCAGGTTTGTGAATTACAGTGCCCCTGAGCTCCTTTCTTCAACTTGCTTTCTTGTGACCTGGCCGCAACACCGCAGGATGGCTTCAGGCCCTAATCTGGTTCCGGCACGGCACGCTGAGCCTTTGGTTATTTCCTTTTCCTGGTGGGAAATGAGAGTTAAATTTGCCCGTCCAGACACCTCCAGCTAGTCTCTCATTGGTTCTCGCTATTCCTGTTCATCTTCTGCAGAAATTGCAAACTGGGCCAAACAGGAGGTTAAAGGCGCTGACTCTCCAAGTGGGGAGAGTGTTAGTAAAGCGTCTGCAATGTTGCACCCGAGTACCAGGGGAGGAAAACTGAGACATATTTGAACACGTCTCCCGTTCACATGGTTGATCATACTTGGGTTCCACATGCATGTTTTAGCTGAAGGAAGAATACCTTAAACCTGGAGAGTTGAGACCCGTGTAATGGGTACCATGCAATATGACTTCAAAGGGTCTTCATTTGCTCACCGAACCTCTCCAATCCTATCACTGCTGCGTTTATGCCCCTGTACACATGCTTGATTCTCTTTCGGAAACATAGCAATCCATAGGTTTTAAGATACTTACTAGTCAGGTACATTCTTAGGCGTTTAATATGCGGTGTTGAGTCCATTTCGTTGAGCAAGGAGTAGCTCTTGTCTATTCCATATTTGACTTAAGGAACTTTATCTGTGCTCATTTCAATCTCTGGTTTTATGCAGCACCCCAACTCACCTTTCCCCTTAAGCAAGCATAAGTTGGTTTTCGAAATTTGAGACCCTGTTCTGTTCTGTAATTCAGTTCCTGTGTAGCCAAGTTTACATTCCGTGTATTACTGATATCTTATGATGTTTCTTTTTCTGTGTGACTTACTTCAGTTAGAATCATCATACCTGAATCCACTCATTGTGGTGCTAAGGGCCTGATGACACAGATTTCATTGCTGAGTGATATTGCTTTGTAAGTAAATACCACAACTTCTTTATCCATTTTTCACTTTCTGCGATGTTGAACTTGTACTGTAAACGAGGTTCTTGTAAACAGAGGCGTCCCAAACTTTGGGGTGGCTGTGTCTTTTTGATTTTAATTTCCCTAAGCTATAGGACCATAAGTGGCAGTGCCCTAGGCTCTGTTGCTTTGTTTTTTAGATGTTTCAGGAAACACCATACACTTCTCCCGAGTGTCTGTTGGCAATTTACATCCCGCCCATCAGCATAACAAGGCTCCCAGTTCTCCATGGCCTGTCCTGCCTTTCTGGATTTTACACTTTTTTCAGATGGCCCTTTTGACCGGGGGGAAGTGAGACTTCATTGTAGTGCAGATTTCCTTTGCAAGCTTGCTTGGTTGGCCAAAAAGGGCGTATGCGTTTTTTCCTGAATATATTCAGGAAAAAACGCATACGCCCTTTTTGGCCAAGTGCATCATTGTGGACGTTCTGCCTCTTTTCCTATGCTTTCAATGCAATTCCAGTCTACCTCCTGAAATCGGTTTCCTGCAATTCTGCCCCGCTTTCAAGTCCTCTTGGCAGCCTTACTTCAGTCTATTTTTGGACGATAGCTGTCATTTATAACTCTGCAGGTTTGTGAATTACAGTGCCCCTGAGCTCCTTTCTTCAACTCGCTTTCTTTTGAGCTGGCCGCAACACCGCAGGATGGCTTCAGGCCCTAATCTGGTTCCGGTACGGCACGCTGAGCCTTTGGTTATTTCCTCTTCCTGGTGGGAAATGAGAGTTAAATTTGCCCGTCCAGACACCTCCAGCTAGCCTCTCATTGGTTCTCGCTATTCCTGTTCATCTTCCGCAGAAATTGCAAACTGGGCCAAACAGGAGGTTAAAGGCGCTGACTCTCCAAGTGGGGAGAGTGTTAGTAAAGCGTCTGCAATGTTGCACCCGAGTACCAGGGGAGGAAAACTGAGACATATTTGAACACGTCTCCCGATCACATGGTTGATCATACTCTGGGTTCCACATGCATGTTTTAGCTGAAGGAAGAATACCTAAAACCTGGGTAGTTGAAACCCGTGGAATTTGTACCATACAATATGACTTCAAAGGGTCTTCATTTGCTCACCGAACCTCTCCAATCCTATCACTGCTGCGTTTATGCCCCTGTACACATGCTTGATTCTCTTTCGGAGACATAGCAATCCATAGGTTTTAAGATACTTACTAGTCAGGTACATTCTTAGGCGTTTAATATGCGGTGTTGAGTCCATTTCGTTGAGCAAGGAGTAGCTCTTGTCTATTCCATATTTGGCTTAAGGAACTTTATCTGTGCTCATTTCAATCTCTGGTTTTATGCAGCAACCCAACTCACCTTTCGCCTTAAGCAAGCATAAGTTGGTTTTCTAAATTTGAGAACCTGTTCTGTTTTGGAATTCAGTTCCTGTGTAGCCAAGTTTACATTCCGTGTATTAGTGATATCTTATGATGTTTCTTTTTCTGTGTGACTTATTTCAGTTAGAATCATCGTACCTGAATCTACTCATTATGCTGCTACGGGCCTGATGACATAGATTTCATTGCTGAGTGACACTGCATTGTACGTAAGTACCACAAGTTCTTTATCCATTTTTCACTTTCTGCGATGTTGAACTTGTACTGTAAACGAGGTTCTTGTAAACAGAGCCGTTCCAAACTTTGGGGTGGCTGTGTCTTTTTGATTTTAATTTTCCTAAGCTATAGGACCATAAGTGGAAGTGCCCTAGGCTCTGTTGCTTTGTTTTTTAGATGTTTCAGGAAACACCATACACTTCTCCAAGTGTCTGTTGGCAATTTACATCCCGTCCATCAGCATAACAAGGCTCCCAGTTCTCAATGGCCTGTTGCCTTTCTGGATTTTACACTTTTTTCAGATGGCCCTTTTGACCGGGGGGAAGTGAGACTTCATTGTAGTGCAGATTTCCTTTGCAAGCTTGCTTGGTTGGCCAAAAAGGGCGTATGCGTTTTTTCCTGAATATATTCAGGAAAAAACGCATACGCCCTTTTTGGCCAAGTGCATCATTGTGGACGTTCTGCCTCTTTTCCTATGCTTTCAATGCAATTCCAGTCTACCTCCTGAAATCGGTTTCCTGCAATTCTGCCCCGCTTTCAAGTCCTCTTGGCAGCCTTACTTCAGTCTATTTTTGGACGATAGCTGTCATTTATAACTCTGCAGGTTTGTGAATTACAGTGCCCCTGAGCTCCTTTCTTCAACTCGCTTTCTTGTGAGCTGGCCGCAACACCGCAGGATGGCTTCAGGCCCTAATCTGGTTCCGGGACGGCACGCTGAGCCTTTGGTTATTTCCTCTTCCTGGTGGGAAATGAGAGTTAAATTTGCCCGTCCAGACACCTCCAGCTAGTCTCTCATTGGTTCTCGCTATTCCTGTTCATCTTCCGCAGAAATTGCAAACTGGGCCAAACAGGAGGTTAAAGGCGCTGACTCTCCAAGTGGGGAGAGTGTTAGTAAAGCGTCTGGAATGTTGCACCCGAGTACCAGGGTACGAAAACTGAGACATATTTGAACACGTCTCCCGATCACATGGTTGATCATACTCTAGGTTCCACATGCATGTTTTAGCTGAAGGAAGAATACCTTAAACCTGGGTAGTTGAAACCCGTGGAATGGGTACCATGCAATATGACTTCAAAGGGTCTTCATTTGCTCACCGAACCTCTCCAATCCTATCACTGCTGCGTTTATGCCCCTGTACACATGCTTGATTCTCTTTCGGAGACATAGCAATCCATAGGTTTTAAGATACTTACTAGTCAGGAACATTCTTAGGCGTTTAATATGGGGTGTTGAGTCCATTTCGTTGAGCAAGGAGTAGCTCTTGTCTATTCCATATTTGGCTTAAGGAACTTTATCTGTGCTCATTGCAATCTCTGGTTTTATGCAGCACCCCAACTCACCTTTACCCTTAAGCAAGAATAAGTTGGTTTTCTAAATTTGAGACCCTGTTCTGTTCTGTAATTCAGTTCCTGTGTAGCCAAGTTTACATTCCGTGTATTACTGATATCTTATGATGTTTCTTTTTCTGTGTGACTTATTTCAGTTAGAATCATCATACCTGAATCCACTCATTGTGCTGCTAAGGGCCTGATGACACAGATTTCATTGCTGAGTGATATTGCTTTGTAAGTAAATACCACAACTTCTTTATCCATTTTTCACTTTCTGCGATGTTGAACTTGTACTGTAAACGAGGTTCTTGTAAACAGAGCCGTTCCAAACTTTGGGGTGGCTGTGTCTTTTTGATTTTAATTTCCCTAAGCTATAGGACCATAAGTGGAAGTGCCCTAGGTTCTGTTGCTTTGTTTTTTAGATGTTTCAGGAAACACCATACACTTCTCCCGAGTGTCTGTTGGCAATTTACATCCCGCCCATCAGCATAACAAGGCTCCCAGTTCTCCATGGCCTGTCCTGCCTTTCTGGATTTTACACTTTTTTCAGATGGCCCTTTTGACCGGGGGGAAGTGAGACTTCATTGTAGTGCAGATTTCCTTTGCAAGCTTGCTTGGTTGGCCAAAAAGGGCGTATGCGTTTTTTCCTGAATATATTCAGGAAAAAACGCATACGCCCTTTTTGGCCAAGTGCATCATTGTGGACGTTCTGCCTCTTTTCCTATGCTTTCAATGCAATTCCAGTCTACCTCCTGAAATCGGTTTCCTGCAATTCTGCCCCGCTTTCAAGTCCTCTTGGCAGCCTTACTTCAGTCTATTTTTGGACGATAGCTGTCATTTATAACTCTGCAGGTTTGTGAATTACAGTGCCCCTGAGCTCCTTTCTTCAACTCGCTTTCTTTTGAGCTGGCCGCAACACCGCAGGATGGCTTCAGGCCCTAATCTGGTTTCGGTATGGAACGCTGAGCCTTTGGTTATTTCCTCTTCCTGGTGGGAAATGAGAGTTAAATTTGCCCGTCCAGACACCTCCAGCTAGCCTCTCATTGGTTCTCGCTATTCCTGTTCATCTTCCGCAGAAATTGCAAACTGTGCCAAACAGGAGGTTAAAGGCGCTGACTCTCCAAGTGGGGAGAGTGTTAGTAAAGCGTCTGCAATGTTGCACCCGAGTACCAGGGGAGGAAAACTGAGACATATTTGAACACGGCTCCCGATCACATGGTTGATCATACTCTGGGTTCCACATGCATGTTTTAGCTGAAGGAAGAATACCTAAAACCTGGGTAGTTGAAACCCGTGGAATGGGTACCATGCAATATGACTTCAAAGGGTCTTCATTTGCTCACCGAACCTCTCCAATCCTATCACTGCTGCGTTTATGCCCCTGTACACATGCTTGATACTCTTTCAGAGACATAGCGATCCATAGGTTTTAAGATACTTACTAGTCAGGTACATTCTTAGGCGTTTAATATGCGGTGTTGAGTCCATTTCGTTGAGCAAGGAGTAGCTCTTGTCTATTCCATATTTGGCTTAAGGAACTTTATCTGTGCTCATTTCAATCTCTGGCTTTATGCAGCAACCCAACTCACCTTTCCCCTTAAGCAAGCATAAGTTGGTTTTCTAAATTTGAGAACCTTTTCTGTTTTGGAATTCAGTTCCTGTGTAGCCAAGTTTACATTCCGTGTATTACTGATATCTTATGATGTTTCTTTTTCTGTGTGACTTATTTCAGTTAGAATCATCGTACCTGAATCTACTCATTATGCTGCTAAGGGCCTGATGACATAGATTTCATTTCTGAGTGATACTGCATTGTACGTAAGTACCACAAGTTCTTTATCCATTTTTCACTTTCTGCGATGTTGAACTTGTACTGTAAACGAGGTTCTTGTAAACAGAGGCGTCCCAAACTTTGGGGTGGCTGTGTCTTTTTGATTTTAATTTCCCTAAGCTATAGGACCATAAGTGGAAGTGCCCTAGGCTCTGTTGCTTTGTTTTTTAGATGTTTCAGGAAACACCATACACTTCTCCCGAGTGTCTGTTGGCAATTTACATCCCGCCCATCAGCATAACAAGGCTCCCAGTTCTCCATGGCCTGTCCTGCCTTTCTGGATTTTACACTTTTTTCAGATGGCCCTTTTGACCGGGGGGAAGTGAGACTTCATTGTAGTGCAGATTTCCTTTGCAAGCTTGCTTGGTTGGCCAAAAAGGGCGTATGCGTTTTTTCCTGAATATATTCAGGAAAAAACGCATACGCCCTTTTTGGCCAAGTGCATCATTGTGGACGTTCTGCCTCTTTTCCTATGCTTTCAATGCAATTCCAGTCTACCTCCTGAAATCGGTTTCCTGCAATTCTGCCCCGCTTTCAAGTCCTCTTGGCAGCCTTACTTCAGTCTATTTTTGGACGATAGCTGTCATTTATAACTCTGCAGGTTTGTGAATTACAGTGCCCCTGAGCTCCTTTCTTCAACTCGCTTTCTTGTGAGCTGGCCGCAACACCGCAGGATGGCTTCAGGCCCTAATCTGGTTCCGGCCCGGCATGCTGAGCCTTTGGTTAATTCCTCTTCCTGGTGGGAATTGAGAGTTAAATTTGCCCGTTCAGACACCTCCAGCTAGTCTCTCATTGGTTCTCGCTATTCCTGTTCATCTTCCGCAGAAATTGCAAACTGGGCCAAACAGGAGGTTAAAGGCGCTGACTCTCCAAGTGGGGAGAGTGTTAGTAAAGCGTCTGGAATGTTGCACCCGAGTACCAGGGGAGGAAAACTGAGACATATTTGAACACGTCTCCCGTTCACATGGTTGATCATACTTGGGTTCCACATGCATGTTTTAGCTGAAGGAAGAATACCTTAAACCTGGAGAGTTAAGACCCGTGGAATGGGTACCATGCAATATGACTTCAAAGGGTCTTCATTTGCTCACCGAACCTCTCCAATCCTATCACTGCTGCGTTTATGCCCCTGTACACATGCTTGATTCTCTTTCGGAGACATAACAATGCATAGGTTTTAAGATACTTACTAGTCAGGTACATTCTTAGGCGTTTAATATGCGGTGTTGAGTCCATTTCGTTGAGCAAGGAGTAGCTCTTGTCTATTCCATATTTGACTTAAGGAACTTTATCTGTGCTCATTTCAATCTCTGGTTTTATGCAGCACCCCAACTCACCTTTCCCCTTAAGCAAGCATAAGTTGGTTTTCTAAATTTGAGACCCTGTTCTGTTCTGTAATTCAGTTCCTGTGTAGCCAAGTTTCCATTCCGTGTATTACTGATATCTTATGATGTTTCTTTTTCTGTGTGAATTACTTCAGTTAGAATCATCGTACCTGAATCCACTCATTGTGCTGCTAAGGGCCTGATGACACAGATTTCATTGCTGAGTGATATTGCTTTGTAAGTATATACCACAACTTTTTTATCCATTTTTCACTTTCTGCGATGTTGAACTTGTACTGTAAACGAGGTTCTTGTAAACAGAGCCGTTCCAAACTTTGGGGTGGCTGTGTCTTTTTGATTTTAATTTCCCTAAGCTATAGGACCATAAGTGGAAGTGCCCTAGGCTCTGTTGCTTTGTTTTTTAGATGTTTCAGGAAACACCATACACTTCTCCCGAGTGGTTGTTGGCAATTTACATCCCGCCCATCAGCATAACAAGGCTCCCAGTTCTCCATGGCCTGTCCTGCCTTTCTGGATTTTACACTTTTTTCAGATGGCCCTTTTGACCGGGGGGAAGTGAGACTTCATTGTAGTGCAGATTTCCTTTGCAAGCTTGCTTGGTTGGCCAAAAAGGGCGTATGCGTTTTTTCCTGAATATATTCAGGAAAAAACGCATACGCCCTTTTTGGCCAAGTGCATCATTGTGGACGTTCTGCCTCTTTTCCTATGCTTTCAATGCAATTCCAGTCTACCTCCTGAAATCGGTTTCCTGCAATTCTGCCCCGCTTTCAAGTCCTCTTGGCAGCCTTACTTCAGTCTATTTTTGGACGATAGCTGTCATTTATAACTCTGCAGGTTTGTGAATTACAGTGCCCCTGAGCTCCTTTCTTCAACTCTCTTTCTTTTGAGCTGGCCGCAACACCGCAGGATGGCTTCAGGCCCTAATCTGGTTCCGGTACGGCACGCTGAGCCTTTGGTTATTTCCTCTTCCTGGTGGGAAATGAGAGTTAAATTTGCCCGTCCAGACACCTCCAGCTAGCCTCTCATTGGTTCTCGCTATTCCTGTTCATCTTCCGCAGAAATTGCAAACTGGGCCAAACAGGAGGTTAAAGGGACTGACTCTCCAAGTGGGGAGAGTGTTAGTAAAGCGTCTGGAATGTTGCACCCGAGTACCAGGGGAGGAAAACTGAGACATATTTGAACACATCTCCCGATCACATGGTTGATCATACTCTAGGTTCCACATGCATGTTTTAGCTGAAGGAAGAATACCTTAAACCTGGGTAGTTGAAACCCGTGGAATGGGTACCATGCAATATGACTTGAAAGGGTCTTCATTTGCTCACCGAACCTCTCCAATCCTATCACTGCTGCGTTTATGCCCCTGTACACATGCTTGATTCTCTTTTGGAGACATAGCAATCCATAGGTTTTAAGATACTTACAAGTCAGGTACATTCTGAGGCATTTAATATGCGGTGTTGAGTCCATTTCGTTGAGCAAGGAGTAGCTCTTTTCTATTCCATATTTGGCTTAAGGAACTTTATCTGTGCTCATTTCAATCTCTGGTTTTATGCAGCACCCCAACTCACCTTTACCCTTAAGCAAGCATAAGTTGTTTTTCTAAATTTGAGACCCTGTTCTGTTCTGTAATTCAGTTCCTATGTAGTGAAGTTTCCATTCCGTGTATTACTGATATCTTATGATGTTTCTTTTTCTGTGTGACTTATTTCAGTTACAATCATCATACCTGAATCCACTCATTGTGCTGCTAAGGGCCTGATGACATAGATTTCATTGCTGAGTGATATTGCTTTGTAAGTGAATACCACAACTTCTTTATCCATTTTTCACTTTCTGCAATGTTGAAATTGTACTGTAAACGAGGTTCTTTTAAACAGAGCCGTTCCAAACTTTGGGGTGGCTATGTCTTTTTGATTTTAATTTCCCTAAGCTATAGGACCATAAGTGGAAGTGCCCTTGGCTCTGTTGCTTTGTTTTTTAGATGTTTCAGGAAACACCATACACTTCTCCCAAGTGTCTGTTGGCAATTTACATCCCGCCCATCAGCATAACAAGGTTCCCAGTTCTCAATGGCCTGTTGCCTTTCTGGATTTTACACTTTTTTCAGATGGCCCTTTTGACCGGGGGGAAGTGAGACTTCATTGTAGTGCAGATTTCCTTTGCAAGCTTGCTTGGTTGGCCAAAAAGGGCGTATGCGTTTTTTCCTGAATATATTCAGGAAAAAACGCATACGCCCTTTTTGGCCAAGTGCATCATTGTGGACGTTCTGCCTCTTTTCCTATGCTTTCAATGCAATTCCAGTCTACCTCCTGAAATCGGTTTCCTGCAATTCTGCCCCGCTTTCAAGTCCTCTTGGCAGCCTTACTTCAGTCTATTTTTGGACGATAGCTGTCATTTATAACTCTGCAGGTTTGTGAATTACAGTGCCCCTGAGCTCCTTTCTTCAACTCGCTTTCTTGTGACCTGGCCGCAACACCGCAGGATGGCTTCAGGCCCTAATCTGGTTCCGGCCCGGCATGCTGAGCCTTTGGTGAATTCCTCTTCCTGGTGGGAAATGAGAGTTAAATTTGCCCGTCCAGACACCTCCAGCTAGCCTCTCATTGGTTCTCGCTATTCCTGTTCATCTTCCGCAGAAATTGCAAACTGGGCCAAACAGGAGGTTAAAGGCGCTGACTCTCCAAGTGGGGAGAGTGTTAGTAAAGCGTCTGGAATGTTGCACCCGAGTACCAGGGGAGGAAAACTGAGACATATTTGAACACGTCTCCCGTTCACATGGTTGATCATACTTGGGTTCCACATGCATGTTTTAGCTGAAGGAAGAATACCTTAAACCTGGAGAGTTGAGACCCGTGTAATGGGTACCATGCAATATGACTTCAAAGGGTCTTCATTTGCTCACCGAACCTCTCCAATCCTATCACTGCTGCGTTTATGCCCCTGTACACATGCTTGATTCTCTTTTGGAGACATAGCAATCCATAGGTTTTACGATACTTACTAGTCAGGTACATTCTTAGGCGTTTAATATGCGGTGTTGAGTCCATTTCGTTGAGCAAGGAGTAGCTCTTGTCTATTCCATATTTGGCTTAAGGAACTTTATCTGTGCTCATTTCAATCTCTGGTTTTATGCAGCACCCCAACTCAGCTTTACCCTTAAGCAAGCATAAGTTGGTTTTCTAAATTTGAGACCCTGTTCTGTTCTGTAATTCAGTTCCTGTGTAGCCACGTTTCCATTCCGTGTATTACTGATATCTTATGATGTTTCCTTTTCTGTGTGACTTATTTCAGTTAGAATCATCATACCTGAATCCACTCATTGTGCTGCTAAGGGCCTGATGACATAGATTTCATTGCTGAGTGATATTGCTTTGTAGGTAAATACCACAACTTCTTTATCCATTTTTCACTTTCTGCGATGTTGAACTTGTACTGTAAACGAGGTTCTTGTAAACAGAGCCGTTCCAAACTTTGGGGTGGCTGTGTCTTTTTGATTTTAATTTCCCTAAGCTATAGGACCATAAGTGGAAGTGCCCTAGGCTCTGTTGCTTTGTTTTTTAGATGTTTCAGGAAACACCATACACTTCTCCCAAGTGTCTGTTGGCAATTTACATCCCGCCCATCAGCATAACAAGGCTCCCAGTTCTCCATGGCCTGTTGCCTTTCTGGATTTTACACTTTTTTCAGATGGCCCTTTTGACCGGGGGGAAGTGAGACTTCATTGTAGTGCAGATTTCCTTTGCAAGCTTGCTTGGTTGGCCAAAAAGGGCGTATGCGTTTTTTCCTGAATATATTCAGGAAAAAACGCATACGCCCTTTTTGGCCAAGTGCATCATTGTGGACGTTGTGCCTCTTTTCCTATGCTTTCAATGCAATTCCAGTCTACCTCCTGAAATCGGTTTCCTGCAATTCTGCCCCGCTTTCAAGTCCTCTTGGCAGCCTTACTTCAGTCTATTTTTGGACGATAGCTGTCATTTATAACTCTGCAGGTTTGTGAATTACAGTGCCCCTGAGCTCCTTTCTTCAACTCGCTTTCTTGTGACCTGGCCGCAACACCGCAGGATGGCTTCAGGCCCTAATCTGGTTCCGGCCCGGCACGCTGAGCCTTTGGTTAATTCCTCTTCCTGGTGGGAAATGAGACTTAAATTTGCCCGTCCAGACACCTCCAGCTAGCCTCTCATTGGTTCTCGCTATTCCTGTTCATCTTCCGCAGAAATTGCAAACTGGGCCAAACAGGAGGTTAAAGGGACTGACTCTCCAAGTGGGGAGAGTGTTAGTAAAGCGTCTGGAATGTTGCACCCGAGTACCAGGGGAGGAAAACTGAGACATATTTGAACACGTCTCCCGATCACATGGTTGATCATACTCTAGGTTCCACATGCATGTTTTAGCTGAAGGAAGAATACCTTAAACCTGGGTAGTTGAAACCCGTGGAATGGGTACCATGCAATATGACTTCAAAGGGTCTTCATTTGCTCACCGAACCTCTCCAATCCTATCACTGCTGCGTTTATGCCCCTGTACACATGCTTGATTCTCTTTCGGAGACATAGCAATCCATAGGTTTTAAGATACTTACTAGTCAGGTACATTCTTAGGCGTTTAATGTGGGGTGTTGAGTCCATTTCGTTGAGCAAGGAGTAGCTCTTGTCTATTCCATATTTGGCTTAAGGAACTTTATCTGTGCTCATTTCAATCTCTGGTTTTATGCAGCACCCCAACTCACCTTTACCCTTAAGCAAGCATAAGTTGGTTTTCTAAATTTGAGACCCTGTTCTGTTCTGTAATTCAGTTCCTGTGTAGCCAAGTTTACATTCCGTGTATTACTGATATCTTATGATGTTTCTTTTTCTGTGTGACTTATTTCAGTTAGAATCATCATACCTGAATCCACTCATTGTGCTGCTAAGGGCCTGATGACACAGATTTCATTGCTGAGTGATATTGCTTTGTAAGTAAATACCACAACTTCTTTATCCATTTTTCACTTTCTGCGATGTTGAACTTGTACTGTAAACGAGGTTCTTGTAAACAGAGCCGTTCCAAACTTTGGGGTGGCTGTGTCTTTTTGATTTTAATTTCCCTAAGCTATAGGACCATAAGTGGAAGTGCCCTAGGTTCTGTTGCTTTGTTTTTTAGATGTTTCAGGAAACACCATACACTTCTCCCGAGTGGTTGTTGGCAATTTACATCCCGCCCATCAGCATAACAAGGCTCCCAGTTCTCCATGGTCTGTCCTGCTTTTCTGGATTTTACACTTTTTTCAGATGGCCCTTTTGACCGGGGGGAAGTGAGACTTCATTGTAGTGCAGATTTCCTTTGCAAGCTTGCTTGGTTGGCCAAAAAGGGCGTATGCGTTTTTTCCTGAATATATTCAGGATAAAACACATACGCCCTTTTTGGCCAAGTGCATCATTGTGGACGTTCTGCCTCTTTTCCTATGCTTTCAATGCAATTCCAGTCTACCTCCTGAAATCGGTTTCCTGCAATTCTGCCCCGCTTTCAAGTCCTCTTGGCAGCCTTACTTCAGTCTATTTTTGGACGATAGCTGTCATTTATAACTCTGCAGGTTTGTGAATTACAGTGCCCCTGAGCTCCTTTCTTCAACTCGCTTTCTTGTGACCTGGCCGCAACACCGCAGGATGGCTTCAGGCCCTAATCTGGTTCCGGCCCGGCATGCTGAGCCTTTGGTTAATTCCTCTTCCTGGTGGGAAATGAGAGTTAAATTTGCCCGTCCAGACAGCTCCAGCTAACCTCTCATTGGTTCTCGCTATTCCTGTTCATCTTCCGCAGAAATTGCAAACTGGGCCAAACAGGAGGTTAAAGGCGCTGACTCTCCAAGTGGGGAGAGTGTTAGTAAAGCGTCTGGAATGTTGCACCCGAGTACCAGGGGAGGAAAACTGAGACATATTTGAACACGTCTCCCGATCACATGGTTGATCATACTCTGGGTTCCACATGCATGTTTTAGCTGAAGGAAGAATACCTAAAACCTGGGTAGTTGAATCCCGTGGAATGGGTACCATGCAATATGACTTCAAAGGGTCTTCATTTGCTCACCGAACCTCTCCAATCCTATCACTGCTGCGTTTATGCCCCTGTACACATGCTTGATTCTCTTTCGGAGACATAGCAATCTATAGGTTTTATGATACTTACTAGTCAGGTACATTCTTAGGCATTTAATATGCGGTGTTGAGTCCATTTCATTGAGCAAGGAGTAGCTCTTGTCTATTCCATATTTGGCCTAAGGAACTTTATCTGTGCTCATTTCAATCTCTGGTTTTATGCAGCACCCCAACTCACCTTTCCCCTTAAGCAAGCATAAGTTGGTTTTCTAAATTTGAGACCCTGTTCTGTTCTGTAATTCAGTTCCTGTGTAGCCAAGTTTACATTCCGTGTATTACTGATATCTTATGATGTTTCTTTTTCTGTGTGACGTATTTCAGTTAGAATCATCATACCTGAATCCACTCATTGTGCTGCTAAGGGCCTGATGACATAGATTTCATTGCTGAGTGATATTGCTTTGTAAGTAAATACCACAACTTCTTTATCCATTTTTCACTTTCTGCGATGTTGAACTTGTACTGTAAACGAGGTTCTTGTAAACAGAGCCGTTCCAAACTTTGGGGTGGCTGTGTCTTTTTGATTTTAATTTCCCTAAGCTATAGGACCATAAGTAGAAGTGCCCTAGGTTCTGTTGCTTTGTTTTTTAGATGTTTCAGGAAACACCATACACTTCTCCCGAGTGGTTGTTGGCAATTTACATCCCGCCCATCAGCATAACAAGGCTCCCAGTTCTCCATGGCCTGTCCTGCCTTTCTGGATTTTACACTTTTTTCAGATGGCCCTTTTGACCTGGGGGAAGTGAGAGTTCATTGTAGTGCAGATTTCCTTTGCAAGCTTGCTTGGTTGGACAAAAAGGGCGTATGCGTTTTTACATCCCGCCCATCAGCATAACAAGACTCCCAGTTCTCCATGGCCTGTCCTGCCTTTCTGGATTTTACACTTTTTTCAGATGGCTCTTTTGACCGGGGGGAAGTGAGACTTCATTGTAGTGCAGATTTCCTTTGCAAGCTTGCTTGGTTGGCCAAAAAGGGCGTATGCGTTTTTTCCTGAATATATTCAGGAAAAAACGCATACGCCCTTTTTTGCCAAGTGCATCATTGTGGACGTTCTGCCTCTTTTCCTATGCTTTCAATGCAATTCCAGTCTACCTCCTGAAATCGGTTTCCTGCAATTCTGCCCTGCTTTCAAGTCCTCTTGGCAGCCTTACTTCAGTCTATTTTTGGACGATAGCTGTCATTTATAACTCTGCAGGTTTGTGAATTACAGTGCCCCTGAGCTCCTTTCTTCAACTTGCTTTCTTGTGACCTGGCAGCAACACCGCAGGATGGCTTCAGGCCCTAATCTGGTTCCGGCACTGCACGCTGAGCCTTTGGTTATTTCCTTTTCCTGGTGGGAAATGAGAGTTAAATTTGCCCGTCCAGACACCTCCAGCTAGTCTCTCATTGGTTCTCGCTATTCCTGTTCATCTTCCGCAGAAATTGCAAACTGGGCCAAACAGGAGGTTAAAGGCGCTGACTCTCCAAGTGGGGAGAGTGTTAGTAAAGCGTCTGGAATGTTGCACCCGAGTACCAGGGGAGGAAAACTGAGACATATTTGAACACGTCTCCCGTTCACATGGTTGATCATACTTGGGTTCCACATGCATGTTTTAGTTGAAGGAAGAATACCTTAAACCTGGAGAGTTAAGACCCGTGTAATGGGTACCATGCAATATGACTTCAAAGGGTCTTCATTTGCTCACCGAACCTCTCCAATCCTATCACTGCTGCGTTTATGCCCCTGTACACATGCTTGATTCTCTTTCGGAGACATAGCAATCCATAGGTTTTAAGATACTTACTAGTCAGGTACATTCTTAGGCGTTTAATGTGGGGTGTTGAGTCCATTTCGTTGAGCAAGGAGTAGCTCTTGTCTATTCCATATTTGGCTTAAGGAACTTTATCTGTGCTCATTTCAATCTCTGGTTTTATGCAGCACCCCAACTCACCTTTACCCTTAAGCAAGCATAAGTTGGTTTTCTAAATTTGAGACCCTGTTCTGTTCTGTAATTCAGTTCCTGTGTAGTGAAGTTTACATTCCGTGTATTACTGATATCTTATGATGTTTCTTTTTCTGTGTGACTTATTTCAGTTAGAATCATCATACCTGAATCCACTCATTGTGCTGCTAAGGGCCTGATGACACAGATTTCATTGCTGAGTGATATTGCTTTGTAAGTAAATACCACAACTTCTTTATCCATTTTTCACTTTCTGCGATGTTGAACTTGTACTGTAAACGAGGTTCTTGTAAACAGAGCCGTTCCAAACTTTGGGGTGGCTGTGTCTTTTTGATTTTAATTTCCCTAAGCTATAGGACCATAAGTGGAAGTGCCCTAGGTTCTGTTGCTTTGTTTTTTAGATGTTTCAGGAAACACCATACACTTCTCCCGAGTGGTTGTTGGCAATTTACATCCCGCCCATCAGCATAACAAGGCTCCCAGTTCTCCATGGTCTGTCCTGCTTTTCTGGATTTTACACTTTTTTCAGATGGCCCTTTTGACCGGGGGGAAGTGAGACTTCATTGTAGTGCAGATTTCCTTTGCAAGCTTGCTTGGTTGGCCAAAAAGGGCGTATGCGTTTTTTCCTGAATATATTCAGGATAAAACGCATACGCCCTTTTTGGCCAAGTGCATCATTGTGGACGTTCTGCCTCTTTTCCTATGCTTTCAATGCAATTCCAGTCTACCTCCTGAAATCGGTTTCCTGCAATTCTGCCCCGCTTTCAAGTCCTCTTGGCAGCCTTACTTCAGTCTATTTTTGGACGATAGCTGTCATTTATAACTCTGCAGGTTTGTGAATTACAGTGCCCCTGAGCTCCTTTCTTCAACTCGCTTTCTTGTGACCTGGCCGCAACACCGCAGGATGGCTTCAGGCCCTAATCTGGTTCCGGCCCGGCATGCTGAGCCTTTGGTTAATTCCTC
This sequence comes from Stenella coeruleoalba, assembly GCF_951394435.1. Taxonomy (NCBI): domain Eukaryota; kingdom Metazoa; phylum Chordata; class Mammalia; order Artiodactyla; family Delphinidae; genus Stenella; species Stenella coeruleoalba. Next base: position 82,463 of record NW_027645994.1, on the reverse strand, counting down.
TTCCTGGTGGGAAATGAGAGTTAAATTTGCCCGTCCAGACAGCTCCAGCTAACCTCTCATTGGTTCTCGCTATTCCTGTTCATCTTCCGCAGAAATTGCAAACTGGGCCAAACAGGAGGTTAAAGGCGCTGACTCTCCAAGTGGGGAGAGTGTTAGTAAAGCGTCTGGAATGTTGCACCCGAGTACCAGGGGAGGAAAACTGAGACATATTTGAACACGTCTCCCGATCACATGGTTGATCATACTCTGGGTTCCACATGCATGTTTTAGCTGAAGGAAGAATACCTAAAACCTGGGTAGTTGAATCCCGTGGAATGGGTACCATGCAATATGACTTCAAAGGGTCTTCATTTGCTCACCGAACCTCTCCAATCCTATCACTGCTGCGTTTATGCCCCTGTACACATGCTTGATTCTCTTTCGGAGACATAGCAATCTATAGGTTTTAAGATACTTACTAGTCAGGTACATTCTTAGGCATTTAATATGCGGTGTTGAGTCCATTTCATTGAGCAAGGAGTAGCTCTTGTCTATTCCATATTTGGCCTAAGGAACTTTATCTGTGCTCATTTCAATCTCTGGTTTTATGCAGCACCCCAACTCACCTTTCCCCTTAAGCAAGCATAAGTTGGTTTTCTAAATTTGAGACCCTGTTCTGTTCTGTAATTCAGTTCCTGTGTAGCCAAGTTTACATTCCGTGTATTACTGATATCTTATGATGTTTCTTTTTCTGTGTGACGTATTTCAGTTAGAATCATCATACCTGAATCCACTCATTGTGCTGCTAAGGGCCTGATGACATAGATTTCATTGCTGAGTGATATTGCTTTGTAAGTAAATACCACAACTTCTTTATCCATTTTTCACTTTCTGCGATGTTGAACTTGTACTGTAAACGAGGTTCTTGTAAACAGAGCCGTTCCAAACTTTGGGGTGGCTGTGTCTTTTTGATTTTAATTTCCCTAAGCTATAGGACCATAAGTAGAAGTGCCCTAGGTTCTGTTGCTTTGTTTTTTAGATGTTTCAGGAAACACCATACACTTCTCCGGAGTGGTTGTTGGCAATTTACATCCCGCCCATCAGCATAACAAGGCTCCCAGTTCTCCATGGCCTGTCCTGCCTTTCTGGATTTTACACTTTTTTCAGATGGCCCTTTTGACCTGGGGGAAGTGAGAGTTCATTGTAGTGCAGATTTCCTTTGCAAGCTTGCTTGGTTGGACAAAAAGGGCGTATGCGTTTTTACATCCCGCCCATCAGCATAACAAGACTCCCAGTTCTCCATGGCCTGTCCTGCCTTTCTGGATTTTACACTTTTTTCAGATGGCTCTTTTGACCGGGGGGAAGTGAGACTTCATTGTAGTGCAGATTTCCTTTGCAAGCTTGCTTGGTTGGCCAAAAAGGGCGTATGCGTTTTTTCCTGAATATATTCAGGAAAAAACGCATACGCCCTTTTTTGCCAAGTGCATCATTGTGGACGTTCTGCCTCTTTTCCTATGCTTTCAATGCAATTCCAGTCTACCTCCTGAAATCGGTTTCCTGCAATTCTGCCCTGCTTTCAAGTCCTCTTGGCAGCCTTACTTCAGTCTATTTTTGGACGATAGCTGTCATTTATAACTCTGCAGGTTTGTGAATTACAGTGCCCCTGAGCTCCTTTCTTCAACTTGCTTTCTTGTGACCTGGCAGCAACACCGCAGGATGGCTTCAGGCCCTAATCTGGTTCCGGCACGGCACGCTGAGCCTTTGGTTATTTCCTTTTCCTGGTGGGAAATGAGAGTTAAATTTGCCCGTCCAGACACCTCCAGCTAGTCTCTCATTGGTTCTCGCTATTCCTGTTCATCTTCCGCAGAAATTGCAAACTGGGCCAAACAGGAGGTTAAAGGCGCTGACTCTCCAAGTGGGGAGAGTGTTAGTAAAGCGTCTGCAATGTTGCACCCGAGTACCAGGGGAGGAAAACTGAGACATATTTGAACACGTCTCCCGTTCACATGGTTGATCATACTTGGGTTCCACATGCATGTTTTAGTTGAAGGAAGAATACCTTAAACCTGGAGAGTTAAGACCCGTGTAATGGGTACCATGCAATATGACTTCAAAGGGTCTTCATTTGCTCACCGAACCTCTCCAATCCTATCACTGCTGCGTTTATGCCCCTGTACACATGCTTGATTCTCTTTCGGAGACATAGCAATCCATAGGTTTTAAGATACTTACTAGTCAGGTACATTCTTAGGCATTTAATATGCGGTGTTGAGTCCATTTCGTTGAGCAAGGAGTAGCTCTTGTCTATTCCATATTTGGCTTAAGGAACTTTATCTGTGCTCATTTCAATCTCTGGTTTTATGCAGCACCCCAACTCACCTTTCCCCTTAAGCAAGCATAAGTTGGTTTTCTAAATTTGAGACCCTGTTCTGTTCTGTAATTCAGTTCCTGTGTAGCCAAGTTTACATTCCGTGTATTACTGATATCTTATGATGTTTCTTTTCTCTGTGAGTTATTTCAGTTAGAATCATCATACCTGAATCCACTCATTGTGCTGCTACGGGCCTGATGACACAGATTTCATTGCTGAGTGATATTGCTTTGTAAGTAAATACCACAACTTCTTTATCCATTTTTCACTTTCTGCGATGTTGAACTTGTACTGTAAACGAGGTTCTTATAAACAGAGCCGATCCAAACTTTGGGGTGGCTGTGTCTTTTTGATTTTAATTTCCCTAAGCTATAGGACCATAAGTGGCAGTGCCCTAGGCTCTGTTGCTTTGTTTTTTAGATGTTTCAGGAAACACCATACACTTCTCCCGAGTGTCTGTTGGCAATTTACATCCCGCCCATCAGCATAACAAGGCTCCCAGTTCTCCATGGCCTGTCCTGCGTTTCTGGATTTTACACTTTTTTCAGATGGCCCTTTTGACCGGGGGGAAGTGAGACTTCATTGTAGTGCAGATTTCCTTTGCAAGCTTGCTTGGTTGGCCAAAAAGGGCGTATGCGTTTTTTCCTGAATATATTCAGGAAAAAACGCATACGCCCTTTTTGGCCAAGTGCATCATTGTGGACGTTCTGCCTCTTTTCCTATGCTTTCAATGCAATTCCAGTCTACCTCCTGAAATCGGTTTCCTGCAATTCTGCCCCGCTTTCAAGTCCTCTTGGCAGCCTTACTTCAGTCTATTTTTGGACGATAGCTGTCATTTATAACTCTGCAGGTTTGTGAATTACAGTGCCCCTGAGCTCCTTTCTTCAACTCGCTTTCTTGTGACCTGGCCGCAACACCGCAGGATGGCTTCAGGCCCTAATCTGGTTCCGGCACGGCACGCTGAGCCTTTGGTTAATTCCTCTTCCTGGTGGGAAATGAGAGTTAAATTTGCCCGTCGAGACACCTCCAGCTAGTCTCTCATTGGTTCTCGCTATTCCTGTTCATCTTCCGCAGAAATTGCAAACTGGGCCAAACAGGAGGTTAAAGGCGCTGACTCTCCAAGTGGGGAGAGTGTTAGTAAAGCGTCTGGAATGTTGCACCCGAGTACCAGGGGAGGAAAACTGAGACATATTTGAACACGTCTCCCGATCACATGGTTGATCATACTCTAGGTTCCACATGCATGTTTTAGCTGAAGGAAGAATACCTTAAACCTGGGTAGGTGAAACCCGTGGAATGGGTACCATGCAATATGACTTCAAAGGGTCTTCATTTGCTCACCGAACCTCTCCAATCCTATCACTGCTGCGTTTATGCCCCTGTACACATGCTTGATTCTCTTTCGGAGACATAGCAATCATTGGTTTTTAAGACACTTACTAGTCAGGTACATTCTTAGGCGTTTAATATGCGGTGTTGAGTCCATTTCGTTGAGCAAGGAGTAGCTCTTGTCTATTCCATATTTGACTTAAGGAACTTTATCTGTGCTCATTTCAATCTCTGGTTTTATGCAGCACCCCAACTCACCTTTCCCCTTAAGCAAGCATAAGTTGGTTTTCTAAATTTGAGACACTGTTCTGTTTTGGAATTCAGTTCCTGTGTAGCCAAGTTTACATTCCGTGTATTAGTGATATCTTATGATGTTTCTTTTTCTGTGTGACTTATTTCAGTTAGAATCATCGTACCTGAATCCACTCATTGTGCTGCTAAGGGCCTGATGACACAGATTTCATTGCTGAGTGATATTGCTTTGTAAGTAAATACCACAACTTCTTTATCCATTTTACACTTTCTGCGATGTTGAACTTGTACTGTAAACAAGATTCTTGTAAACAGAGCCGTTCCAAACTTTGGGGTGGCTGTGTCTTTTTGATTTTAATTTCCCTAAGCTATAGGACCATAAGTGGAAGTGCCCTAGGTTCTGTTGGTTTGTTTTTTAGATGTTTCAGGAAACACCATACACTTCTCCCGAGTGGTTGTTGGCAATTTACATCCCGCCCATCACCATAACAAGGCTCCCAGTTCTCCATGGCCTGTCTTGTCTTTCTGGATTTTACACTTTTTTCAGATGGCCCTTTTGACCGGGGGGAAGTGAGACTTCATTGTAGTGCAGATTTCCTTTGCAAGCTTGCTTGGTTGGCCAAAAAGGGCGTATGCGTTTTTTCCTGAATATATTCAGGAAAAAACGCATACGCCCTTTTTGGCCAAGTGCATCATTGTGGACGTTCTGCCTCTTTTCCTATGCTTTCAATGCAATTCCAGTCTACCTCCTGAAATCGGTTTCCTGCAATTCTGCCCCGCTTTCAAGTCCTCTTGGCAGCCTTACTTCAGTCTATTTTTGGACGATAGCTGTCATTTATAAGTCTACAGGTTTGTGAATTACAGTGCCCCTGAGTTCCTTTCTTCAACTCGCTTTCTTGTGACCTGGCCGCAACACCGCAGGATGGCTTCAGGCCCTAATCTGGTTCTGGCATGACACGCTGAGCCTTTGGTTAATTCCTCTTCCTGGTGGGAAATGAGAGTTAACTTTGCCCGTCCAGACACCTCCAGCTAGCCTCTCATTGGTTCTCGCTATTCCTGTTCATATTCCGCAGAAATTGCAAACTGGGCCAAACAGGAGGTTAAAGGGACTGACTCTCCAAGTCGGGAGAGTGTTAGTAAAGCGTCTGGAATGTTGCACCCGAGTACCAGGGGAGGAAAACTGAGACATATTTGAACACGTCTCCCGATCACATTGTTGATCATACTCTAGGTTCCACATGCATGTTTTAGCTGAAGGAAGAATACCTTAAAACTGGAGAGTTGAGACCCGTGTAATGCGTACCATGCAATATGTCTTCAAAGGGTCTTCATTTGCTCACCGAACTTCTCCAATCCTATCACTGCTGCGTTTATGCCCCTGTACACATGCTTGATTCTCTTTTGGAGACATAGCAATCCATAGGTTTTCCGATACTTACTAGTCAGGTACATTCTTAGGCGTTTAATATGCGGTGTTGAGTCCATTTCGTTGAGCAAGGAGTAGCTCTTGTCTATTCCATATTTGACTTAAGGAACTTTATCTGTGCTCATTTCAATCTCTGGTTTTATGCAGCACCCCAACTCACCTTTACCCTTAAGCAAGCATAAGTTGGTTTTCTAAATTTGAGACCCTGTTCTGTTCTGTAATTCAGTTCCTGTGTAGCCAAGTTTACATTCCGTGTATTACTGATATCTTATGATATTTCTTTTCTGTGTGACTTATTTCAGTTAGAATCATCATACCTGAATCCACTCATTGTGCTGCTAAGGGCCTGATGACACAGATTTCATTGCTGAGTGATATTGCTTTGTAAGTAAATACCACAACTTCTTTATCCATTTTTCACTTTCTGCGATGTTGAACTTGTACTGTAAACGAGGTTCTTGTAAACAGAGCCGTTCCAAACTTTGGGGTGGCTGTGTCTTTTTCATTTTAATTTCCCTAAGCTATAGGACCATAAGTGGAAGTGCCCTAGGTTCTGTTGCTTTGTTTTTTAGATGTTTCAGGAAACACCATATACTTCTCCCGAGTGGTTGTTGGCAATTTACATCCCACCCATCAGCATAACAAGGCTCCCAGTTCTCCATGGCCTGTCCTGTCTTTCTGGATTTTACACTTTTTTCAGATGGCCCTTTTGACCGGGGGGAAGTGAGACTTCATTGTAGTGCAGATTTCCTTTGCAAGCTTGCTTGGTTGGCCAAAAAGGGCGTATGCGTTTTTTCCTGAATATATTCAGGAAAAAACGCATACGCCCTTTTTGGCCAAGTGCATCATTGTGGACGTTCTGCCTCTTTTCCTATGCTTTCAATGCAATTCCAGTCTACCTCCTGAAATCGGTTTCCTGCAATTCTGCCCCGCTTTCAAGTCCTCTTGGCAGCCTTACTTCAGTCTATTTTTGGAAGATAGCTGTCATTTATAACTCTGCAGGTTTGTGAATTACAGTGCCCCTGAGCTCCTTTCTTCAACTCGCTTTCTTGTGACCTGGCCGCAACACCGCAGGATGGCTTCAGGCCCTAATCTGGTTCCGGCACGGCACGCTGAGCCTTTGGTTATTTCCTCTTCCTGGTGGGAAATGAGAGTTAAATTTGCCCGTCCAGACACCTCCAGCTAGCCTCTCATTGGTTCTCGCTATTCCTGTTCATCTTCCGCAGAAATTGCAAACTGGGCCAAACAGGAGGTTAAAGGGACTGACTCTCCAAGTGGGGAGAGTGTTAGTAAAGCGTCTGTAATGTTGCACCCGAGTACCAGGGGAGGAAAACTGAGACATATTTGAACACGTCTCCCGATCACATGGTTGATCATACTCTAGGTTCCACATGCATGTTTTAGCTGAAGGAAGAATACCTTAAACCTGGGTAGTTGAAACCCGTGGAATGGGTACCATGCAATATGACTTCAAAGGGTCTTCATTTGCTCACCGAACCTCTCCAATCCTATCACTGCTGCGTTTATGCCCCTGTACACATGCTTGATTCTCTTTCAGAGACATAGCAATCCATAGGTTTTAAGATACTTACTAGTCAGGTACATTCTTAGGCGTTTAATATGCGGTGTTGAGTCCATTTCGTTGAGCAAGGAGTAGCTCTTGTCTATTCCATATTTGACTTAAGGAACTTTATCTGTGCTCATTTCAATCTCTGGTTTTATGCAGCACCCCAACTCACCTTTACCCTTAAGCAAGCATAAGTTGGTTTTCTAAATTTGAGACCCTGTTCTGTTCTGTAATTCAGTTCCTGTGTAGCCAAGTTTACATTCCGTGTATTACTGATATCTTATGATGTTTCTTTTTCTGTGTGACTTATTTCAGTTAGAATCATCATACCTGAATCCACTCATTGTGATGCTAAGGGCCTGATGACATAGATTTCATTGCTGAGTGATATTGCTTTGTAAGTAAATACCACAAGTTCTTTATCCATTTTTCACTTTCTGCGATGTTGAACTTGTACTGTAAACGAGGTTCTTGTAAACAGAGCCGTTCCAAACTTTGGGGTGGCTGTGTCTTTTTGATTTTAATTTCCCTAAGCTATAGGACCAAAAGTGGAAGTGCCCTAGGTTCTGTTGCTTTGTTTTTTAGATGTTTCAGGAAACACCATATACTTCTCCCGAGTGGTTGTTGGCAATTTACATCCCGCCCATCAGCATAACAAGGCTCCCAGTTCTCCATGGCCTGTCCTGCCTTTCTGGATTTTACACTTTTTTCAGATGGCCCTTTTGACCGGGGGGAAGTGAGACTTCATTGTAGTGCAGATTTCCTTTGCAAGCTTGCTTGGTTGGCCAAAAAGGGCGTATGCGTTTTTTCCTGAATATATTCAGGAAAAAACGCATACGCCCTTTTTGGCCAAGTGCATCATTGTGGACGTTCTGCCTCTTTTCCTATGCTTTCAATGCAATTCCAGTCTACCTCGTGAAATCGGTTTCCTGCAATTCTGCCCCGCTTTCAAGTCCTCTTGGCAGCCTTACTTCAGTCTATTTTTGGACGATAGCTGTCATTTATAACTCTGCAGGTTTGTGAATTACAGTGCCCCTGAGCTCCTTTCTTCAACTCGCTATCTTGTGACCTGGCCGCAACACCGCAGGATGGCTTCAGGCCCTAATCTGGTTCCGGCACGGCACGCTGAGCCTTTGGTTAATTCCTCTTCCTGGTGGGAAATGAGAGTTAAATTTGCCTGTCGAGACACCTCCAGCTAGTCTCTCATTGGTTCTCGCTATTCCTGTTCATCTTCCGCAGAAATTGCAAACTGGGCCAAACAGGAGGTTAAAGGGACTGACTCTCCAAGTCGGGAGAGTGTTAGTAAAGCGTCTGGAATGTTGCACCCGAGTACCAGGGGAGGAAAACTGAGACATATTTGAACACGTCTCCCGATCACATGGTTGATCATACTCTAGGTTCCACATGCATGTTTTAGCTGAAGGAAGAATACTTTAAACCTGGAGAGTTGAGACCCGTGTAATGCGTACCATGCAATATGACTTCAAAGGGTCTTCATTTGCTCACCGAACCTCTCCAATCCTATCACTGCTGCGTTTATGCCCCTGTACACATGCTTGATTCTCTTTTGGAGACATAGCAATCCATAGGTTTTCCGATACTTACTAGTCAGGTACATTCTTAGTCGTTTAATATGCGGTGTTGAGTCCATTTCGTTGAGCAAGGAGTAGCTCTTGTCTATTCCATATTTGACTTAAGGAACTTTATCTGTGCTCATTTCAATCTCTGGTTTTATGCAGCACCCCAACTCACCTTTCCCCTTAAGCAAGCATAAGTTGGTTTTCTAAATTTGAGACCCTGTTCTGTTCTGTAATTCAGTTCCTGTGTAGCCAAGTTTACATTCCGTGTATTACTGATATCTTATGATATTTCTTTTCTGTGTGACTTATTTCAGTTAGAATCATCATACCTGAATCCACTCATTGTGCTGCTACGGGCCTGATGACACAGATTTCATTGCTGAGTGATATTGCTTTGTAAGTAAATACCACAACTTCTTTATCCATTTTTCACTTTCTGCGATGTTGAAATTGTACTGTAAACGAGGTTCTTGTAAACAGAGCCGTTCCAAACTTTGGGGTGGCTGTGTCTTTTTGATTTTAATTTCCCTAAGCTATAGGACCATAAGTGGAAGTGCCCTAGGTTCTGTTGCTTTGTTTTTTAGATGTTTCAGGAAACACCATATACTTCTCCCGAGTGGTTGTTGGCAATTTACATCCCACCCATCAGCATAACAAGGCTCCCAGTTCTCCATGGCCTGTCCTGCCTTTCTGGATTTTACACTTTTTTCAGATGGCCCTTTTGACCGGGGGGAAGTGAGACTTCATTGTAGTGCACATTTCCTTTGCAAGCTTGCTTGGTTGGCCAAAAAGGGCATATGCGTTTTTTCCTGAATATATTCAGGAAAAAACGCATACGCCCTTTTTGGCCAAGTGCATCATTGTGGACGTTCTGCCTCTTTTCCTATGCTTTCAATGCAATTCCAGTCTACCTCCTGAAATCGGTTTCCTGCAATTCTGCCCCGCTTTCAAGTCCTCTTGGCAGCCTTACTTCAGTCTATTTTTGGACGATAGCTGTCATTTATAACTCTGCAGGTTTGTGAATTACAGTGCCCCTGAGCTCCTTTCTTCAACTCGCTTTCTTGTGACCTGGCCGCAACACCGCAGGATGGCTTCAGGCCCTAATCTGGTTACGGCACGGCACGCTGAGCCTTTGGTTATTTCCTCTTCCTGGTGGGAAATGAGAGTTAAATTTGCCCGTCCAGACACCTCCAGCTAGCCTCTCATTGGTTCTCGCTATTCCTGTTCATCTTCCGCAGAAATTGCAAACTGGGCCAAACAGGAGTTTAAAGGGACTGACTCTCCAAGTGGGGAGAGTGTTAGTAAAGCGTCTGGAATGTTGCACCCGAGTACCAGGGGAGGAAAACTGAGACATATTTGAACACGTCTCCCGATCACTTGGTTGATCATACTCTAGGTTCCACATGCATGTTTTAGCTGAAGGAAGAATACCTTAAACCTGGAGAGTTGAGACCCGTGTAATGCGTACCATGCAATATGACTTCAAAGGGTCTTCATTTGCTCACCGAACCTCTCCAATCCTATCACTGCTGCGTTTATGCCCCTGTACACATGCTTGATTCTCTTTTGGAGACATAGCAATCCATAGGTTTTCCGATACTTACTAGTCAGGTACATTCTTAGGCGTTTAATATGCGGTGTTGAGTCCATTTCGTTGAGCAAGGAGTAGCTCTTGTCTATTCCATATTTGACTTAAGGAACTTTATCTGTGCTCATTTCAATCTCTGGTTTTATGCAGCACCCCAACTCACCTTTACCCTTAAGCAAGCATAAGTTGGTTTTCTAAATTTGAGACCCTGTTCTGTTCTGTAATTCAGTTCCTGTGTAGCCAAGTTTACATTCCGTGTATTACTGATATCTTATGATGTTTCTTTTCTGTGTGACTTATTTCAGTTAGAATCATCATACCTGAATCCACTCATTGTGCTGCTACGGGCCTGATGACACAGATTTCATTGCTGAGTGATATTGCTTTGTAAGTAAATACCACAACTTCTTTATCCATTTTTCACTTTCTGCGATGTTGAACTTGTACTGTAAACGAGGTTCTTGTAAACAGAGCCGTTCCAAACTTTGGGGTGGCTGTGTCTTTTTGATTTTAATTTCCCTAAGCTATAGGACCATAAGTGGCAGTGCCCTAGGCTCTGTTGCTTTGTTTTTTAGATGTTTCAGGAAACACCATACACTTCTCCCGAGTGTCTGTTGGCAATTTACATCCCGCCCATCAGCATAACAAGGCTCCCAGTTCTCCATGGCCTGTCCTGCCTTTCTGGATTTTACACTTTTTTCAGATGGCCCTTTTGACCGGGGGGAAGTGAGACTTCATTGTAGTGCAGATTTCCTTTGCAAGCTTGCTTGGTTGGCCAAAAAGGGCGTATGCGTTTTTTCCTGAATATATTCAGGAAAAAACGCATACGCCCTTTTTGGCCAAGTGCATCATTGTGGACGTTCTGCCTCTTTTCCTATGCTTTCAATGCAATTCCAGTCTACCTCCTGAAATCGGTTTCCTGCAATTCTGCCCCGCTTTCAACTCCTCTTGGCAGCCTTACTTCAGTCTATTTTTGGACGATAGCTGTCATTTATAACTCTGCAGTTTTGTGAATTACAGTGCCCCTGAGCTCCTTTGTTCAACTCGCTTTCTTGTGACCTGGCCGCAACACCGCAGGATGGCTTCAGGCCCTAATCTGGTTCCGGCCCGGCATGCTGAGCCTTTGGTTAATTCCTCTTCCTGGTGGGAAATGAGAGTTAAATTTGCCCGTCCAGACACCTCCAGCTAGCCTCTCATTGGTTCTCGCTATTCCTGTTCATCTTCCGCAGAAATTGCAAACTGGGCCAAACAGGAGGTTAAAGGGACTGACTCTCCAAGTGGGGAGAGTGTTAGTAAAGCGTCTGGAATGTTGCACCCGAGTACCAGGGGAAGAAAACTGAGACATATTTGAACACGTCTCTCGTTCACATGGTTGATCATACTTGGGTTCCACATGCATGTTTTAGCTGAAGGAAGAATACCTTAAACCTGGAGAGTTGAGACCCGTGGAATGGGTACCATGCAATATGACTTCAAAGGGTCTTCATTTGCTCACCAAACCTCTCCAATCCTATCACTGCTGCGTTTATGCCACTGTCCACATGCTTGATTCTCTTTTGGAGACATAGCAATCCATAGGTTTTACGATACTTACTAGTCAGGTACATTCTTAGGCGTTTAATATGCGGTGTTGAGTCCATTTCGTTGAGCAAGGAGTAGCTCTTGTCTATTCCATATTTGACTTAAGGAACTTTATCTGTGCTCATTTCAATCTCTGGTTTTATGCAGCACCCCAACTCACCTTTCCCCTTAAGCAAGCATAAGTTGGTTTTCTAAATTTGAGACCCTGTTCTGTTCTGTAATTCAGTTCCTGTGTAGCCAAGTTTACATTCCGTGTATTACTGATATCTTATGATGTTTCTTTTTCTGTGTGACTTATTTCAGTTAGAATCATCATACCTGAATCCACTCATTGTGATGCTAAGGGCCTGATGACATAGATTTCATTGCTGAGTGATATTGCTTTGTAAGTAAATACCACAACTTCTTTATCCATTTTTCACTTTCTGGGATGTTGATCTTGTACTGTAAACGAGGTTCTTGTAAACAGAGCCGTTCCAAACTTTGGGGTGGCTGTGTCTTTTTGATTTTAATTTCCCTAAGCTATAGGACCATAAGTGGCAGTGCCCTAGGCTCTGTTGCTTTGTTTTTTAGATGTTTCAGGAAACACCATACACTTCTCCCAAGTGTCTGTTGGCAATTTACATCCCGCCCATCAGCATAACAAGGCTCCCAGTTCTCCATGGCCTGTCCTGCCTTTCTGGATTTTACACTTTTTTCAGATGGCCCTTTTGACCGGGGGGAAGTGAAACTTCATTGTAGTGCAGATTTCCTTTGCAAGCTTGCTTGGTTGGCCAAAAAGGGCGTATGCGTTTTTTCCTGAATATATTCAGGAAAAAACGCATACGCCCTTTTTGGCCAAGTGCATCATTGTGGACGTTCTGCCTCTTTTCCTATGCTTTCAATGCAATTCCAGTCTACCTCCTGAAATCGGTTTCCTGCAATTCTGCCCCGCTTTCAAGTCCTCTTGGCAGCCTTACTTCAGTCTATTTTTGGACGATAGCTGTCATTTATAACTCTGCATGTTTGTGAATTACAGTGCCCCTGAGCTCCTTTCTTCAACTCGCTTTCTTTTGAGCTGGCCGCAACACTGCAGGATGGCTTCAGGCCCTAATCTGGTTCCAGCACGGCACGCTGAGCCTTTGGTTAATTCCTCTTCCTGGTGGGAAATGAGAGTTAAATTTGCCCGTCCAGACACCTCCAGCTAGCCTCTCATTGGTTCTCGCTATTCCTGTTCATCTTCCGCAGAAATTGCAAACTGGGCCAAACAGGAGGTTAAAGGGACTGACTCTCCAAGTGGGGAGAGTTTTAGTAAAGTGTCTGGAATGTTGCACCCGAGTACCAGGGGAGGAAAACTGAGACATATTTGAACACGTCTCCCGTTCACATGGTTGATCATACTCTGGGTTCCACATGCATGTTTTAGCTGAAGGAAGAATACCTTAAACCTGGAGAGTTGAGACCCGTGTAATGGGTACCATGCAATATGACTTCAAAGGGTCTTCATTTGCTCACCGAACCTCTCCAATCCTATCACTGCTGCGTTTATGCCCCTGTACACATGCTTGATTCTCTTTCGGAGACATAGCAATCCATAGGTTTTAAGATACTTACTAGTCAGGTACATTCTTAGGCGTTTAATATGCGGTGTTGAGTCCATTTCGTTGAGCAAGGAGTAGCTCTTGTCTATTCCATATTTGACTTAAGGAACTTTATCTGTGCTCATTTCAATCTCTGCTTTTATGCAGCACCCCAACTCACCTTTACCCTTAAGAAAGCATAAGTTGCTTTTCTAAATTTGAGTCCCTGTTCTGTTCTGTAATTCAGTTCCTGTGTAGCCAAGTTTACATTCCGTGTATTACTGATATCTTATGATGTTTCTTTTTCTGTGTGACTTACTTCAGTTAGAATCATCATACCAGAATCCACTCATTGTGCTGCTAAGGGCCTGATGACACAGATTTCATTGCTGAGTGATATTGCTTTGTAAGTAAATACCACAACTTCTTTATCCATTTTTCACTTTCTGCGATGTTGAACTTGTACTGTAAACGAGGTTCTTGTAAACAGAGCCGTTCCAAACTTTGGGGTGGCTGTGTCTTTTTGATTTTAATTTCCCTAAGCTATAGGACCATAAGTGGCAGTGCCCTAGGCTCTGTTGCTTTGTTTTTTACATGTTTCAGGAAACACCATACACTTCTCCCGAGTGGTTGTTGGCAATTTACATCCCGCCCATCAGCATAACAAGGCTCCCAGTTCTCCATGGCCTGTCTTGTCTTTCTGGATTTTACACTTTTTTCAGATGGCCCTTTTGACCGGGGGGAAGTGAGACTTCATTGTAGTGCAGATTTCCTTTGCAAGCTTGCTTGGTTGGCCAAAAAGGGCGTATGCGTTTTTTCCTGAATATATTCAGGAAAAAACGCATACGCCCTTTTTGGCCAAGTGCATCATTGTGGACGTTCTGCCTCTTTTCCTACGCTTTCAATGCAATTCCAGTCTACCTCGTGAAATCGGTTTCCTGCAATTCTGCCCCGCTTTCAAGTCCTCTTGGCAGCCTTACTTCAGTCTATTTTTGGACGATAGCTGTCATTTATAACTCTGCATGTTTGTGAATTACAGTGCCCCTGAGCTCCTTTCTTCAACTCGCTTTCTTTTGAGCTGGCCGCAACACTGCAGGATGGCTTCAGGCCCTAATCTGGTTCCGGCACGGCACGCTGAGCCTTTGGTTAATTCCTCTTCCTGGTGGGAAATGAGAGTTAAATTTGCCCGTCCAGACACCTCCAGCTAGCCTCTCATTGGTTCTCGCTATTCCTGTTCATCTTCCGCAGAAATTGCAAACTGGGCCAAACAGGAGGTTAAAGGGACTGACTCTCCAAGTGGGGAGAGTGTTAGTAAAGCGTCTGGAATGTTGCACCCGAGTACCAGGGGAGGAAAACTGAGACATATTTGAACACGTCTCCCGTTCACATGGTTGATCATACTTGGGTTCCACATGCATGTTTTAGCTGAAGGAAGAATACCTTAAACCTGGAGAGTTGAGACCCGTGTAATGGGTACCATGCAATATGACTTCAAAGGGTCTTCATTTGCTCACCGAACCTCTCCAATCCTATCACTGCTGCGTTTATGCCCCTGTACACACGCTTGATTCTCTTTTGGAGACATAGCAATCCATAGGTTTTAAGATACTTACTAGTCAGGTACATTCTTAGGCGTTTAATATGGGGTGTTGAGTCCATTTCGTTGAGCAAGGAGTAGCTCTTGTCTATTCCATATTTGGCTTAAGGAACTTTATCTGTGCTCATTTCAATCTCTGGTTTTATGCAGCACCCCAACTCACCTTTACCCTTAAGCAAGCATAAGTTGGTTTTCTAAATTTGAGACACTGTTCTGTTTTGGAATTCAGTTCCTGTGTAGCCAAGTTTACATTCCGTGTATTAGTGATATCTTATGATGTTTCTTTTTCTGTGTGACTTATTTCAGTTAGAATCATCGTACCTGAATCCACTCATTGTGCTGCTAAGGGCCTGATGACACAGATTTCATTGCTGAGTGATATTGCTTTGTAAGTGAATACCACAACTTCTTTATCCATTTTTCACTTTCTGCGATGTTGAACTTGTACTGTAAACGAGGTTCTTGTAAACAGATCCGTTCCAAACTTTGGGGTGGCTGTGTCTTTTTTATTTTAATTTCCCTAAGCTATAGGACCATAAGTGGAAGTGCCCTAGGTTCTGTTGCTCTGTTTTTTAGATGTTTCAGGAAACACCATACACTTCTCCCGAGTGGTTGTTGGCAATTTACATCCCGCCCATCAGCATAACAAGGCTCCCAGTTCTCCATGGCCTGTCCTGCCTTTCTGGATTTTACACTTTTTTCAGATGGCCCTTTTGACCGGGGGGAAGTGAGACTTCATTGTAGTGCAGATTTCCTTTGCAAGCTTGCTTGGTTGGCCAAAAAGGGCGTATGCGTTTTTTCTGAATATATTCAGGAAAAAACGCATACACCCTTTTTGGCCAAGTGCATCATTGTGGACGTTCTGCCTCTTTTCCTATGCTTTCAATGCAATTCCAGTCTACCTCCTGAAATCGGTTTCCTGCAATTCTGCCCCGCTTTCAAGTCCTCTTGGCAGCCTTACTTCAGTCTATTTTTGGACGATAGCTGTCATTTATAACTCTGCAGGTTTGTGAATTACAGTGCCACTGGGCTCCTTTCTTCAAGTCGCTTTCTTTTGAGCTGGCCGCAACACCGCAGGATGGCTTCAGGCCCTAATCTGGATCCGGTACGGCACGCTGAGCCTTTGGTTATTTCCTCTTCCTGGTGGGAAATGAGAGTTAAATTTGCCCGTCCAGACACCTCCAGCTAGCCTCTCATTGGTTCTCGCTATTCCTGTTCATCTTCCGCAGAAATTGCAAACTGGGCCAAACAGGAGGTTAAAGGGACTGACTCTCCAAGTCCGGAGAGTGTTATAAAGCGTCTGGAATGTTGCACGTGAGTACCAGGGGAGGAAAACTGAGAAATATTTGAACACGTCTCCCATTCACATGGTTGATCATACTCTGGGTTCCACATGCATGTTTTAGCTGAAGGAAGAATACCTTAAACCTGGAGAGTTGAGACCCGTGTAATGGGTACCATGCAATATGACTTCAAAGGGTCTTCATTTGCTCACCGAACCTCTCCAATCCTATCACTCCTGCGTTTATGCCCCTGTACACACGCTTGATTCTATTTTGGAGACATAGCAATCCATAGGTTTTAAGATACTTACTAGTCAGGTACATTCTTAGGCGTTTAATATGGGGTGTTGAGTCCATTTCGTTGAGCAAGGAGTAGCTCTTGTCTATTCCATATTTGGCTTAAGGAACTTTATCTGTGCTCATTTCAATCTCTGGTTTTATGCAGTACCCCAACTCACCTTTCCCCTTAAGCAAGCATAAGTTGGTTTTCTAAATTTGAGACCCTGTTCTGTTCTGTAATTCAGTTCCTGTGTAGCCAAGTTTACATTCCGTGTATTACTGATATCTTATGATGTTTCTTTTTCTGTGTGACTTATTTCAGTTAGAATCATCGTACCTGAATCCACTCATTGTGCTGCTAAGGGCCTGATGACACAGATTTCATTGCTGACTGATATTGCTTTGTAAGTAAATACCACAACTTCTTTATCCATTTTTCACTTTCTGCGATGTTGAACTTGTACTGTAAACGAGGTTCTTGTAAACAGAGCCGTTCCAAACTTTGGGGTGGCTGTGTCTTTTTTATTTTAATTTCCCTAAGCTATAGGACCATAAGTGGAAGTGCCCTAGGTTCTGTTGCTTTTTTTTTTACATGTTTCAGGAAACACCATACACTTCTCCCGAGTGGTTGTTTGCAATTTACATCCCGCCCATCAGCATAACAAGGCTCCCAGTTCTCCATGGCCTGTCTTGTCTTTCTGGATTTTACACTTTTTTCAGATGGCCCTTTTGACCGGGGGGAAGTGAGACTTCATTGTAGTGCAGATTTCCTTTGCAAGCTTGCTTGGTTGGCCAAAAAGGGAGTATGCGTTTTTTCCTGAATATATTCAGGAAAAAACGCATACGCCCTTTTTGGCCAAGTGCATCATTGTGGACGTTCTGCCTCTTTTCCTACGCTTTCAATGCAATTCCAGTCTACCTCGTGAAATCGGTTTCCTGCAATTCTGCCCCGCTTTCAAGTCCTCTTGGCAGCCTTACTTCAGTCTATTTTTGGACGATAGCTGTCATTTATAACTCTGCATGTTTGTGAATTACAGTGCCCCTGAGCTCCTTTCTTCAACTCGCTTTCTTTTGAGCTGGCCGCAACACTGCAGGATGGCTTCAGGCCCTAATCTGGTTCCGGCACGGCACGCTGAGCCTTTGGTTAATTCCTCTTCCTGGTGGGAAATGAGAGTTAAATTTGCCCGTCCAGACACCTCCAGCTAGCGTCTCATTGGTTCTCGCTATTCCTGTTCATCTTCCGCAGAAATTGCAAACTGGGCCAAACAGGAGGTTAAAGGGACTGACTCTCCAAGTGGGGAGAGTGTTAGTAAAGCGTCTGGAATGTTGCACCCGAGTACCAGGGGAGGAAAACTGAGACATATTTGAACACGTCTCCCGTTCACATGGTTGATCATACTTGGGTTCCACATGCATGTTTTAGCTGAAGGAAGAATACCTTAAACCTGGAGAGTTGAGACCCGTGTAATGGGTACCATGCAATATGACTTCAAAGGGTCTTCATTTGCTCACCGAACCTCTCCAATCCTATCACTGCTGCGTTTATGCCCCTGTACACACGCTTGATTCTCTTTTGGAGACATAGCAATCCATAGGTTTTAAGATACTTACTAGTCAGGTACATTCTTAGGCGTTTAATATGGGGTGTTGAGTCCATTTCGTTGAGCAAGGAGTAGCTCTTGTCTATTCCATATTTGGCTTAAGGAACTTTATCTGTGCTCATTTCAATCTCTGGTTTTATGCAGCACCCCAACTCACCTTTACCCTTAAGCAAGCATAAGTTGGTTTTCTAAATTTGAGACACTGTTCTGTTTTGGAATTCAGTTCCTGTGTAGCCAAGTTTACATTCCGTGTATTAGTGATATCTTATGATGTTTCTTTTTCTGTGTGACTTATTTCAGTTAGAATCATCGTACCTGAATCCACTCATTGTCCTGCTAAGGGCCTGATGACACAGATTTCATTGCTGAGTGATATTGCTTTGTAAGTAAATACCACAACTTCTTTATCCATTTTTCACTTTCTGCGATGTTGAACTTGTACTGTAAACGAGGTTCTTGTAAACAGAGGCGTCCCAAACTTTGGGGTGGCTGTGTCTTTTTGATTTTAATTTCCCTAAGCTATAGGACCATAAGTGGCAGTGCCCTAGGCTCTGTTGCTTTGTTTTTTAGATGTTTCAGGAAACACCATACACTTCTCCCGAGTGTCTGTTGGCAATTTACATCCCGCCCATCAGCATAACAAGGCTCCCAGTTCTCCATGGCCTGTCCTGCCTTTCTGGATTTTACACTTTTTTCAGATGGCCCTTTTGACCGGGGGGAAGTGAGACTTCATTGTAGTGCAGATTTCCTTTGCAAGCTTGCTTGGTTGGCCAGAAAGGGCGTATGCGTTTTTTCCTGAATATATTCAGGAAAAAACGCATACGCCCTTTTTGGCCAAGTGCATCATTGTGGACGTTCTGCCTCTTTTCCTATGCTTTCAATGCAATTCCAGTCTACCTCCTGAAATCGGTTTCCTGCAATTCTGCCCCGCTTTCAAGTCCTCTTGGCAGCCTTACTTCAGTCTATTTTTGGACGATAGCTGTCATTTATAACTCTGCAGGTTTGTGAATTACAGTGCCCCTGAGCTCCTTTCTTCAACTCGCTTTCTTGTGACCTGGCCGCAACACCGCAGGATGGCTTCAGGCCCTAATCTGGTTCCGGGACGGCACGCTGAGCCTTTGGTTATTTCCTCTTCCTGGTGGGAAATGAGAGTTAAATTTGCCCGTCCAGACACCTCCAGCTAGTCTCTCATTGGTTCTCGCTATTCCTGTTCATCTTCCGCAGAAATTGCAAACTGGGCCAAACAGGAGGTTAAAGGCGCTGACTCTCCAAGTGGGGAGAGTGTTAGTAAAGCGTCTGGAATGTTGCACCCGAGTACCAGGGGAGGAAAACTGAGACATATTTGAACACGTCTCCCGTTCACATGGTTGATCATACTTGGGTTCCACATGCATGTTTTAGCTGAAGGAAGAATACCTTAAACCTGGAGAGTTAAGACCCGTGTAATGGGTACCATGCAATATGACTTCAAAGGGTCTTCATTTGCTCACCGAACCTCTCCAATCCTATCACTGCTGCGTTTATGCCCCTGTACTCATTCTTGATTCTCTTTCGGAGACATAGCAATCCATAGGTTTTAAGATACTTACTAGTCAGGTACATTTTTAGGCATTTAATATGCGGTGTTGAGTCCATTTCGTTGAGCAAGGTGTAGTTCTTGTCTATTCCATATTTAGCCTAAGGAACTTTATCTGTGCTAATTTCAATCTCTGGTTTTATGCAGCACCCCAACTCACCTTTCCCCTTAAGCAAGCATAAGTTGGTTTTCTAAATTTGAGACACTGTTCTGTTCTGTAATTCAGTTCCTGTGTAGCCAAGTTTACATTCCGTGTATTACTGATATCTTATGATGTTTCTTTTTCTGTGTGACTTATTTCAGTTAGAATCATCGTACCTGAATCCACTCATTATGCTGCTACGGGCATGATGACATAGATTTCATTGCTCAGTGATACTGCATTGTACGTAAGTACCACAAGTTCTTTATCCATTTTTCACTTTCTGTGATATTGAACTTGTATGGTAAACGAGGTTCTTGTAAACGGAGGCGTCCCAAACTTTGGGGTGGCTGTGTCTTTTTGATTTTAATTTCCCTAAGCTATAGGACCATAAGTGGAAGTGCCCTAGGCTCTGTTGCTTTGTTTTTTAGATGTTTCAGGAAACACCATACACTTCTCCCGAGTGGTTGTTGGCAATTTACATCCCGCCCATCAGCATAACAAGGCTCCCAGTTCTCCATGGCCTGTCCTGCCTTTCTGGATTTTACACTTTTTTCAGATGGCCCTTTTGACCGGGGGGAAGTGAGACTTCATTGTAGTGCACATTTCCTTTGCAAGCTTGCTTGGTTGGCCAAAAAGGGCATATGCGTTTTTTCCTGAATATATTCAGGAAAAAACGCATACGCCCTTTTTGGCCAAGTGCATCATTGTGGACGTTCTGCCTCTTTTCCTATGCTTTCAATGCAATTCCAGTCTACCTCCTGAAATCGGTTTCCTGCAATTCTGCCCCGCTTTCAAGTCCTCTTGGCAGCCTTACTTCAGTCTATTTTTGGACGATAGCTGTCACTTATAACTCTGCAGGTTTGTGAATTACAGTGTCCCTGAGCTCCTTTCTTCAACTCGCTTTCTTTTGAGCTGGCCGCAACACCGCAGGATGGCTTCAGGCCCTAATCTGGTTCTGGTACGGCACGCTGAGCCTTTGGTTATTTCCTCTTCCTGGTGGGAAATGAGAGTTAAATTTGCCCGTCCAGACACCTCCAGCTAGCCTCTCATTGGTTCTCGCTATTCCTGTTCATCTTCCGCAGAAATTGCAAACTGGGCCAAACAGGAGGTTAAAGGGACTGACTCTCCAAGTCGGGAGAGTGTTAGTAAAGCGTCTGGAATGTTGCACCCGAGTACCAGGGGAGGAAAACTGAGACATATTTGAACACGTCTCCCGTTCACATGGTTGATCATACTCTGGGTTCCACATGCATGTTTTAGCTGAAGGAAGAATACCTTAAACCTGGAGAGTTGAGACCCGTGGAATGGGTACCATGCAATATGACTTCAAAGGGTCTTCATTTGCTCACTGAACCTCTCCAATCCTATCACTGCTGCGTTTATTCCCCTGTACACACGCTTGATTCTCTTTTGGAGACATAGCAATCCATAGGTTTTAAGATACTTACTAGTCAGGTACATTCTTAGGGGTTTAATATGGGGTTTTGAGTCCATTTCGTTGAGCAAGGAGTAGCTCTTGTCTATTCCATATTTGGCTTAAGGAACTTTATCTGTGCTCATTTCAATCTCTGGTTTTATGCAGCACCCCAACTCACCTTTCGCCTTAATCAAGCATAAGTTGGTTTTCTAAATTTGAGACCCTGTTCTGTTCTGGAATGCAGTCCTGTGTAGCCAAGTTTTCATTCCGTGTATTAGTGATATCTTATGATGTTTCTTTTTCTGTGTGACTTATTTCAGTTAGAATCATCGTACCTGAATCCACTCATTATGCTGCTACGGGCCTGATGACATAGATTTCATTGCTGAGTGATACTGCATTGTACCTAAGTACCACAAGTTCTTTATCCATTTTTCACTTTCTGCGATGTTGAACTTGTACTGTAAACGAGGTTCTTGTAAACAGAGGCGTCCCAAACTTTGGGGTGGCTGTGTCTTTTTGATTTTAATTTCCCTAAGTTATAGGACCATAAGTGGAAGTGCCCTAGGCTCTGTTGCTTTGTTTTTTAGATGTTTCAGGAAACACCATACACTTCTCCCGAGTGTCTGTTGACAATTTACATCCCGCCCATCAGCATAACAAGGCTCCCAGTTCTGCATGGCCTGTCCTGCCTTTCTGGATTTTACACTTTTTTCAGATGGCCCTTTTGACCGGGGGGAAGTGAGACTTCATTGTAGTGCAGATTTCCTTTGCAAGCTTGCTTGGTTGGCCAAAAAGGGCGTATGCGTTTTTTCCTGAATATATTCAGGAAAAAACGCATACGCCCTTTTTGGCCAAGTGCATCATTGTGGACGTTCTGCCTCTTTTCCTATGCTTTCAATGCAATTCCAGTCTACCTCCTGAAATTGGTTTCCTGCAATTCTGCCCCGCTTTCAAGTCCTCTTGGCAGCCTTACTTCAGTCTATTTTTGGACGATAGCTGTCATTTATAACTCTGCAGGTTTGTGAATTACAGTGCCCCTGAGCTCCTTTCTTCAACTCGCTTTCTTTTGAGCTGGCCGCAACACCGCAGGATGGCTTCAGGCCCTAATCTGGTTCCGGTACGGCACGCTGAGCCTTTGGTTATTTCCTCTTCCTGGTGGGAAATGAGAGTTAAATTTGCCCGTCCAGACACCTCCAGCTAGCCTCTCATTGGTTCTCGCTATTCCTGTTCATCTTCCGCAGAAATTGCAAACTGGGCCAAACAGGAGGTTAAAGGGACTGACTCTCCAAGTCGGGAGAGTGTTAGTAAAGCGTCTGGAATGTTGCACCCGAGTACCAGGGTACGAAAACTGAGACATATTTGAACACGTCTCCCGTTCACATGGTTGATCATACTCTGGGTTCCACATGCATGTTTTAGCTGAAGGAAGAATACCTTAAACCTGGAGAGTTGAGACCCGTGGAATGGGTACCATGCAATATGACTTCAAAGGGTCTTCATTTGCTCACTGAACCTCTCCAATCCTATCACTGCTGCGTTTATTCCCCTGTACACACGCTTGATTCTCTTTTGGAGACATAGCAATCCATAGGTTTTAAGATACTTACTAGTCAGGTACATTCTTAGGGGTTTAATATGGGGTTTTGAGTCCATTTCGTTGAGCAAGGAGTAGCTCTTGTCTATTCCATATTTGGCTTAAGGAACTTTATCTGTGCTCATTTCAATCTCTGGTTTTATGCAGCACCCCAACTCACCTTTCGCCTTAATCAAGCATAAGTTGGTTTTCTAAATTTGAGACCCTGTTCTGTTCTGGAATGCAGTCCTGTGTAGCCAAGTTTTCATTCCGTGTATTAGTGATATCTTATGATGTTTCTTTTTCTGTGTGACTTATTTCAGTTAGAATCATCGTACCTGAATCCACTCATTATGCTGCTACGGGCCTGATGACATAGATTTCATTGCTGAGTGATACTGCATTGTACCTAAGTACCACAAGTTCTTTATCCATTTTTCACTTTCTGCGATGTTGAACTTGTACTGTAAACGAGGTTCTTGTAAACAGAGGCGTCCCAAACTTTGGGGTGGCTGTGTCTTTTTGATTTTAATTTCCCTAAGTTATAGGACCATAAGTGGAAGTGCCCTAGGCTCTGTTGCTTTGTTTTTTAGATGTTTCAGGAAACACCATACACTTCTCCCGAGTGTCTGTTGACAATTTACATCCCGCCCATCAGCATAACAAGGCTCCCAGTTCTGCATGGCCTGTCCTGCCTTTCTGGATTTTACACTTTTTTCAGATGGCCCTTTTGACCGGGGGGAAGTGAGACTTCATTGTAGTGCAGATTTCCTTTGCAAGCTTGCTTGGTTGGCCAAAAAGGGCGTATGCGTTTTTTCCTGAATATATTCAGGAAAAAACGCATACGCCCTTTTTGGCCAAGTGCATCATTGTGGACGTTCTGCCTCTTTTCCTATGCTTTCAATGCAATTCCAGTCTACCTCCTGAAATTGGTTTCCTGCAATTCTGCCCCGCTTTCAAGTCCTCTTGGCAGCCTTACTTCAGTCTATTTTTGGACGATAGCTGTCATTTATAACTCTGCAGGTTTGTGAATTACAGTGCCCCTGAGCTCCTTTCTTCAACTCGCTTTCTTTTGAGCTGGCCGCAACACCGCAGGATGGCTTCAGGCCCTAATCTGGTTCCGGTACGGCACGCTGAGCCTTTGGTTATTTCCTCTTCCTGGTGGGAAATGAGAGTTAAATTTGCCCGTCCAGACACCTCCAGCTAGCCTCTCATTGGTTCTCGCTATTCCTGTTCATCTTCCGCAGAAATTGCAAACTGGGCCAAACAGGAGGTTAAAGGGACTGACTCTCCAAGTCAGGAGAGTGTTAGTAAAGCGTCTGGAATGTTGCACCCGAGTACCAGGGTACGAAAACTGACATATTTGAACACGTCTCCCGATCACATGGTTGATCATACTCTAGGTTCCACATGCATGTTTTAGCTGAAGGAAGAATACCTTAAACCTGGGTAGTTGAAACCTGTGGAATGGGTACCATGCAATATGACTTCAAAGGGTCTTCATTTGCTCACCGAACCTCTCCAATCCTATCACTGCTGCGTTTATGCCCCTGTACACATGCTTGATTCTCTTTCGGAGACATAGCAATCCATAGGTTTTAAGATACTTACTAGTCAGGTACATTCTTAGGCGTTTAATATGCGGTGTTGAGTCCATTTCGTTGAGCAAGGAGTAGCTCTTGTCTATTCCATATTTGACTTAAGGAACTTTATCTGTGCTCATTTCAATCTCTGGTCTTATGCAGCACCCAAACTCACCTTTACCCTTAAGCAAGCATAAGTTGGTTTTCTAAATTTGAGTCCCTGTTCTGTTCTGTAATTCAGTTCCTGTGTAGCCAAGTTTACATTCCGTGTATTACTGATATCTTATGATGTTTCTTTTTCTGTGTGACTTATTTCAGTTAGAATCATCATACCTGAATCCACTCATTGTGCTGCTACGGGCCTGATGACACAGATTTCATTGCTGAGTGATATTGCTTTGTAAGTAAATACCACAACTTCTTTATCCATTTTTCACTTTCTGCGATGTTGAACTTGTACTGTAAACGAGGTTCTTGTAAACAGAGCCGTTCGAAAGTTTGGGGTGGCTGTGTCTTTTTGGTTTTAATTTCCCTAAGCTATAGGACCATAAGTGGAAGTGCCCTAGGTTCTGTTGCTTTGTTTTTTAGATGTTTCAGGAAACACCATACACTTCTCCCGAGTGGTTGTTGGCAATTTACATCCCGCCCATCAGCATAACAAGGCTCCCAGTTCTCCATGTCCTGTCCTGCCTTTCTGGATTTTGCACCTTTTTCAGATGGCCCTTTTGACCGGGGGGAAGTGAGACTTCATTGTAGTGCAGATTTCCTTTGCAAGCTTGCTTGGTTGGCCAAAAAGGGCGTATGCGTTTTTTCCTGAATATATTCAGGAAAAAACGCATACGCCCTTTTTGGCCAAGTGCATCATTGTGGACGTTCTGCCTCTTTTCCTATGCTTTCAATGCAATTCCAGTCTACCTCCTGAAATCGGTTTCCTGCAATTCTGCCCCGCTTTCAAGTCCTCTTGGCAGCCTTACTTCAGTCTATTTTTGGACGATAGCTGTCATTTATAACTCTGCAGGTTTGTGAATTACAGTGCCCCTGAGCTCCTTTCTTCAACTCGCTTTCTTGTGACCTGGCCGCAACACCGCAGGATGGCTTCAGGCCCTAATCTGGTTCCGGGACGGCACGCTGAGCCTTTGGTTATTTCCTCTTCCTGGTGGGAAATGAGAGTTAAATTTGCCCGTCCAGACACCTCCAGCTAGTCTCTCATTGGTTCTCGCTATTCCTGTTCATCTTCCGCAGAAATTGCAAACTGGGCCAAACAGGAGGTTAAAGGCGCTGACTCTCCAAGTGGGGAGACTGTTAGTAAAGCGTCTGGAATGTTGCACCCGAGTACCAGGGGAGGAAAACTGAGACATATTTGAACACGTCTCCCGTTCACATGGTTGATCATACTTGGGTTCCACATGCATGTTTTAGCTGAAGGAAGAATACCTTAAACCTGGAGAGTTAAGACCCGTGTAATGGGTACCATGCAATATGACTTCAAAGGGTCTTCATTTGCTCACCGAACCTCTCCAATCCTATCACTGCTGCGTTTATGCCCCTGTACACATGCTTGATTCTCTTTCGGAGACATAGCAATCCATAGGTTTTAAGATACTTACTAGTCAGGTACATTCTTAGGCGTTTAATATGCGGTGTTGAGTCCATTTCGTTGAGCAAGGAGTAGCTCTTGTCTATTCCATATTTGACTTAAGGAACTTTATCTGTGCTCATTTCAATCTCTGGTCTTATGCAGCACCCAAACTCACCTTTACCCTTAAGCAAGCATAAGTTGGTTTTCTAAATTTGAGTCCCTGTTCTGTTCTGTAATTCAGTTCCTGTGTAGCCAAGTTTACATTCCGTGTATTACTGATATCTTATGATGTTTCTTTTTCTGTGTGACTTATTTCAGTTAGAATCATCATACCTGAATCCACTCATTGTGCTGCTACGGGCCTGATGACACAGATTTCATTGCTGAGTGATATTGCTTTGTAAGTAAATACCACAACTTCTTTATCCATTTTTCACTTTCTGCGATGTTGAACTTGTACTGTAAACGAGGTTCTTGTAAACAGAGCCGTTCGAAAGTTTGGGGTGGCTGTGTCTTTTTGGTTTTAATTTCCCTAAGCTATAGGACCATAAGTGGAAGTGCCCTAGGTTCTGTTGCTTTGTTTTTTAGATGTTTCAGGAAACACCATACACTTCTCCCGAGTGGTTGTTGGCAATTTACATCCCGCCCATCAGCATAACAAGGCTCCCAGTTCTCCATGTCCTGTCCTGCCTTTCTGGATTTTGCACCTTTTTCAGATGGCCCTTTTGACCGGGGGGAAGTGAGACTTCATTGTAGTGCAGATTTCCTTTGCAAGCTTGCTTGGTTGGCCAAATATATTTTCCTGAATATATTCAGGAAAAAACGCATACGCCCTTTTTGGCCAAGTGCATCATTGTGGACGTTCTGCCTCTTTTCCTATGCTTTCAATGCAATTCCAGTCTACCTCCTGAAATCGGTTTCCTGCAATTCTGCCCCGCTTTCAAGTCCTCTTGGCAGCCTTACTTCAGTCTATTTTTGGACGATAGCTGTCATTTATAACTCTGCAGGTTTGTGAATTACAGTGCCCCTGAGCTCCTTTCTTCAACTCGCTTTCTTGTGACCTGGCCGCAACACCGCAGGATGGCTTCAGGCCCTAATCTGGTTCCGGGACGGCACGCTGAGCCTTTGGTTATTTCCTCTTCCTGGTGGGAAATGAGAGTTAAATTTGCCCGTCCAGACACCTCCAGCTAGCCTCTCATTGGTTCTCGCTATTCCTGTTCATCTTCCGCAGAAATTGCAAACTGGGCCAAACAGGAGGTTAAAGGGACTGACTCTCCAAGTCGGG
Source organism: Stenella coeruleoalba (assembly GCF_951394435.1). Taxonomy (NCBI): domain Eukaryota; kingdom Metazoa; phylum Chordata; class Mammalia; order Artiodactyla; family Delphinidae; genus Stenella; species Stenella coeruleoalba. The sequence continues at coordinate 55,310 of NW_027645994.1, read as the reverse complement.
AGAGTGTTAGTAAAGCGTCTGGAATGTTGCACCCGAGTACCAGGGTACGAAAACTGAGACATATTTGAACACGTCTCCCGTTCACATGGTTGATCATACTCTGGGTTCCACATGCATGTTTTAGCTGAAGGAAGAATACCTTAAACCTGGAGAGTTGAGACCCGTGGAATGGGTACCATGCAATATGACTTCAAAGGGTCTTCATTTGCTCACTGAACCTCTCCAATCCTATCACTGCTGCGTTTATTCCCCTGTACACACGCTTGATTCTCTTTTGGAGACATAGCAATCCATAGGTTTTAAGATACTTACTAGTCAGGTACATTCTTAGGGGTTTAATATGGGGTTTTGAGTCCATTTCGTTGAGCAAGGAGTAGCTCTTGTCTATTCCATATTTGGCTTAAGGAACTTTATCTGTGCTCATTTCAATCTCTGGTTTTATGCAGCACCCCAACTCACCTTTCGCCTTAATCAAGCATAAGTTGGTTTTCTAAATTTGAGACCCTGTTCTGTTCTGGAATGCAGTCCTGTGTAGCCAAGTTTTCATTCCGTGTATTAGTGATATCTTATGATGTTTCTTTTTCTGTGTGACTTATTTCAGTTAGAATCATCGTACCTGAATCCACTCATTATGCTGCTACGGGCCTGATGACATAGATTTCATTGCTGAGTGATACTGCATTGTACCTAAGTACCACAAGTTCTTTATCCATTTTTCACTTTCTGCGATGTTGAACTTGTACTGTAAACGAGGTTCTTGTAAACAGAGGCGTCCCAAACTTTGGGGTGGCTGTGTCTTTTTGATTTTAATTTCCCTAAGTTATAGGACCATAAGTGGAAGTGCCCTAGGCTCTGTTGCTTTGTTTTTTAGATGTTTCAGGAAACACCATACACTTCTCCCGAGTGTCTGTTGACAATTTACATCCCGCCCATCAGCATAACAAGGCTCCCAGTTCTGCATGGCCTGTCCTGCCTTTCTGGATTTTACACTTTTTTCAGATGGCCCTTTTGACCGGGGGGAAGTGAGACTTCATTGTAGTGCAGATTTCCTTTGCAAGCTTGCTTGGTTGGCCAAAAAGGGCGTATGCGTTTTTTCCTGAATATATTCAGGAAAAAACGCATACGCCCTTTTTGGCCAAGTGCATCATTGTGGACGTTCTGCCTCTTTTCCTATGCTTTCAATGCAATTCCAGTCTACCTCCTGAAATTGGTTTCCTGCAATTCTGCCCCGCTTTCAAGTCCTCTTGGCAGCCTTACTTCAGTCTATTTTTGGACGATAGCTGTCATTTATAACTCTGCAGGTTTGTGAATTACAGTGCCCCTGAGCTCCTTTCTTCAACTCGCTTTCTTTTGAGCTGGCCGCAACACCGCAGGATGGCTTCAGGCCCTAATCTGGTTCCGGTACGGCACGCTGAGCCTTTGGTTATTTCCTCTTCCTGGTGGGAAATGAGAGTTAACTTTGCCCGTCCAGACACCTCCAGCTAGCCTCTCATTGGTTCTCGCTATTCCTGTTCATCTTCCGCAGAAATTGCAAACTGGGCCAAACAGGAGGTTAAAGGGACTGACTCTCCAAGTCAGGAGAGTGTTAGTAAAGCGTCTGGAATGTTGCACCCGAGTACCAGGGTACGAAAACTGACATATTTGAACACGTCTCCCGATCACATGGTTGATCATACTCTAGGTTCCACATGCATGTTTTAGCTGAAGGAAGAATACCTTAAACCTGGGTAGTTGAAACCTGTGGAATGGGTACCATGCAATATGACTTCAAAGGGTCTTCATTTGCTCACCGAACCTCTCCAATCCTATCACTGCTGCGTTTATGCCCCTGTACACATGCTTGATTCTCTTTCGGAGACATAGCAATCCATAGGTTTTAAGATACTTACTAGTCAGGTACATTCTTAGGCGTTTAATATGCGGTGTTGAGTCCATTTCGTTGAGCAAGGAGTAGCTCTTGTCTATTCCATATTTGACTTAAGGAACTTTATCTGTGCTCATTTCAATCTCTGGTCTTATGCAGCACCCAAACTCACCTTTACCCTTAAGCAAGCATAAGTTGGTTTTCTAAATTTGAGTCCCTGTTCTGTTCTGTAATTCAGTTCCTGTGTAGCCAAGTTTACATTCCGTGTATTACTGATATCTTATGATGTTTCTTTTTCTGTGTGACTTATTTCAGTTAGAATCATCATACCTGAATCCACTCATTGTGCTGCTACGGGCCTGATGACACAGATTTCATTGCTGAGTGATATTGCTTTGTAAGTAAATACCACAACTTCTTTATCCATTTTTCACTTTCTGCGATGTTGAACTTGTACTGTAAACGAGGTTCTTGTAAACAGAGCCGTTCGAAAGTTTGGGGTGGCTGTGTCTTTTTGGTTTTAATTTCCCTAAGCTATAGGACCATAAGTGGAAGTGCCCTAGGTTCTGTTGCTTTGTTTTTTAGATGTTTCAGGAAACACCATACACTTCTCCCGAGTGGTTGTTGGCAATTTACATCCCGCCCATCAGTATAACAAGGCTCCCAGTTCTCCATGTCCTGTCCTGCCTTTCTGGATTTTGCACCTTTTTCAGATGGCCCTTTTGACCGGGGGGAAGTGAGACTTCATTGTAGTGCAGATTTCCTTTGCAAGCTTGCTTGGTTGGCCAAAAAGGGCGTATGCGTTTTTTCCTGAATATATTCAGGAAAAAACGCATACGCCCTTTTTGGCCAAGTGCATCATTGTGGACGTTCTGCCTCTTTTCCTATGCTTTCAATGCAATTCCAGTCTACCTCCTGAAATCGGTTTCCTGCAATTCTGCCCCGCTTTCAAGTCCTCTTGGCAGCCTTACTTCAGTCTATTTTTGGACGATAGCTGTCATTTATAACTCTGCAGGTTTGTGAATTACAGTGCCCCTGAGCTCCTTTCTTCAACTCGCTTTCTTGTGACCTGGCCGCAACACCGCAGGATGGCTTCAGGCCCTAATCTGGTTCCGGGACGGCACGCTGAGCCTTTGGTTATTTCCTCTTCCTGGTGGGAAATGAGAGTTAAATTTGCCCGTCCAGACACCTCCAGCTAGGCTCTCATTGGTTCTCGCTATTCCTGTTCATCTTCCGCAGAAATTGCAAACTGGGCCAAACAGGAGGTTAAAGGCGCTGACTCTCCAAGTGGGGAGACTGTTAGTAAAGCGTCTGGAATGTTGCACCCGAGTACCAGGGGAGGAAAACTGAGACATATTTGAACACGTCTCCCGTTCACATGGTTGATCATACTTGGGTTCCACATGCATGTTTTAGCTGAAGGAAGAATACCTTAAACCTGGAGAGTTAAGACCCGTGTAATGGGTACCATGCAATATGACTTCAAAGGGTCTTCATTTGCTCACCGAACCTCTCCAATCCTATCACTGCTGCGTTTATGCCCCTGTACACATGCTTGATTCTCTTTCGGAGACATAGCAATCCATAGGTTTTAAGATACTTACTAGTCAGGTACATTTTTAGGCATTTAATATGCGGTGTTGAGTCCATTTCGTTGAGCAAGGTGTAGTTCTTGTCTATTCCATATTTAGCCTAAGGAACTTAACTGTGCTAATTTCAATCTCTGGTTTTATGCAGCACCCCAACTCACCTTTCCCCTTAAGCAAGCATAAGTTGGTTTTCTAAATTTGAGACACTGTTCTGTTCTGTAATTCAGTTCCTGTGTAGCCAAGTTTACATTCCGTGTATTACTGATATCTTATGATGTTTCTTTTTCTGTGTGACTTATTTCAGTTAGAATCATCGTACCTGAATCCACTCATTATGCTGCTACGGGCATGATGACATAGATTTCATTGCTGAGTGATACTGCATTGTACGTAAGTACCACAAGTTCTTTATCCATTTTTCACTTTCTGTGATATTGAACTTGTATGGTAAACGAGGTTCTTGTAAACGGAGGCGTCCCAAACTTTGGGGTGGCTGTGTCTTTTTGATTTTAATTTCCCTAAGCTATAGGACCATAAGTGGAAGTGCCCTAGGCTCTGTTGCTTTGTTTTTTAGATGTTTCAGGAAACACCATACACTTCTCCCGAGTGGTTGTTGGCAATTTACATCCCGCCCATCAGCATAACAAGGCTCCCAGTTCTCCATGGCCTGTCCTGCCTTTCTGGATTTTACACTTTTTTCAGATGGCCCTTTTGACCGGGGGGAAGTGAGACTTCATTGTAGTGCACATTTCCTTTGCAAGCTTGCTTGGTTGGCCAAAAAGGGCATATGCGTTTTTTCCTGAATATATTCAGGAAAAAACGCATACGCCCTTTTTGGCCAAGTGCATCATTGTGGACGTTCTGCCTCTTTTCCTATGCTTTCAATGCAATTCCAGTCTACCTCCTGAAATCGGTTTCCTGCAATTCTGCCCCGCTTTCAAGTCCTCTTGGCAGCCTTACTTCAGTCTATTTTTGGACGATAGCTGTCATTTATAACTCTGCAGGTTTGTGAATTACAGTGCCCCTGGGCTCCTTTCTTCAACTCGCTTTCTTTTGAGCTGGCCGCAACACCGCAGGATGGCTTCTGGCCCTAATCTGGTTCCGGTACGGCACGCTGAGCCTTTGGTTATTTCCTCTTCCTGGTGGGAAATGAGAGTTAAATTTGCCCGTCCAGACACCTCCAGCTAGCCTCTCATTGGTTCTCGCTATTCCTGTTCATCTTCCGCAGAAATTGCAAACTGGGCCAAACAGGAGGTTAAAGGGACTGACTCTCCAAGTCGGGAGAGTGTTAGTAAAGCGTCTGGAATGTTGCACCCGAGTACCAGGGGAGGAAAACTGAGACATATTTGAACACGTCTCCCGTTCACATGGTTGATCATACTCTGGGTTCCACATGCATGTTTTAGCTGAAGGAAGAATACCTTAAACCTGGAGAGTTGAGACCCGTGGAATGGGTACCATGCAATATGACTTCAAAGGGTCTTCATTTGCTCACTGAACCTCTCCAATCCTATCACTGCTGCGTTTATTCCCCTGTACACACGCTTGATTCTCTTTTGGAGACATAGCAATCCATAGGTTTTAAGATACTTACTAGTCAGGTACATTCTTAGGGGTTTAATATGGGGTTTTGAGTCCATTTCGTTGAGCAAGGAGTAGCTCTTGTCTATTCCATATTTGGCTTAAGGAACTTTATCTGTGCTCATTTCAATCTCTGGTTTTATGCAGCACCCCAACTCACCTTTCGCCTTAAGCAAGCATAAGTTGGTTTTCTAAATTTGAGACCCTGTTCTGTTCTGGAATGCAGTCCTGTGTAGCCAAGTTTTCATTCCGTGTATTAGTGATATCTTATGATGTTTCTTTTTCTGTGTGACTTATTTCAGTTAGAATGATCGTACCTGAATCCACTCATTATGCTGCTACGGGCCTGATGACATAGATTTCATTGCTGAGTGATACTGCATTGTACCTAAGTACCACAAGTTCTTTATCCATTTTTCACTTTCTGCGATGTTGAACTTGTACTGTAAACGAGGTTCTTGTAAACGGAGGCGTCCCAAACTTTGGGGTGGCTGTGTCTTTTTGATTTTAATTTCCCTAAGTTATAGGACCATAAGTGGAAGTGCCCTAGGCTCTGTTGCTTTGTTTTTTAGATGTTTCAGGAAACACCATACACTTCTCCCGAGTGTCTGTTGACAATTTACATCCCGCCCATCAGCATAACAAGGCTCCCAGTTCTGCATGGCCTGTCCTGCCTTTCTGGATTTTACACTTTTTTCAGATGGCCCTTTTGACCGGGGGGAAGTGAGACTTCATTGTAGTGCAGATTTCCTTTGCAAGCTTGCTTGGTTGGCCAAAAAGGGCGTATGCGTTTTTTCCTGAATATATTCAGGAAAAAACGCATACGCCCTTTTTGGCCAAGTGCATCATTGTGGACGTTCTGCCTCTTTTCCTATGCTTTCAATGCAATTCCAGTCTACCTCCTGAAATCGGTTTCCTGCAATTCTGCCCCGCTTTCAAGTCCTCTTGGCAGCCTTACTTCAGTCTATTTTTGGACGATAGCTGTCATTTATAACTCTGCAGGTTTGTGAATTACAGTGCCCCTGAGCTCCTTTCTTCAACTCGCTTTCTTGTGACCTGGCCGCAACACCGCAGGATGGCTTCAGGCCCTAATCTGGTTCCGGGACGGCACGCTGAGCCTTTGGTTATTTCCTCTTCCTGGTGGGAAATGAGAGTTAAATTTGCCCGTCCAGACACCTCCAGCTAGTCTCTCATTGGTTCTCGCTATTCCTGTTCATCTTCCGCAGAAATTGCAAACTGGGCCAAACAGGAGGTTAAAGGCGCTGACTCTCCAAGTGGGGAGACTGTTAGTAAAGCGTCTGGAATGTTGCACCCGAGTACCAGGGGAGGAAAACTGAGACATATTTGAACACGTCTCCCGTTCACATGGTTGATCATACTTGGGTTCCACATGCATGTTTTAGCTGAAGGAAGAATACCTTAAACCTGGAGAGTTAAGACCCGTGTAATGGGTACCATGCAATATGACTTCAAAGGGTCTTCATTTGCTCACCGAACCTCTCCAATCCTATCACTGCTGCGTTTATGCCCCTGTACACATGCTTGATTCTCTTTCGGAGACATAGCAATCCATAGGTTTTAAGATACTTACTAGTCAGGTACATTTTTAGGCATTTAATATGCGGTGTTGAGTCCATTTCGTTGAGCAAGGTGTAGTTCTTGTCTATTCCATATTTAGCCTAAGGAACTTAACTGTGCTAATTTCAATCTCTGGTTTTATGCAGCACCCCAACTCACCTTTCCCCTTAAGCAAGCATAAGTTGGTTTTCTAAATTTGAGACACTGTTCTGTTCTGTAATTCAGTTCCTGTGTAGCCAAGTTTACATTCCGTGTATTACTGATATCTTATGATGTTTCTTTTTCTGTGTGACTTATTTCAGTTAGAATCATCGTACCTGAATCCACTCATTATGCTGCTACGGGCATGATGACATAGATTTCATTGCTGAGTGATACTGCATTGTACGTAAGTACCACAAGTTCTTTATCCATTTTTCACTTTCTGTGATATTGAACTTGTATGGTAAACGAGGTTCTTGTAAACGGAGGCGTCCCAAACTTTGGGGTGGCTGTGTCTTTTTGATTTTAATTTCCCTAAGCTATAGGACCATAAGTGGAAGTGCCCTAGGCTCTGTTGCTTTGTTTTTTAGATGTTTCAGGAAACACCATACACTTCTCCCGAGTGGTTGTTGGCAATTTACATCCCGCCCATCAGCATAACAAGGCTCCCAGTTCTCCATGGCCTGTCCTGCCTTTCTGGATTTTACACTCTTTTCAGATGGCCCTTTTGACCGGGGGGAAGTGAGACTTCATTGTAGTGCACATTTCCTTTGCAAGCTTGCTTGGTTGGCCAAAAAGGGCATATGCGTTTTTTCCTGAATATATTCAGGAAAAAACGCATACGCCCTTTTTGGCCAAGTGCATCATTGTGGACGTTCTGCCTCTTTTCCTATGCTTTCAATGCAATTCCAGTCTACCTCCTGAAATCGGTTTCCTGCAATTCTGCCCCGCTTTCAAGTCCTCTTGGCAGCCTTACTTCAGTCTATTTTTGGACGATAGCTGTCATTTATAACTCTGCAGGTTTGTGAATTACAGTGCCCCTGGGCTCCTTTCTTCAACTCGCTTTCTTTTGAGCTGGCCGCAACACCGCAGGATGGCTTCTGGCCCTAATCTGGTTCCGGTACGGCACGCTGAGCCTTTGGTTATTTCCTCTTCCTGGTGGGAAATGAGAGTTAAATTTGCCCGTCCAGACACCTCCAGCTAGCCTCTCATTGGTTCTCGCTATTCCTGTTCATCTTCCGCAGAAATTGCAAACTGGGCCAAACGGGAGGTTAAAGGGACTGACTCTCCAAGTCGGGAGAGTGTTAGTAAAGCGTCTGGAATGTTGCACCCGAGTACCAGGGGAGGAAAACTGAGACATCTTTTAACACGTCTCCCGTTCCCATGGTTGATCATACTCTGGGTTCCACATGCATGTTTTAGCTGAAGGAAGAATACCTTAAACCTGGAGAGTTAAGACCCGTGTAATGGGTACCATGCAATATGACTTCAAAGGGTCTTCATTTGCTCACCGAACCTCTCCAATCCTATCACTGCTGCGTTTATGCCCCTGTACACATGCTTGATTCTCTTTCGGAGACATAGCAATCCATAGGTTTTAAGATACTTACTAGTCAGGTACATTTTTAGGCATTTAATATGCGGTGTTGAGTCCATTTCGTTGAGCAAGGTGTAGTTCTTGTCTATTCCATATTTAGCCTAAGGAACTTAACTGTGCTAATTTCAATCTCTGGTTTTATGCAGCACCCCAACTCACCTTTCCCCTTAAGCAAGCATAAGTTGGTTTTCTAAATTTGAGACACTGTTCTGTTCTGTAATTCAGTTCCTGTGTAGCCAAGTTTACATTCCGTGTATTACTGATATCTTATGATGTTTCTTTTTCTGTGTGACTTATTTCAGTTAGAATCATCGTACCTGAATCCACTCATTATGCTGCTACGGGCATGATGACATAGATTTCATTGCTGAGTGATACTGCATTGTACGTAAGTACCACAAGTTCTTTATCCATTTTTCACTTTCTGTGATATTGAACTTGTATGGTAAACGAGGTTCTTGTAAACGGAGGCGTCCCAAACTTTGGGGTGGCTGTGTCTTTTTGATTTTAATTTCCCTAAGCTATAGGACCATAAGTGGAAGTGCCCTAGGCTCTGTTGCTTTGTTTTTTAGATGTTTCAGGAAACACCATACACTTCTCCCGAGTGGTTGTTGGCAATTTACATCCCGCCCATCAGCATAACAAGGCTCCCAGTTCTCCATGGCCTGTCCTGCCTTTCTGGATTTTACACTTTTTTCAGATGGCCCTTTTGACCGGGGGGAAGTGAGACTTCATTGTAGTGCACATTTCCTTTGCAAGCTTGCTTGGTTGGCCAAAAAGGGCATATGCGTTTTTTCCTGAATATATTCAGGAAAAAACGCATACGCCCTTTTTGGCCAAGTGCATCATTGTGGACGTTCTGCCTCTTTTCCTATGCTTTCAATGCAATTCCAGTCTACCTCCTGAAATCGGTTTCCTGCAATTCTGCCCCGCTTTCAAGTCCTCTTGGCAGCCTTACTTCAGTCTATTTTTGGACGATAGCTGTCATTTATAACTCTGCAGGTTTGTGAATTACAGTGCCCCTGGGCTCCTTTCTTCAACTCGCTTTCTTTTGAGCTGGCCGCAACACCGCAGGATGGCTTCTGGCCCTAATCTGGTTCCGGTACGGCACGCTGAGCCTTTGGTTATTTCCTCTTCCTGGTGGGAAATGAGAGTTAAATTTGCCCGTCCAGACACCTCCAGCTAGCCTCTCATTGGTTCTCGCTATTCCTGTTCATCTTCCACAGAAATTGCAAACTGGGCCAAACGGGAGGTTAAAGGGACTGACTCTCCAAGTCGGGAGAGTGTTAGTAAAGCGTCTGGAATGTTGCACCCGAGTACCAGGGGAGGAAAACTGAGACATCTTTTAACACGTCTCCCGTTCCCATGGTTGATCATACTCTGGGTTCCACATGCATGTTTTAGCTGAAGGAAGAATACCTTAAACCTGGAGAGTTGAGACCCGTGGAATGGGTACCATGCAATATGACTTCAAAGGGTCTTCATTTGCTCACTGAACCTCTCCAATCCTATCACTGCTGCGTTTATTCCCCTGTACACACGCTTGATTCTCTTTTGGAGACATAGCAATCCATAGGTTTTAAGATACTTACTAGTCAGGTACATTCTTAGGGGTTTAATATGGGGTTTTGAGTCCATTTCGTTGAGCAAGGAGTAGCTCTTGTCTATTCCATATTTGGCTTAAGGAACTTTATCTGTGCTCATTTCAATCTCTGGTTTTATGCAGCACCCCAACTCACCTTTCGCCTTAAGCAAGCATAAGTTGGTTTTCTAAATTTGAGACCCTGTTCTGTTCTGGAATGCAGTCCTGTGTAGCCAAGTTTTCATTCCGTGTATTAGTGATATCTTATGATGTTTCTTTTTCTGTGTGACTTATTTCAGTTAGAATGATCGTATCTGAATCCACTCATTATGCTGCTACGGGCCTGATGACATAGATTTCATTGCTGAGTGATACTGCATTGTACCTAAGTACCACAAGTTCTTTATCCATTTTTCACTTTCTGCGATGTTGAACTTGTACTGTAAACGAGGTTCTTGTAAACAGAGGCGTCCCAAACTTTGGGGTGGCTGTGTCTTTTTGATTTTAATTTCCCTAAGTTATAGGACCATAAGTGGAAGTGCCCTAGGCTCTGTTGCTTTGTTTTTTAGATGTTTCAGGAAACACCATACACTTCTCCCGAGTGTCTGTTGACAATTTACATCCCGCCCATCAGCATAACAAGGCTCCCAGTTCTGCATGGCCTGTCCTGCCTTTCTGGATTTTACACTTTTTTCAGATGGCCCTTTTGACCGGGGGGAAGTGAGACTTCATTGTAGTGCAGATTTCCTTTGCAAGCTTGCTTGGTTGGCCAAAAAGGGCGTATGCGTTTTTTCCTGAATATATTCAGGAAAAAACGCATACGCCCTTTTTGGCCAAGTGCATCATTGTGGACGTTGTGCCTCTTTTCCTATGCTTTCAATGCAATTCCAGTCTACCTCCTGAAATCGGTTTCCTGCAATTCTGCCCCGCTTTCAAGTCCTCTTGGCAGCCTTACTTCAGTCTATTTTTGGACGATAGCTGTCATTTATAACTCTGCAGGTTTGTGAATTACAGTGCCCCTGAGCTCCTTTCTTCAACTCGCTTTCTTTTGAGCTGGCCGCAACACCGCAGGATGGCTTCAGGCCCTAATCTGGTTCCGGTACGGCACGCTGAGCCTTTGGTTATTTCCTCTTCCTGGTGGGAAATGAGAGTAAAATTTGCCCGTCCAGACACCTCCAGCTAGCCTCTCATTGGTTCTCGCTATTCCTGTTCATCTTCCGCAGAAATTGCAAACTGGGCCAAACAGGAGGTTAAAGGGACTGACTCTCCAAGTCGGGAGAGTGTTAGTAAAGCGTCTGGAATGTTGCACCCGAGTACCAGGGTACGAAAACTGACATATTTGAACACGTCTCCCGATCACATGGTTGATCATACTCTAGGTTCCACATGCATGTTTTAGCTGAAGGAAGAATACCTTAAACCTGGGTAGTTGAAACCTGTGGAATGGGTACCATGCAATATGACTTCAAAGGGTCTTCATTTGCTCACCGAACCTCTCCAATCCTATCACTGCTGCGTTTATGCCCCTGTACACATGCTTGATTCTCTTTCGGAGACATAGCAATCCATAGGTTTTAAGATACTTACTAGTCAGGTACATTCTTAGGCGTTTAATATGCGGTGTTGAGTCCATTTCATTGAGCAAGGAGTAGCTCTTGTCTATTCCATATTTGGCTTAAGGAACTTTATCTGTGCTCATTTCAATCTCTGGTCTTATGCAGCACCCAAACTCACCTTTACCCTTAAGCAAGCATAAGTTGGTTTTCTAAATTTGAGTCCCTGTTCTGTTCTGTAATTCAGTTCCTGTGTAGCCAAGTTTACATTCCGTGTATTACTGATATCTTATGATGTTTCTTTTTCTGTGTGACTTACTTCAGTTAGAATCATCATACCTGAATCCACTCATTGTGCTGCTACGGGCCTGATGACACAGATTTCATTGCTGAGTGATATTGCTTTGTAAGTAAATACCACAACTTCTTTATCCATTTTTCACTTTCTGCGATGTTGAACTTGTACTGTAAACGAGGTTCTTGTAAACAGAGCCGTTCGAAAGTTTGGGGTGGCTGTGTCTTTTTGGTTTTAATTTCCCTAAGCTATAGGACCATAAGTGGAAGTGCCCTAGGTTCTGTTGCTTTGTTTTTTAGATGTTTCAGGAAACACCATACACTTCTCCCGAGTGGTTGTTGGCAATTTACATCCCGCCCATCAGCATAATAAGGCTCCCAGTTCTCCATGTCCTGTCCTGCCTTTCTGGATTTTGCACTTTTTTCAGATGGCCCTTTTGACCGGGGGGAAGTGAGACTTCATTGTAGTGCAGATTTCCTTTGCAAGCTTGCTTGGTTGGCCAAAAAGGGCGTATGCGTTTTTTCCTGAATATATTCAGGAAAAAACGCATACGCACTTTTTGGCCAAGTGCATCATTGTGGACGTTCTGCCTCTTTTCCTATGCTTTCAATGCAATTCCAGTCTACCTCCTGAAATCGGTTTCCTGCAATTCTGCCCCTCTTTCAAGTCCTCTTGGCAGCCTTACTTCAGTCTATTTTTGGACGATAGCTGTCATTTATAACTCTGCAGGTTTGTGAATTACAGTGCCCCTGAGCTCCTTTCTTCAACTCGCTTTCTTTTGAGCTGACCGCAACACCGCAGGATGGCTTCAGGCCCTAATCTGGTTCCGGTACGGCACGCTGAGCCTTTGGTTATTTCCTCTTCCTGGTGGGAAATGAGAGTTAAATTTGCCCGTCCAGACACCTCCAGCTAACCTCTCATTGGTTCTCGCTATTCCTGTTCATCTTCCGCAGAAATTGCAAACTGGGCCAAACAGGAGGTTAAAGGCGCTGACTCTCCAAGTGGGGAGAGTGTTAGTAAAGCGTCTGGAATGTTGCACCCGAGTACCAGGGGAGGAAAACTGAGACATATTTGAACACGTCTCCCGTTCACATGGTTGATCATACTTGGGTTCCACATGCATGTTTTAGCTGAAGGAAGAATACCTTAAACCTGGAGAGTTGAGACCCGTGTAATGGGTACCATGCAATATGACTTCAAAGGGTCTTCATTTGCTCACCGAACATCTCCAATCCTATCACTGCTGCGTTTATGCCCCTGTACACACGCTTGATTCTCTTTCGGAGACATAGCAATCCATAGGTTTTAAGATACTTACAAGTCAGGTACATTCTTAGGCGTTTAATATGTGGTGTTGAGTCCATTTCGTTGAGCAAGGAGTAGCTCTTGTCTATTCCATATTTGGCTTAAGGAACTTTATCTGTGCTCATTTCAATCTCTGGTTTTATGCAGCACCCCAACTCACCTTTCCCCTTAAGCAAGCATAAGTTGGTTTTCTAAATTTGAGACCCTGTTCTGTTCTGTAATTCAGTTCCTGTGTAGCCAAGTTTACATTCCGTGTATTACTGATATCTTATGATGTTTCTTTTTCTGTGTGACTTATTACAGTTAGAATCATCATACCTGAATCCACTCATTGTGCTGCTAAGGGCCTGATGACACAGATTTCATTGCTGAGTGATATTGCTTTGTAAGTAAATACCACAACTTCTTTATCCATTTTTCACTTTCTGCGATGTTGAACTTGTACTGTAAACGAGGTTCTTGTAAACAGAGCCGTTCCAAACTTTGGGGTGGCTGTGTCTTTTTGATTTTAATTTCCCTAAGCTATAGGACCATAAGTGGAAGTGCCCTAGGCTCTGTTGCTTTGTTTTTTAGATGTTTCAGGAAACACCATACACTTCTCCCGAGTGGTTGTTGGCAATTTACATCCCGCCCATCAGCATAACAAGGCTCCCAGTTCTCCATGGCCTGTCCTGCCTTTCTGGATTTTACACTTTTTTCAGATGGCCCTTTTGACCGGGGGGAAGTGAGACTTCATTGTAGTGCAGATTTCCTTTGCAAGCTTGCTTGGTTGGCCAAAAAGGGCGTATGCGTTTTTTCCTGAATATATTCAGGAAAAAACGCATACGCCCTTTTTGGCCAAGTGCATCATTGTGGACGTTCTGCCTCTTTTCCTATGCTTTCAATGCAATTCCAGTCTACCTCCTGAAATCGGTTTCCTGCAATTCTGCCCCGCTTTCAAGTCCTCTTGGCAGCCTTACTTCAGTCTATTTTTGGACGATAGCTGTCATTTATAACTCTGCAGGTTTGTGAATTACAGTGCCCCTGAGCTCCTTTGTTCAACTCGCTTTCTTTTGAGCTGGCCGCAACACCGCAGGATGGCTTCAGGCCCTAATCTGGTTCCGGCACGGCACGCTGAGCCTTTGGTTATTTCCTCTTCCTGGTGGGAAATGAGAGTTAAATTTGCCCGTCCAGACACCTCCAGCTAGTCTCTCATTGGTTCTCGCTATTCCTGTTCATCTTCCGCAGAAATTGCAAACTGGGCCAAACAGGAGGTTAAAGGGACTGACTCTCCAAGTCGGGAGAGTGTTAGTAAAGCGTCTGGAATGTTGCACCCGAGTACCAAGGTACGAAAACGGAGACATATTTGAACACGTCTCCCGATCACATGGTTGATCATACTCTAGGTTCCACATGCATGTTTTAGCTGAAGGAAGAATACCTTAAACCTGGGTAGTTGAAACCCGTGGAATGGGTACCATGCAATATGACTTCAAAGGGTCTTCATTTGCTCACCGAACCTCTCCAATCCTATCACTGCTGCGTTTATGCCCCTGTACACATGCTTGATTCTCTTTCGGAGACATAGCAATCCATAGGTTTTTAAGATACTTACTAGTCAGGTACATTCTTAGGCGTTTAATATGCAGTGTTGAGTCCATTTCGTTGAGCAAGGAGTAGCTCTTGTCTATTCCATATTTGACTTAAGGAACTTTATCTGTGCTCATTTCAATCTCTGGTTTTATGCAGCACCCCAACTCACCTTTACCCTTAAGCAAGCATAAGTTGGTTTTCTAAATTTGAGACCCTGTTCTGTTCTGTAATTCAGTTCCTATGTAGCCAAGTTTACATTCCGTGTATTACTGATATCTTATGATGTTTCTTTTTCTGTGTGACTTACTTCAGTTAGAATCATCATACCTGAATCCACTCATTGTGCTGCTAAGGGCCTGATGACACAGATTTCATTGCTGAGTGATATTGCTTTGTAAGTAAATACCACAACTTCTTTATCCATTTTTCACTTTCTGCGATGTTGAACTTGTACTGTAAACGAGGTTCTTGTAAACAGAGCCGTTCCAAACTTTGGGGTGGCTGTGTCTTTTTGATTTTAATTTCCCTAAGCTATAGGACCATAAGTGGAAGTGCCCTAGGTTCTGTTGCTTTGTTTTTTAGATGTTTCAGGAAACACCATACACTTCTCCCGAGTGGTTGTTGGCAATTTACATCCCGCCCATCAGCATAACAAGGCTCCCAGTTCTCCATGGCCTGTCCTGCCTTTCTGGATTTTACACTTTTTTCAGATGGCCCTTTTGACCGGGGGGAAGTGAGACTTCATTGTAGTGCAGATTTCCTTTGCAAGCTTGCTTGGTTGCCCAAAAAGGGCGTATGCGTTTTTTCCTGAATATATTCAGGAAAAAACGCATACGCCCTTTTTGGCCAAGTGCATCATTGTGGACGTTCTGCCTCTTTTCCTATGCTTTCAATGCAATTCCAGTCTACCTCCTGAAATCGGTTTCCTGCAATTCTGCCCCGCTTTCAAGTCCTCTTGGCAGCCTTACTTCAGTCTATTTTTGGACGATAGCTGTCATTTATAACTCTGCAGGTTTGTGAATTACAGTGCCCCTGAGCTCCTTTCTTCAACTCGCTTTCTTGTGACCTGGCCGCAACACGGCAGGATGGCTTCAGGCCCTAATCTGGTTCCGGTACGGCACGCTGAGCCTTTGGTTATTTCCTCTTCCTGGTGGGAAATGAGAGTTAAATTTGCCCGTGCAGACACATCCAGCTAGCCTCTCATTGGTTCTCGCTATTCCTGTTCATCTTCCGCAGAAATTGCAAACTGGGCCAAAGAGGAGGTTAAAGGCGCTGACTCTCCAAGTGGGGAGAGTGTTAGTAAAGCGTCTGGAATGTTGCACCCGAGTACCAGGGGAGGAAAACTGAGACATATTTGAACACGTCTCCCGTTCACATGGTTGATCATACTTGGGTTCCACATGCATGTTTTAGCTGAAGGAAGAATACCTAAAACCTGGGTAGTTGAATCCCGTGGAATGGGTACCATGCAATATGACTTCAAAGGGTCTTCATTTGCTCACCGAACCTCTCCAATCCTATCACTGCTGCGTTTATGCCCCTGTACACATGCTTGATTCTCTTTTGGAGACATAGCAATCCATAGGTTTTAAGATACTTACTAGTCAGGTACATTCTCAGGCGTTTAATATGCGGTGTTGAGTCCATTTCGTTGAGCAAGGAGTAGCTCTTGTCTATTCCATATTTGGCTTAAGGAACTTTATCTGTGCTCATTTCAATCTCTGGTTTTATGCAGCACCCCAACTCACCTTTACCCTTAAGCAAGCATAAGTTGGTTTTCTAAATTTGAGACCCTGTTCTGTTTTGGAATTCAGTTCCTGTGTAGCCAAGTTTACATTCCGTGTATTACTGATATCTTATGATGTTTCTTTTTCTGTGTGACTTATTTCAGTTAGAATCATAGTACCTGAATCTACTCATTATGCTGCTACGGGCCTGATGACATAGATTTCATTGCTGAGTGATACTGCATTGTACGTAAGTACCACAAGTGCTTTATCCATTTTTCACTTTCTGCGATGTTGAACTTGTACTGTAAACAAGGTTCTTGTAAACAGAGCCGTTCCAAACTTTGGGGTGGCTGTGTCTTTTTGATTTTAATTTCCCTAAGCTATAGGACCATAAGTGGAAGTGCCCTAGGCTCTGTTGCTTTGTTTTTTAGATGTTTCAGGAAACACCATACACTTCTCCCGAGTGGTTGTTGGCAATTTACATCCCGCCCATCAGCATAACAAGGCTCCCAGTTCTCCATGGCCTGTCCTGCCTTTCTGGATTTTACACTTTTTTCAGATGGCCCTTTTGACCGGGGGGAAGTGAGACTTCATTGTAGTGCAGATTTCCTTTGCAAGCTTGCTTGGTTGGCCAAAAAGGGCGTATGCGTTTTTTCCTGAATATATTCAGGAAAAAACGCATACGCCCTTTTTGGCCAAGTGCATCATTGTGGACGTTCTGCCTCTTTTCCTATGCTTTCAATGCAATTCCAGTCTACCTCCTGAAATCGGTTTCCTGCAATTCTGCCCCGCTTTCAAGTCCTCTTGGCAGCCTTACTTCAGTCTATTTTTGGACGATAGCTGTCATTTATAACTCTGCAGGTTTGTGAATTACAGTGCCCCTGAGCTCCTTTGTTCAACTCGCTTTCTTTTGAGCTGGCCGCAACACCGCAGGATGGCTTCAGGCCCTAATCTGGTTCCGGCACGGCACGCTGAGCCTTTGGTTATTTCCTCTTCCTGGTGGGAAATGAGAGTTAAATTTGCCCGTCCAGACACCTCCAGCTAGTCTCTCATTGGTTCTCGCTATTCCTGTTCATCTTCCGCAGAAATTGCAAACTGGGCCAAACAGGAGGTTAAAGGGACTGACTCTCCAAGTCGGGAGAGTGTTAGTAAAGCGTCTGGAATGTTGCACCCGAGTACCAAGGTACGAAAACGGAGACATATTTGAACACGTCTCCCGATCACATGGTTGATCATACTCTAGGTTCCACATGCATGTTTTAGCTGAAGGAAGAATACCTTAAACCTGGGTAGTTGAAACCCGTGGAATGGGTACCATGCAATATGACTTCAAAGGGTCTTCATTTGCTCACCGAACCTCTCCAATCCTATCACTGCTGCGTTTATGCCCCTGTACACATGCTTGATTCTCTTTCGGAGACATAGCAATCCATAGGTTTTTAAGATACTTACTAGTCAGGTACATTCTTAGGCGTTTAATATGCAGTGTTGAGTCCATTTCGTTGAGCAAGGAGTAGCTCTTGTCTATTCCATATTTGACTTAAGGAACTTTATCTGTGCTCATTTCAATCTCTGGTTTTATGCAGCACCCCAACTCACCTTTACCCTTAAGCAAGCATAAGTTGGTTTTCTAAATTTGAGACCCTGTTCTGTTCTGTAATTCAGTTCCTATGTAGCCAAGTTTACATTCCGTGTATTACTGATATCTTATGATGTTTCTTTTTCTGTGTGACTTACTTCAGTTAGAATCATCATACCTGAATCCACTCATTGTGCTGCTAAGGGCCTGATGACACAGATTTCATTGCTGAGTGATATTGCTTTGTAAGTAAATACCACAACTTCTTTATCCATTTTTCACTTTCTGCGATGTTGAACTTGTACTGTAAACGAGGTTCTTGTAAACAGAGCCGTTCCAAACTTTGGGGTGGCTGTGTCTTTTTGATTTTAATTTCCCTAAGCTATAGGACCATAAGTGGAAGTGCCCTAGGTTCTGTTGCTTTGTTTTTTAGATGTTTCAGGAAACACCAT
Source organism: Stenella coeruleoalba (assembly GCF_951394435.1). Classification (NCBI taxonomy): domain Eukaryota; kingdom Metazoa; phylum Chordata; class Mammalia; order Artiodactyla; family Delphinidae; genus Stenella; species Stenella coeruleoalba. The sequence continues at coordinate 37,051 of NW_027645994.1, read as the reverse complement.
ACACTTCTCCCGAGTGGTTGTTGGCAATTTACATCCCGCCCATCAGCATAACAAGGCTCCCAGTTCTCCATGGCCTGTCCTGCCTTTCTGGATTTTACACTTTTTTCAGATGGCCCTTTTGACCGGGGGGAAGTGAGACTTCATTGTAGTGCAGATTTCCTTTGCAAGCTTGCTTGGTTGCCCAAAAAGGGCGTATGCGTTTTTTCCTGAATATATTCAGGAAAAAACGCATACGCCCTTTTTGGCCAAGTGCATCATTGTGGACGTTCTGCCTCTTTTCCTATGCTTTCAATGCAATTCCAGTCTACCTCCTGAAATCGGTTTCCTGCAATTCTGCCCCGCTTTCAAGTCCTCTTGGCAGCCTTACTTCAGTCTATTTTTGGACGATAGCTGTCATTTATAACTCTGCAGGTTTGTGAATTACAGTGCCCCTGAGCTCCTTTCTTCAACTCGCTTTCTTGTGACCTGGCCGCAACACGGCAGGATGGCTTCAGGCCCTAATCTGGTTCCGGTACGGCACGCTGAGCCTTTGGTTATTTCCTCTTCCTGGTGGGAAATGAGAGTTAAATTTGCCCGTGCAGACACATCCAGCTAGCCTCTCATTGGTTCTCGCTATTCCTGTTCATCTTCCGCAGAAATTGCAAACTGGGCCAAAGAGGAGGTTAAAGGCGCTGACTCTCCAAGTGGGGAGAGTGTTAGTAAAGCGTCTGGAATGTTGCACCCGAGTACCAGGGGAGGAAAACTGAGACATATTTGAACACGTCTCCCGTTCACATGGTTGATCATACTTGGGTTCCACATGCATGTTTTAGCTGAAGGAAGAATACCTAAAACCTGGGTAGTTGAATCCCGTGGAATGGGTACCATGCAATATGACTTCAAAGGGTCTTCATTTGCTCACCGAACCTCTCCAATCCTATCACTGCTGCGTTTATGCCCCTGTACACATGCTTGATTCTCTTTTGGAGACATAGCAATCCATAGGTTTTAAGATACTTACTAGTCAGGTACATTCTCAGGCGTTTAATATGCGGTGTTGAGTCCATTTCGTTGAGCAAGGAGTAGCTCTTGTCTATTCCATATTTGGCTTAAGGAACTTTATCTGTGCTCATTTCAATCTCTGGTTTTATGCAGCACCCCAACTCACCTTTACCCTTAAGCAAGCATAAGTTGGTTTTCTAAATTTGAGACCCTGTTCTGTTTTGGAATTCAGTTCCTGTGTAGCCAAGTTTACATTCCGTGTATTACTGATATCTTATGATGTTTCTTTTTCTGTGTGACTTATTTCAGTTAGAATCATAGTACCTGAATCTACTCATTATGCTGCTACGGGCCTGATGACATAGATTTCATTGCTGAGTGATACTGCATTGTACGTAAGTACCACAAGTGCTTTATCCATTTTTCACTTTCTGCGATGTTGAACTTGTACTGTAAACAAGGTTCTTGTAAACAGAGCCGTTCCAAACTTTGGGGTGGCTGTGTCTTTTTGATTTTAATTTCCCTAAGCTATAGGACCATAAGTGGAAGTGCCCTAGGCTCTGTTGCTTTGTTTTTTAGATGTTTCAGGAAACACCATACACTTCTCCCGAGTGGTTGTTGGCAATTTACATCCCGCCCATCAGCATAACAAGGCTCCCAGTTCTCCATGGCCTGTCCTGCCTTTCTGGATTTTACACTTTTTTCAGATGGCCCTTTTGACCGGGGGGAAGTGAGACTTCATTGTAGTGCAGATTTCCTTTGCAAGCTTGCTTGGTTGGCCAAAAAGGGCGTATGCGTTTTTTCCTGAATATATTCAGGAAAAAACGCATACGCCCTTTTTGGCCAAGTGCATCATTGTGGACGTTCTGCCTCTTTTCCTATGCTTTCAATGCAATTCCAGTCTACCTCCTGAAATCGGTTTCCTGCAATTCTGCCCCGCTTTCAAGTCCTCTTGGCAGCCTTACTTCAGTCTATTTTTGGACGATAGCTGTCATTTATAACTCTGCAGGTTTGTGAATTACAGTGCCCCTGAGCTCCTTTGTTCAACTCGCTTTCTTTTGAGCTGGCCGCAACACCGCAGGATGGCTTCAGGCCCTAATCTGGTTCCGGCACGGCACGCTGAGCCTTTGGTTATTTCCTCTTCCTGGTGGGAAATGAGAGTTAAATTTGCCCGTCCAGACACCTCCAGCTAGTCTCTCATTGGTTCTCGCTATTCCTGTTCATCTTCCGCAGAAATTGCAAACTGGGCCAAACAGGAGGTTAAAGGGACTGACTCTCCAAGTCGGGAGAGTGTTAGTAAAGCGTCTGGAATGTTGCACCCGAGTACCAAGGTACGAAAACGGAGACATATTTGAACACGTCTCCCGATCACATGGTTGATCATACTCTAGGTTCCACATGCATGTTTTAGCTGAAGGAAGAATACCTTAAACCTGGGTAGTTGAAACCCGTGGAATGGGTACCATGCAATATGACTTCAAAGGGTCTTCATTTGCTCACCGAACCTCTCCAATCCTATCACTGCTGCGTTTATGCCCCTGTACACATGCTTGATTCTCTTTCGGAGACATAGCAATCCATAGGTTTTTAAGATACTTACTAGTCAGGTACATTCTTAGGCGTTTAATATGCGGTGTTGAGTCCATTTCGTTGAGCAAGGAGTAGCTCTTGTCTATTCCATATTTGACTTAAGGAACTTTATCTGTGCTCATTTCAATCTCTGGTTTTATGCAGCACCCCAACTCACCTTTACCCTTAAGCAAGCATAAGTTGGTTTTCTAAATTTGAGACCCTGTTCTGTTCTGTAATTCAGTTCCTATGTAGCCAAGTTTACATTCCGTGTATTACTGATATCTTATGATGTTTCTTTTTCTGTGTGACTTACTTCAGTTAGAATCATCATACCTGAATCCACTCATTGTGCTGCTAAGGGCCCGATGACACAGATTTCATTGCTGAGTGATATTGCTTTGTAAGTAAATACCACAACTTCTTTATCCATTTTTCACTTTCTGCGATGTTGAACTTGTACTGTAAACGAGGTTCTTGTAAACAGAGCCGTTCCAAACTTTGGGGTGGCTGTGTCTTTTTGATTTTAATTTCCCTAAGCTATAGGACCATAAGTGGAAGTGCCCTAGGTTCTGTTGCTTTGTTTTTTAGATGTTTCAGGAAACACCATACACTTCTCCCGAGTGGTTGTTGGCAATTTACATCCCGCCCATCAGCATAACAAGGCTCCCAGTTCTCCATGGCCTGTCCTGCCTTTCTGGATTTTACACTTTTTTCAGATGGCCCTTTTGACCGGGGGGAAGTGAGACTTAATTGTAGTGCAGATTTCCTTTGCAAGCTTGCTTGGTTGGCCAAAAAGGGCGTATGCGTTTTTTCCTGAATATATTCAGGAAAAAACGCATACGCCCTTTTTGGCCAAGTGCATCATTGTGGACGTTCTGCCTCTTTTCCTATGCTTTCAATGCAATTCCAGTCTACCTCCTGAAATCGGTTTCCTGCAATTCTGCCCCGCTTTCAAGTCCTCTTGGCAGCCTTACTTCAGTCTATTTTTGGACGATAGCTGTCATTTATAACTCTGCAGGTTTGTGAATTACAGTGCCCCTGAGCTCCTTTCTTCAACTCGCTTTCTTGTGACCTGGCCGCAACACGGCAGGATGGCTTCAGGCCCTAATCTGGTTCCGGTACGGCACGCTGAGCCTTTGGTTATTTCCTCTTCCTGGTGGGAAATGAGAGTTAAATTTGCCCGTGCAGACACATCCAGCTAGCCTCTCATTGGTTCTCGCTATTCCTGTTCATCTTCCGCAGAAATTGCAAACTGGGCCAAACAGGAGGTTAAAGGCGCTGACTCTCCAAGTGGGGAGAGTGTTAGTAAAGCGTCTGGAATGTTGCACCCGAGTACCAGGGGAGGAAAACTGAGACATATTTGAACACGTCTCCCGTTCACATGGTTGATCATACTTGGGTTCCACATGCATGTTTTAGCTGAAGGAAGAATACCTAAAACCTGGGTAGTTGAAACCCGTGGAATGGGTACCATGCAATATGACTTCAAAGGGTCTTCATTTGCTCACCGAACCTCTCCAATCCTATCACTGCTGCGTTTATGCCCCTGTACACATGCTTGATTCTCTTTTGGAGACATAGCAATCCATAGGTTTTAAGATACTTACTAGTCAGGTACATTCTCAGGCGTTTAATATGCGGTGTTGAGTCCATTTCGTTGAGCAAGGAGTAGCTCTTGTCTATTCCATATTTGGCTTAAGGAACTTTATCTGTGCTCATTTCAATCTCTGGTTTTATGCAGCACCCCAACTCACCTTTACCCTTAAGCAAGCATAAGTTGGTTTTCTAAATTTGAGACCCTGTTCTGTTTTGGAATTCAGTTCCTGTGTAGCCAAGTTTACATTCCGTGTATTACTGATATCTTATGATGTTTCTTTTTCTGTGTGACTTATTTCAGTTAGAATCATAGTACCTGAATCTACTCATTATGCTGCTACGGGCCTGATGACATAGATTTCATTGCTGACTGATACTGCATTGTACGTAAGTACCACAAGTGCTTTATCCATTTTTCACTTTCTGCGATGTTGAACTTGTACTGTAAACAAGGTTGTTGTAAACAGAGCCGTTCCAAACTTTGGGGTGGCTGTGTCTTTTTGATTTTAATTTCCCTAAGCTATAGGACCATAAGTGGAAGTGCCCTAGGCTCTGTTGCTTTGTTTTTTAGATGTTTCAGGAAACACCATACACTTCTCCCGAGTGGTTGTTGGCAATTTACATCCCGCCCATCAGCATAACAAGGCTCCCAGTTCTCCATGGCCTGTCCTGCCTTTCTGGATTTTACACTTTTTTCAGATGGCCCTTTTGACCGGGGGGAAGTGAGACTTCATTGTAGTGCAGATTTCCTTTGCAAGCTTGCTTGGTTGGCCAAAAAGGGCGTATGCGTTTTTTCCTGAATATATTCAGGAAAAAACGCATACGCCCTTTTTGGCCAAGTGCATCATTGTGGACGTTCTGCCTCTTTTCCTATGCTTTCAATGCAATTCCAGTCTACCTCCTGAAATCGGTTTCCTGCAATTCTGCCCCGCTTTCAAGTCCCCTTGGCAGCCTTACTTCAGTCTATTTTTGGACGATAGCTGTCATTTATAACTCTGCAGGTTTGTGAATTACAGTGCCCCTGAGCTCCTTTGTTCAACTCGCTTTCTTTTGAGCTGGCCGCAACACCGCAGGATGGCTTCAGGCCCTAATCTGGTTCCGGCACGGCACGCTGAGCCTTTGGTTATTTCCTCTTCCTGGTGGGAAATGAGAGTTAAATTTGCCCGTCCAGACACCTCCAGCTAGTCTCTCATTGGTTCTCGCTATTCCTGTTCATCTTCCGCAGAAATTGCAAACTGGGCCAAACAGGAGGTTAAAGGGACTGACTCTCCAAGTCGGGAGAGTGTTAGTAAAGCGTCTGGAATGTTGCACCCGAGTACCAGGGTACGAAAACTGAGACATATTTGAACACGTCTCCCGATCACATGGTTGATCATACTCTAGGTTCCACATGCATGTTTTAGCTGAAGGAAGAATACCTTAAACCTGGGTAGTTGAAACCCGTGGAATGGGTACCATGCAATATGACTTCAAAGGGTCTTCATTTGCTCACCGAACCTCTCCAATCCTATCACTGCTGCGTTTATGCCCCTGTACACATGCTTGATTCTCTTTCGGAGACATAGCAATCCATAGGTTTTTAAGATACTTACTAGTCAGGTACATTCTTAGGCGTTTAATATGCGGTGTTGAGTCCATTTCGTTGAGCAAGGAGTAGCTCTTGTCTATTCCATATTTGACTTAAGGAACTTTATCTGTGCTCATTTCAATCTCTGGTTTTATGCAGCACCCCAACTCACCTTTACCCTTAAGCAAGCATAAGTTGGTTTTCTAAATTTGAGACCCTGTTCTGTTCTGTAATTCAGTTCCTATGTAGCCAAGTTTACATTCCGTGTATTACTGATATCTTATGATGTTTCTTTTTCTGTGTGACTTACTTCAGTTAGAATCATCATACCTGAATCCACTCATTGTGCTGCTAAGGGCCTGATGACACAGATTTCATTGCTGAGTGATATTGCTTTGTAAGTAAATACCACAACTTCTTTATCCATTTTTCACTTTCTGCGATGTTGAACTTGTACTGTAAACGAGGTTCTTGTAAACAGAGCCGTTCCAAACTTTGGGGTGGCTGTGTCTTTTTGATTTTAATTTCCCTAAGCTATAGGACCATAAGTGGAAGTGCCCTAGGTTCTGTTGCTTTGTTTTTTAGATGTTTCAGGAAACACCATACACTTCTCCCGAGTGGTTGTTGGCAATTTACATCCCGCCCATCAGCATAACAAGGCTCCCAGTTCTCCATGGCCTGTCCTGCCTTTCTGGATTTTACACTTTTTTCAGATGGCCCTTTTGACCGGGGGGAAGTGAGACTTCATTGTAGTGCAGATTTCCTTTGCAAGCTTGCTTGGTTGGCCAAAAAGGGCGTATGCGTTTTTTCCTGAATATATTCAGGAAAAAACGCATACGCCCTTTTTGGCCAAGTGCATCATTGTGGACGTTCTGCCTCTTTTCCTATGCTTTCAATGCAATTCCAGTCTACCTCCTGAAATCGGTTTCCTGCAATTCTGCCCCGCTTTCAAGTCCTCTTGGCAGCCTTACTTCAGTCTATTTTTGGACGATAGCTGTCATTTATAACTCTGCAGGTTTGTGAATTACAGTGTCCCTGAGCTCCTTTCTTCAACTCGCTTTCTTTTGAGCTGGCCGCAACACCGCAGGATGGCTTCAGGCCCTAATCTGGTTCCGGCACGGCACGCTGAGCCTTTGGTTATTTCCTCTTCCTGGTGGGAAATGAGAGTTAAATTTGCCCGTCCAGACACCTCCAGCTAGCCTCTCATTGGTTCTCGCTATTCCTGTTCATCTTCCGCAGAAATTGCAAACTGGGCCAAACAGGAGGTTAAAGGCGCTGACTCTCCAAGTGGGGAGAGTGTTAGTAAAGCGTCTGGAATGTTGCACCCGAGTACCAGGGGAGGAAAACTGAGACATATTTGAACACGTCTCCCGTTCACATGGTTGATCATACTTGGGTTCCACATGCATGTTTTAGCTGAAGGAAGAATACCTAAAACCTGGGTAGTTGAAACCCGTGGAATGGGTACCATGCAATATGACTTCAAAGGGTCTTCATTTGCTCACCGAACCTCTCCAATCCTATCACTGCTGCGTTTATGCCCCTGTACACATGCTTGATTCTCTTTTGGAGACATAGCAATCCATAGGTTTTAAGATACTTACTAGTCAGGTACATTCTCAGGCGTTTAATATGCGGTGTTGAGTCCATTTCGTTGAGCAAGGAGTAGCTCTTGTCTATTCCATATTTGGCTTAAGGAACTTTATCTGTGCTCATTTCAATCTCTGGTTTTATGCAGCACCCCAACTCACCTTTACCCTTAAGCAAGCATAAGTTGGTTTTCTAAATTTGAGACCCTGTTCTGTTTTGGAATTCAGTTCCTGTGTAGCCAAGTTTACATTCCGTGTATTACTGATATCTTATGATGTTTCTTTTTCTGTGTGACTTATTTCAGTTAGAATCATAGTACCTGAATCTACTCATTATGCTGCTACGGGCCTGATGACATAGATTTCATTGCTGAGTGATACTGCATTGTACGTAAGTACCACAAGTGCTTTATCCATTTTTCACTTTCTGCGATGTTGAACTTGTACTGTAAACAAGGTTCTTGTAAACAGAGCCGTTCCAAACTTTGGGGTGGCTGTGTCTTTTTGATTTTAATTTCCCTAAGCTATAGGACCATAAGTGGAAGTGCCCTAGGCTCTGTTGCTTTGTTTTTTAGATGTTTCAGGAAACACCATACACTTCTCCCGAGTGGTTGTTGGCAATTTACATCCCGCCCATCAGCATAACAAGGCTCCCAGTTCTCCATGGCCTGTCCTGCCTTTCTGGATTTTACACTTTTTTCAGATGGCCCTTTTGACCGGGGGGAAGTGAGACTTCATTGTAGTGCAGATTTCCTTTGCAAGCTTGCTTGGTTGGCCAAAAAGGGCGTATGCGTTTTTTCCTGAATATATTCAGGAAAAAACGCATACGCCCTTTTTGGCCAAGTGCATCATTGTGGACGTTCTGCCTCTTTTCCTATGCTTTCAATGCAATTCCAGTCTACCTCCTGAAATCGGTTTCCTGCAATTCTGCCCCGCTTTCAAGTCCTCTTGGCAGCCTTACTTCAGTCTATTTTTGGACGATAGCTGTCATTTATAACTCTGCAGGTTTGTGAATTACAGTGCCCCTGAGCTCCTTTGTTCAACTCGCTTTCTTTTGAGCTGGCCGCAACACCGCAGGATGGCTTCAGGCCCTAATCTGGTTCCGGCACGGCACGCTGAGCCTTTGGTTATTTCCTCTTCCTGGTGGGAAATGAGAGTTAAATTTGCCCGTCCAGACACCTCCAGCTAGTCTCTCATTGGTTCTCGCTATTCCTGTTCATCTTCCGCAGAAATTGCAAACTGGGCCAAACAGGAGGTTAAAGGGACTGACTCTCCAAGTCGGGAGAGTGTTAGTAAAGCGTCTGGAATGTTGCACCCGAGTACCAGGGTACGAAAACTGAGACATATTTGAACACGTCTCCCGATCACATGGTTGATCATACTCTAGGTTCCACATGCATGTTTTAGCTGAAGGAAGAATACCTTAAACCTGGGTAGTTGAAACCCGTGGAATGGGTACCATGCAATATGACTTCAAAGGGTCTTCATTTGCTCACCGAACCTCTCCAATCCTATCACTGCTGCGTTTATGCCCCTGTACACATGCTTGATTCTCTTTCGGAGACATAGCAATCCATAGGTTTTTAAGATACTTACTAGTCAGGTATATTCTTAGGCGTTTAATATGCGGTGTTGAGTCCATTTCGTTGAGCAAGGAGTAGCTCTTGTCTATTCCATATTTGACTTAAGGAACTTTATCTGTGCTCATTTCAATCTCTGGTTTTATGCAGCACCCCAACTCACCTTTACCCTTAAGCAAGCATAAGTTGGTTTTCTAAATTTGAGACCCTGTTCTGTTCTGTAATTCAGTTCCTATGTAGCCAAGTTTACATTCCGTGTATTACTGATATCTTATGATGTTTCTTTTTCTGTGTGACTTACTTCAGTTAGAATCATCATACCTGAATCCACTCATTGTGCTGCTAAGGGCCTGATGACACAGATTTCATTGCTGAGTGATATTGCTTTGTAAGTAAATACCACAACTTCTTTATCCATTTTTCACTTTCTGCGATGTTGAACTTGTACTGTAAACGAGGTTCTTGTAAACAGAGCCGTTCCAAACTTTGGGGTGGCTGTGTCTTTTTGATTTTAATTTCCCTAAGCTATAGGACCATAAGTGGAAGTGCCCTAGGTTCTGTTGCTTTGTTTTTTAGATGTTTCAGGAAACACCATACACTTCTCCCGAGTGGTTGTTGGCAATTTACATCCCGCCCATCAGCATAACAAGGCTCCCAGTTCTCCATGGCCTGTCCTGCCTTTCTGGATTTTACACTTTTTTCAGATGGCCCTTTTGACCGGGGGGAAGTGAGACTTCATTGTAGTGCAGATTTCCTTTGCAAGCTTGCTTGGTTGGCCAAAAAGGGCGTATGCGTTTTTTCCTGAATATATTCAGGAAAAAACGCATACGCCCTTTTTGGCCAAGTGCATCATTGTGGACGTTCTGCCTCTTTTCCTATGCTTTCAATGCAATTCCAGTCTACCTCCTGAAATCGGTTTCCTGCAATTCTGCCCCGCTTTCAAGTCCTCTTGGCAGCCTTACTTCAGTCTATTTTTGGACGATAGCTGTCATTTATAACTCTGCAGGTTTGTGAATTACAGTGCCCCTGAGCTCCTTTCTTCAACTCGCTTTCTTTTGAGCTGGCCGCAACACCGCAGGATGGCTTCAGGCCCTAATCTGGTTCCGGCACGGCACGCTGAGCCTTTGGTTATTTCCTCTTCCTGGTGGGAAATGAGAGTTAAATTTGCCCATCCAGACACCTCCAGCTAGCCTCTCATTGGTTCTCGCTATTCCTGTTCATCTTCCGCAGAAATTGCAAACTGGGCCAAACAGGAGGTTAAAGGCGCTGACTCTCCAAGTGGGGAGAGTGTTAGTAAAGCGTCTGGAATGTTGCACCCGAGTACCAGGGGAGGAAAACTGAGACATATTTGAACACGTCTCCCGTTCACATGGTTGATCATACTTGGGTTCCACATGCATGTTTTAGCTGAAGGAAGAATACCTAAAACCTGGATAGTTGAAACCCGTGGAATGGGTACCATGCAATATGACTTCAAAGGGTCTTCATTTGCTCACCGAACCTCTCCAATCCTATCACTGCTGCGTTTATGCCCCTGTACACATGCTTGATTCTCTTTTGGAGACATAGCAATCCATAGGTTTTAAGATACTTACTAGTCAGGTACATTCTTAGGCGTTTAATATGCGGTGTTGAGTCCATTTCGTTGAGCAAGGAGTAGCTCTTGTCTATTCCATATTTGGCTTAAGGAACTTTATCTGTGCTCATTTCAATCTCTGGTTTTATGCAGCAACCCAACTCACCTTTACCCTTAAGCAAGCATAAGTTGGTTTTCTAAATTTGAGACCCTGTTCTGTTTTGGAATTCAGTTCCTGTGTAGCCAAGTTTACATTCCGTGTATTACTGATATCTTATGATGTTTCTTTTTCTGTGTGACTTATTTCAGTTAGAATCATAGTACCTGAATCTACTCATTATGCTGCTACGGGCGTGATGACATAGATTTCATTGCTGAGTGATACTGCATTGTACGTAAGTACCACAAGTGCTTTATCCATTTTTCACTTTCTGCGATGTTGAACTTGTACTGTAAACGAGGTTCTTGTAAACAGAGCCGTTCCAAACTTTGGGGTGGCTGTGTCTTTTTGATTTTAATTTCCCTAAGCTATAGGACCATAAGTGGAAGTGCCCTAGGTTCTGTTGCTTTGTTTTTTAGATGTTTCAGGAAACACCATACACTTCTCCCGAGTGGTTGTTGGCAATTTACATCCCGCCCATCAGCATAACAAGGCTCCCAGTTCTCCATGGCCTGTCCTGCCTTTCTGGATTTTACACTTTTTTCAGATGGCCCTTTTGACCGGGGGGAAGTGAGACTTCATTGTAGTGCAGATTTCCTTTGCAAGCTTGCTTGGTTGGCCAAAAAGGGCGTATGCGTTTTTTCCTGAATATATTCAGGAAAAAACGCATACGCCCTTTTTGGCCAAGTGCATCATTGTGGACGTTCTGCCTCTTTTCCTATGCTTTCAATGCAATTCCAGTCTACCTCCTGAAATCGGTTTCCTGCAATTCTGCCCCGCTTTCAAGTCCTCTTGGCAGCCTTACTTCAGTCTATTTTTGGACGATAGCTGTCATTTATAACTCTGCAGGTTTGTGAATTACAGTGCCCCTGAGCTCCTTTGTTCAACTCGCTTTCTTTTGAGCTGGCCGCAACACCGCAGGATGGCTTCAGGCCCTAATCTGGTTCCGGCACGGCACGCTGAGCCTTTGGTTATTTCCTCTTCCTGGTGGGAAATGAGAGTTAAATTTGCCCGTCCAGACACCTCCAGCTAGTCTCTCATTGGTTCTCGCTATTCCTGTTCATCTTCCGCAGAAATTGCAAACTGGGCCAAACAGGAGGTTAAAGGGACTGACTCTCCAAGTCGGGAGAGTGTTAGTAAAGCGTCTGGAATGTTGCACCCGAGTACCAGGGTACGAAAACTGAGACATATTTGAACACGTCTCCCGATCACATGGTTGATCATACTCTAGGTTCCACATGCATGTTTTAGCTGAAGGAAGAATACCTAAAACCTGGGTAGTTGAAACCCGTGGAATGGGTACCATGCAATATGACTTCAAAGGGTCTTCATTTGCTCACCGAACCTCTCCAATCCTATCACTGCTGCGTTTATGCCCCTGTACACATGCTTGATTCTCTTTCGGAGACATAGCAATCCATAGGTTTTTAAGATACTTACTAGTCAGGTATATTCTTAGGCGTTTAATATGCGGTGTTGAGTCCATTTCGTTGAGCAAGGAGTAGCTCTTGTCTATTCCATATTTGACTTAAGGAACTTTATCTGTGCTCATTTCAATCTCTGGTTTTATGCAGCACCCCAACTCACCTTTACCCTTAAGCAAGCATAAGTTGGTTTTCTAAATTTGAGACCCTGTTCTGTTCTGTAATTCAGTTCCTATGTAGCCAAGTTTACATTCCGTGTATTACTGATATCTTATGATGTTTCTTTTTCTGTGTGACTTACTTCAGTTAGAATCATCATGCCTGAATCCACTCATTGTGCTGCTAAGGGCCTGATGACACAGATTTCATTGCTGAGTGATATTGCTTTGTAAGTAAATACCACAACTTCTTTATCCATTTTTCACTTTCTGCGATGTTGAACTTGTACTGTAAACGAGGTTCTTGTAAACAGAGCCGTTCCAAACTTTGGGGTGGCTGTGTCTTTTTGATTTTAATTTCCCTAAGCTATAGGACCATAAGTGGAAGTGCCCTAGGTTCTGTTGCTTTGTTTTTTAGATGTTTCAGGAAACACCATACACTTCTCCCGAGTGGTTGTTGGCAATTTACATCCCGCCCATCAGCATAACAAGGCTCCCAGTTCTCCATGGCCTGTCCTGCCTTTCTGGATTTTACACTTTTTTCAGATGGCCCTTTTGACCGGGGGGAAGTGAGACTTCATTGTAGTGCAGATTTCCTTTGCAAGCTTGCTTGGTTGGCCAAAAAGGGCGTATGCGTTTTTTCCTGAATATATTCAGGAAAAAACGCATACGCCCTTTTTGGCCAAGTGCATCATTGTGGACGTTCTGCCTCTTTTCCTATGCTTTCAATGCAATTCCAGTCTACCTCCTGAAATCGGTTTCCTGCAATTCTGCCCCGCTTTCAAGTCCTCTTGGCAGCCTTACTTCAGTCTATTTTTGGACGATAGCTGTCATTTATAACTCTGCAGGTTTGTGAATTACAGTGCCCCTGAGCTCCTTTCTTCAACTCGCTTTCTTTTGAGCTGGCCGCAACACCGCAGGATGGCTTCAGGCCCTAATCTGGTTCCGGCACGGCACGCTGAGCCTTTGGTTATTTCCTCTTCCTGGTGGGAAATGAGAGTTAAATTTGCCCATCCAGACACCTCCAGCTAGCCTCTCATTGGTTCTCGCTATTCCTGTTCATCTTCCGCAGAAATTGCAAACTGGGCCAAACAGGAGGTTAAAGGCGCTGACTCTCCAAGTGGGGAGAGTGTTAGTAAAGCGTCTGGAATGTTGCACCCGAGTACCAGGGGAGGAAAACTGAGACATATTTGAACACGTCTCCCGTTCACATGGTTGATCATACTTGGGTTCCACATGCATGTTTTAGCTGAAGGAAGAATACCTAAAACCTGGATAGTTGAAACCCGTGGAATGGGTACCATGCAATATGACTTCAAAGGGTCTTCATTTGCTCACCGAACCTCTCCAATCCTATCACTGCTGCGTTTATGCCCCTGTACACATGCTTGATTCTCTTTTGGAGACATAGCAATCCATAGGTTTTAAGATACTTACTAGTCAGGTACATTCTTAGGCGTTTAATATGCGGTGTTGAGTCCATTTCGTTGAGCAAGGAGTAGCTCTTGTCTATTCCATATTTGGCTTAAGGAACTTTATCTGTGCTCATTTCAATCTCTGGTTTTATGCAGCACCCCAACTCACCTTTACCCTTAAGCAAGCATAAGTTGGTTTTCTAAATTTGAGACCCTGTTCTGTTTTGGAATTCAGTTCCTGTGTAGCCAAGTTTACATTCCGTGTATTACTGATATCTTATGATGTTTCTTTTTCTGTGTGACTTATTTCAGTTAGAATCATAGTACCTGAATCTACTCATTATGCTGCTACGGGCCTGATGACATAGATTTCATTGCTGAGTGATACTGCATTGTACGTAAGTACCACAAGTGCTTTATCCATTTTTCACTTTCTGCGATGTTGAACTTGTACTGTAAACAAGGTTCTTGTAAACAGAGCCATTCCAAACTTTGGGGTGGCTGTGTCTTTTTGATTTTAATTTCCCTAAGCTATAGGACCATAAGTGGAAGTGCCCTAGGCTCTGTTGCTTTGTTTTTTAGATGTTTCAGGAAACACCATACACTTCTCCCGAGTGGTTGTTGGCAATTTACATCCCGCCCATCAGCATAACAAGGCTCCCAGTTCTCCATGGCCTGTCCTGCCTTTCTGGATTTTACACTTTTTTCAGATGGTCCTTTTGACCGGGGGGAAGTGAGACTTCATTGTAGTGCAGATTTCCTTTGCAAGCTTGCTTGGTTGGCCAAAAAGGGCGTATGCGTTTTTTCCTGAATATATTCAGGAAAAAACGCATACGCCCTTTTTGGCCAAGTGCATCATTGTGGACGTTCTGCCTCTTTTCCTATGCTTTCAATGCAATTCCAGTCTACCTCCTGAAATCGGTTTCCTGCAATTCTGCCCCGCTTTCAAGTCCTCTTGGCAGCCTTACTTCAGTCTATTTTTGGACGATAGCTGTCATTTATAACTCTGCAGGTTTGTGAATTACAGTGCCCCTGAGCTCCTTTGTTCAACTCGCTTTCTTTTGAGCTGGCCGCAACACCGCAGGATGGCTTCAGGCCCTAATCTGGTTCCGGCACGGCACGCTGAGCCTTTGGTTATTTCCTCTTCCTGGTGGGAAATGAGAGTTAAATTTGCCCGTCCAGACACCTCCAGCTAGTCTCTCATTGGTTCTCGCTATTCCTGTTCATCTTCCGCAGAAATTGCAAACTGGGCCAAACAGGAGGTTAAAGGGACTGACTCTCCAAGTCGGGAGAGTGTTAGTAAAGCGTCTGGAATGTTGCACCCGAGTACCAGGGGAAGAAAACTGAGACATATTTGAACACGTCTCCCGATCACATGGTTGATCATACTCTAGGTTCCACATGCATGTTTTAGCTGAAGGAAGAATACCTTAAACCTGGGTAGTTGAAACCCGTGGAATGGGTACCATGCAATATGACTTCAAAGGGTCTTCATTTGCTCACCGAACCTCTCCAATCCTATCACTGCTGCGTTTATGCCCCTGTACACATGCTTGATTCTCTTTCGGAGACATAGCAATCCATAGGTTTTAAGATACTTACTAGTCAGGTACATTCTTAGGCGTTTAATATGCGGTGTTGAGTCCATTTCGTTGAGCAAGGAGTAGCTCTTGTCTATTCCATATTTGGCTTAAGGAACTTTATCTGTGCTCATTTCAATCTCTGGTTTTATGCAGCACCCCAACTCACCTTTACCCTTAAGCAAGCATAAGTTGGTTTTCTAAATTTGAGTCCCTGTTCTGTTCTGTAATTCAGTTCCTGTGTAGCCAAGTTTACATTCCGTGTATTACTGATATCTTATGATGTTTCTTTTTCTGTGTGACTTACTTCAGTTAGAATCATCATACCTGAATCCACTCATTGTGCTGCTAAGGGCCTGATGACACAGATTTCATTGCTGAGTGATATTGCTTTGTAAGTAAATACCACAACTTCTTTATCCATTTTTCACTTTCTGCGATGTTGAACTTGTACTGTAAACGAGGTTCTTGTAAACAGAGCCGTTCCAAACTTTGGGGTGGCTGTGTCTTTTTGATTTTAATTTCCCTAAGCTATAGGACCATAAGTGGAAGTGCCCTAGGTTCTGTTGCTTTGTTTTTTAGATGTTTCAGGAAACACCATACACTTCTCCCGAGTGGTTGTTGGCAATTTACATCCCGCCCATCAGCATAACAAGGCTCCCAGTTCTCCATGGCCTGTCCTGCCTTTCTGGATTTTACACTTTTTTCAGATGGCCCTTTTGACCGGGGGGAAGTGAGACTTCATTGTAGTGCAGATTTCCTTTGCAAGCTTGCTTGGTTGGCCAAAAAGGGCGTATGCGTTTTTTCCTGAATATATTCAGGAAAAAACGCATACGCCCTTTTTGGCCAAGTGTATCATTGTGGACGTTCTGCCTCTTTTCCTATGCTTTCAATGCAATTCCAGTCTACCTCCTGAAATCGGTTTCCTGCAATTCTGCCCCGCTTTCAAGTCCTCTTGGCAGCCTTACTTCAGTCTATTTTTGGACGATAGCTGTCATTTATAACTCTGCAGGTTTGTGAATTACAGTGCCCCTGAGCTCCTTTCTTCAACTCGCTTTCTTGTGACCTGGCCGCAACACCGCAAGATGGCTTCAGGCCCTAATCTGGTTCCGGCACGGCACGCTGAGCCTTTGGTTATTTCCTCTTCCTGGTGGGAAATGAGAGTTAAATTTGCCCGTCCAGACACCTCCAGCTAGCCTCTCATTGGTTCTCGCTATTCCTGTTCATCTTCCGCAGAAATTGCAAACTGGGCCAAACAGGAGGTTAAAGGCGCTGACTCTCCAAGTGGGGAGAGTGTTAGTAAAGCGTCTGGAATGTTGCACCCGAGTACCAGGGGAGGAAAACTGAGACATATTTGAACACGTCTCCCGTTCACATGGTTGATCATACTTGGGTTCCACATGCATGTTTTAGCTGAAGGAAGAATACCTTAAACCTGGAGAGTTAAGACCCGTGTAATGGGTACCATGCAATATGACTTCAAAGGGTCTTCATTTGCTCACCGAACCTCTCCAATCCTATCACTGCTGCGTTTATGCCCCTGTACACATGCTTGATTCTCTTTCGGAGACATAGCAATCCATAGGTTTTTAAGATACTTACTAGTCAGGTACATTCTTAGGCGTTTAATATGCGGTGTTGAGTCCATTTCGTTGAGCAAGGAGTAGCTCTTGTCTATTCCATATTTGACTTAAGGAACTTTATCTGTGCTCATTTCAATCTCTGGTTTTATGCAGCACCCCAACTCACCTTTACCCTTAAGCAAGCATAAGTTGGTTTTCTAAATTTGAGACCCTGTTCTGTTCTGTAATTCAGTTCCTGTGTAGCCAAGTTTACATTCCGTGTATTACTGATATCTTATGATGTTTCTTTTTCTGTGTTACTTACTTCAGTTAGAATCATCATACCCGAATCCACTTATTGTGTTGCTAAGGGCCTGATGACACAGATTTCATTGCTGAGTGATATTGCTTTGTAAGTAAATACCACAACTTCTTTATCCATTTTTCACTTTCTGCGATGTTGAACTTGTACTGTAAACGAGGTTCTTGTAAACAGAGCCGTTCCAAACTTTGGGGTGGCTGTGTCTTTTTGATTTTAATTTCCCTAAGCTATAGGACCATAAGTGGAAGTGCCCTAGGTTCTGTTGCTTTGTTTTTTAGATGTTTCAGGAAACACCATACACTTCTCCCGAGTGGTTGTTGGCAATTTACATCCCGCCCATCAGCATAACAAGGCTCCCAGTTCTCCATGGCCTGTCCTGCCTTTCTGGATTTTACACTTTTTTCAGATGGCCCTTTTGACCGGGGGGAAGTGAGACTTCATTGTAGTGCAGATTTCCTTTGCAAGCTTGCTTGGTTGGCCAAAAAGGGCGTATGCGTTTTTTCCTGAATATATTCAGGAAAAAACGCATACGCCCTTTTTGGCCAAGTGCATCATTGTGGACGTTCTGCCTCTTTTCCTATGCTTTCAATGCAATTCCAGTCTACCTCCTGAAATCGGTTTCCTGCAATTCTGCCCCGCTTTCAAGTCCTCTTGGCAGCCTTACTTCAGTCTATTTTTGGACGATAGCTGTCATTTATAACTCTGCAGGTTTGTGAATTACAGTGCCCCTGAGCTCCTTTCTTCAACTCGCTTTCTTGTGACCTGGCCGCAACACCGCAGGATGGCTTCAGGACCTAATCTGGTTCCGGCACGGCACGCTGAGCCTTTGGTTAATTCCTCTTCCTGGTGGGGAATGAGAGTTAAATTTGCCCGTCCAGACACCTCCAGCTAGCCTCTCATTGGTTCTCGCTATTCCTGTCCATCTTTCGCAGAAATTGCAAACTGGGCCAAACAGGAGGTTAAAGGGACTGACTCTCCAAGTCTGGAGAGTGTTAGTAAAGTGTCTGGAATGTTGCACCCAAGTACCAGGGTACGAAAACTGAGACATATTTGAACACGTCTCCCAATCACATGGTTGATCATACTCTAGGTTCCACATGCATGTTTTAGCTGAAGGAAGAATACCTTAAACCTGGGTAGTTGAAACCCGTGGAATGGGTACCATGCAATATGACTTCAAAGGGTCTTCATTTGCTCACCGAACCTCTTCAATCCTATCACTGCTGCGTTTATGCCCCTGTACACATGCTTGATTCTCTTTTGGAGACATAGCAATCCATAGGTTTTAAGATACTTACTAGTCAGGAACATTCTTAGGCGTTTAATATGGGGTGTTGAGTCCATTTCTTTGAGCAAGGAGTAGCTCTTGTCTATTCCATATTTGGCTTAAGGAACTTTATCTGTGCTCATTTCAATCTCTGGTTTTATGCAGCACCCCAACTCACCTTTACCCTTAAGCAAGCATAAGTTGGTTTTCTAAATTTGAGACCATGTTCTGTTCTGTAATTCAGTTCCTGTGTAGCCAAGTTTACATTCCGTGTATTACTGATATCTTATGATGTTTCTTTTTCTGTGTGACTTACTTCAGTTAGAATCATCATACCTGAATCCACTCATTGTGCTGCTAAGGGCCTGATGACACAGATTTCATTGCTGAGTGATATTGCTTTGTAAGTAAATACCACAACTTCTTTATCCATTTTTCACTTTCTGCGATGTTGAACTTGTACTGTAAACGAGGTTCTTGTAAACAGAGCCGTTCCAAACTTTGGGGTGGCTGTGTCTTTTTGATTTTAATTTCCCTAAGCTATAGGACCATAAGTGGAAGTGCCCTAGGTTCTGTTGCTTTGTTTTTTAGATGTTTCAGGAAACACCATACACTTCTCCCGAGTGGTTGTTGGCAATTTACATCCCGCCCATCAGCATAACAAGGCTCCCAGTTCTCCATGGCCTGTCCTGCCTTTCTGGATTTTACACTTTTTTCAGATGGCCCTTTTGACCGGGGGGAAGTGAGACTTCATTGTAGTGCAGATTTCCTTTGCAAGCTTGCTTGGTTGGCCAAAAAGGGCGTATGCGTTTTTTCCTGAATATATTCAGGAAAAAACGCATACGCCCTTTTTGGCCAGGTGCATCATTGTGGACGTTCTGCCTCTTTTCCTATGCTTTCAATGCAATTCCAGTCTACCTCCTGAAATCGGTTTCCTGCAATTCTGCCCCGCTTTCAAGTCCTCTTGGCAGCCTTACTTCAGTCTATTTTTGGACGATAGCTGTCATTTATAACTCTGCAGGTTTGTGAATTACAGTGCCCCTGAGCTCCTTTGTTCAACTCGCTTTCTTTTGAGCTGGCCGCAACACCGCAGGATGGCTTCAGGCCCTAATCTGGTTCCGGTACGGCACGCTGAGCCTTTGGTTATTTCCTCTTCCTGGTGGGAAATGAGAGTTAAATTTGCCCGTCCAGACACCTCCAGCTAGCCTCTCATTGGTTCTCGCTATTCCTGTTCATCTTCCGCAGAAATTGCAAACTGTGCCAAACAGGAGGTTAAAGGCGCTGACTCTCCAAGTGGGGAGAGTGTTAGTAAAGCGTCTGGAATGTTGCACCCGAGTACCAGGGGAGGAAAACTGAGACATATTTGAACACGTCTCCCGTTCACATGGTTGATCATACTTGGGTTCCACATGCATGTTTTAGCTGAAGGAAGAATACCTAAAACCTGGGTAGTTGAAACCCGTGGAATGGGTACCATGCAATATGACTTCAAAGGGTCTTCATTTGCTCACCAAACCTCTCCAATCCTATCACTGCTGCGTTTATGCCCCTGTACACATGCTTGATTCTCTTTTGGAGACATAGCAATCCATAGGTTTTAAGATACTTACTAGTCAGGTACATTCTTAGGCGTTTAATATGCGGTGTTGAGTCCATTTCGTTGAGCAAGGAGTAGCTCTTGTCTATTCCATATTTGGCTTAAGGAACTTTATCTGTGCTCATTTCAATCTCTGGTTTTATGCAGCAACCCAACTCACCTTTACCCTTAAGCAAGCATAAGTTGGTTTTCTGAATTTGAGACCCTGTTCTGTTTTGGAATTCAGTTCCTGTGTAGCCAAGTTTACATTCCGTGTATTACTGATATCTTATGATGTTTCTTTTTCTGTGTGACTTATTTCAGTTAGAATCATCATACCTGAATCCACTCATTGTGCTGCTAAGGGCCTGATGACACAGATTTCATTGCTGAGTGATATTGCTTTGTAAGTAAATACCACAACTTCTTTATCCATTTTTCACTTTCTGCGATGTTGAACTTGTACTGTAAACGAGGTTCTTGTAAACAGAGCCGTTCCAAACTTTGGGGTGGCTGTGTCTTTTTGATTTTAATTTCCCTAAGCTATAGGACCATAAGTGGAAGTGCCCTAGGTTCTGTTGCTTTGTTATTTAGATGTTTCAGGAAACACCATACACTTCTCCCGAGTGGTTGTTGGCAATTTACATCCCGCCCATCAGCATAACAAGGCTCCCAGTTCTCCATGGCCTGTCCTGCCTTTCTGGATTTTACACTTTTTTCAGATGGCCCTTTTGACCGGGGGGAAGTGAGACTTCATTGTAGTGCAGATTTCCTTTGCAAGCTTGCTTGGTTGGCCAAAAAGGGCGTATGCGTTTTTTCCTGAATATATTCAGGAAAAAACGCATACGCCCTTTTTGGCCAAGTGCATCATTGTGGACGTTCTGCCTCTTTTCCTATGCTTTCAATGCAATTCCAGTCTACCTCCTGAAATCGGTTTCCTGCAATTCTGCCCCGCTTTCAAGTCCTCTTGGCAGCCTTACTTCAGTCTATTTTTGGACGATAGCTGTCATTTATAACTCTGCAGGTTTGTGAATTACAGTGCCCCTGAGCTCCTTTCTTCAACTCGCTTTCTTGTGACCTGGCCGCAACACCGCAGGATGGCTTCAGGACCTAATCTGGTTCCGGCACGGCACGCTGAGCCTTTGGTTAATTCCTCTTCCTGGTGGGGAATGAGAGTTAAATTTGCCCGTCCAGACACCTCCAGCTAGCCTCTCATTGGTTCTCGCTATTCCTGTCCATCTTTCGCAGAAATTGCAAACTGGGCCAAACAGGAGGTTAAAGGGACTGACTCTCCAAGTCTGGAGAGTGTTAGTAAAGTGTCTGGAATGTTGCACCCAAGTACCAGGGTACGAAAACTGAGACATATTTGAACACGTCTCCCAATCACATGGTTGATCATACTCTAGGTTCCACATGCATGTTTTAGCTGAAGGAAGAATACCTTAAACCTGGGTAGTTGAAACCCGTGGAATGGGTACCATGCAATATGACTTCAAAGGGTCTTCATTTGCTCACCGAACCTCTTCAATCCTATCACTGCTGCGTTTATGCCCCTGTACACATGCTTGATTCTCTTTTGGAGACATAGCAATCCATAGGTTTTAAGATACTTACTAGTCAGGAACATTCTTAGGCGTTTAATATGGGGTGTTGAGTCCATTTCTTTGAGCAAGGAGTAGCTCTTGTCTATTCCATATTTGGCTTAAGGAACTTTATCTGTGCTCATTTCAATCTCTGGTTTTATGCAGCACCCCAACTCACCTTTACCCTTAAGCAAGCATAAGTTGGTTTTCTAAATTTGAGACCATGTTCTGTTCTGTAATTCAGTTCCTGTGTAGCCAAGTTTACATTCCGTGTATTACTGATATCTTATGATGTTTCTTTTTCTGTGTGACTTACTTCAGTTAGAATCATCATACCTGAATCCACTCATTGTGCTGCTAAGGGCCTGATGACACAGATTTCATTGCTGAGTGATATTGCTTTGTAAGTAAATACCACAACTTCTTTATCCATTTTTCACTTTCTGCGATGTTGAACTTGTACTGTAAACGAGGTTCTTGTAAACAGAGCCGTTCCAAACTTTGGGGTGGCTGTGTCTTTTTGATTTTAATTTCCCTAAGCTATAGGACCATAAGTGGAAGTGCCCTAGGTTCTGTTGCTTTGTTTTTTAGATGTTTCAGGAAACACCATACACTTCTCCCGAGTGGTTGTTGGCAATTTACATCCCGCCCATCAGCATAACAAGGCTCCCAGTTCTCCATGGCCTGTCCTGCCTTTCTGGATTTTACACTTTTTTCAGATGGCCCTTTTGACCGGGGGGAAGTGAGACTTCATTGTAGTGCAGATTTCCTTTGCAAGCTTGCTTGGTTGGCCAAAAAGGGCGTATGCGTTTTTTCCTGAATATATTCAGGAAAAAACGCATACGCCCTTTTTGGCCAAGTGCATCATTGTGGACGTTCTGCCTCTTTTCCTATGCTTTCAATGCAATTCCAGTCTACCTCCTGAAATCGGTTTCCTGCAATTCTGCCCCGCTTTCAAGTCCTCTTGGCAGCCTTACTTCAGTCTATTTTTGGACGATAGCTGTCATTTATAACTCTGCAGGTTTGTGAATTACAGTGCCCCTGAGCTCCTTTGTTCAACTCGCTTTCTTTTGAGCTGGCCGCAACACCGCAGGATGGCTTCAGGCCCTAATCTGGTTCCGGTACGGCACGCTGAGCCTTTGGTTATTTCCTCTTCCTGGTGGGAAATGAGAGTTAAATTTGCCCGTCCAGACACCTCCAGCTAGCCTCTCATTGGTTCTCGCTATTCCTGTTCATCTTCCGCAGAAATTGCAAACTGTGCCAAACAGGAGGTTAAAGGCGCTGACTCTCCAAGTGGGGAGAGTGTTAGTAAAGCGTCTGGAATGTTGCACCCGAGTACCAGGGGAGGAAAACTGAGACATATTTGAACACGTCTCCCGTTCACATGGTTGATCATACTTGGGTTCCACATGCATGTTTTAGCTGAAGGAAGAATACCTAAAACCTGGGTAGTTGAAACCCGTGGAATGGGTACCATGCAATATGACTTCAAAGGGTCTTCATTTGCTCACCAAA
This sequence comes from Stenella coeruleoalba, assembly GCF_951394435.1. Taxonomy (NCBI): domain Eukaryota; kingdom Metazoa; phylum Chordata; class Mammalia; order Artiodactyla; family Delphinidae; genus Stenella; species Stenella coeruleoalba. Next base: position 14,028 of record NW_027645994.1, on the reverse strand, counting down.
CCTCTCCAATCCTATCACTGCTGCGTTTATGCCCCTGTACACATGCTTGATTCTCTTTTGGAGACATAGCAATCCATAGGTTTTAAGATACTTACTAGTCAGGTACATTCTTAGGCGTTTAATATGCGGTGTTGAGTCCATTTCGTTGAGCAAGGGGTAGCTCTTGTCTATTCCATATTTGGCTTAAGGAACTTTATCTGTGCTCATTTCAATCTCTGGTTTTATGCAGCAACCCAACTCACCTTTACCCTTAAGCAAGCATAAGTTGGTTTTCTGAATTTGAGACCCTGTTCTGTTTTGGAATTCAGTTCCTGTGTAGCCAAGTTTACATTCCGTGTATTACTGATATCTTATGATGTTTCTTTTTCTGTGTGACTTACTTCAGTTAGAATCATCATACCTGAATCCACTCATTGTGCTGCTAAGGGCCTGATGACACAGATTTCATTGCTGAGTGATATTGCTTTGTAAGTAAATACCACAACTTCTTTATCCATTTTTCACTTTCTGCGATGTTGAACTTGTACTGTAAACGAGGTTCTTGTAAACAGAGCCGTTCCAAACTTTGGGGTGGCTGTGTCTTTTTGATTTTAATTTCCCTAAGCTATAGGACCATAAGTGGAAGTGCCCTAGGTTCTGTTGCTTTGTTTTTTAGATGTTTCAGGAAACACCATACACTTCTCCCGAGTGGTTGTTGGCAATTTACATCCCGCCCATCAGCATAACAAGGATCCCAGTTCTCCATGGCCTGTCCTGCCTTTCTGGATTTTACACTTTTTTCAGATGGCCCTTTTGACCGGGGGGAAGTGAGACTTCATTGTAGTGCAGATTTCCTTTGCAAGCTTGCTTGGTTGGCCAAAAAGGGCGTATGCGTTTTTTCCTGAATATATTCAGGAAAAAACGCATACGCCCTTTTTGGCCAAGTGCATCATTGTGGACGTTCTGCCTCTTTTCCTATGCTTTCAATGCAATTCCAGTCTACCTCCTGAAATCGGTTTCCTGCAATTCTGCCCCGCTTTCAAGTCCTCTTGGCAGCCTTACTTCAGTCTATTTTTGGACGATAGCTGTCATTTATAACTCTGCAGGTTTGTGAATTACAGTGCCCCTGAGCTCCTTTGTTCAACTCGCTTTCTTTTGAGCTGGCCGCAACACCGCAGGATGGCTTCAGGCCCTAATCTGGTTCCGGTACGGCACGCTGAGCCTTTGGTTATTTCCTCTTCCTGGTGGGAAATGAGAGTTAAATTTGCCCGTCCAGACACCTCCAGCTAGCCTCTCATTGGTTCTCGCTATTCCTGTTCATCTTCCGCAGAAATTGCAAACTGGGCCAAACAGGAGGTTAAAGGCGCTGACTCTCCAAGTGGGGAGAGTGTTAGTAAAGCGTCTGGAATGTTGCACCCGAGTACCAGGGGAGGAAAACTGAGACATATTTGAACACGTCTCCCGTTCACATGGTTGATCATACTTGGGTTCCACATGCATGTTTTAGCTGAAGGAAGAATACCTAAAACCTGGGTAGTTGAAACCCGTGGAATGGGTACCATGCAATATGACTTCAAAGGGTCTTCATTTGCTCACCGAACCTCTCCAATCCTATCACTGCTGCGTTTATGCCCCTGTACACATGCTTGATTCTCTTTTGGAGACATAGCAATCCATAGGTTTTAAGATACTTACTAGTCAGGTACATTCTTAGGCGTTTAATATGCGGTGTTGAGTCCATTTCGTTGAGCAAGGAGTAGCTCTTGTCTATTCCATATTTGGCTTAAGGAACTTTATCTGTGCTCATTTCAATCTCTGGTTTTATGCAGCAACCCAACTCACCTTTACCCTTAAGCAAGCATAAGTTGGTTTTCTAAATTTGAGACCCTGTTGTGTTTTGGAATTCAGTTCCTGTGTAGCCAAGTTTACATTCCGTGTATTACTGATATCTTATGATGTTTCTTTTTCAGTGTGACTTATTTCAGTTAGAATCATCGTACCTGAATCTACTCATTATGCTGTTACGGGCCTGATGACATGGATTTCATTGCTGAGTGATACTGCATTGTACGTAAGTACCACAAGTTCTTTATCCATTTTTCACTTTCTGCGATGTTGAACTTGTACTGTAAACGAGGTTCTTGTAAACAGAGCCGTTCCAAACTTTGGGGTGGCTGTGTCGTTTTGATTTTAATTTCCCTAAGCTATAGGACCATAAGTGGAAGTGCCCTAGGCTCTGTTGCTTTGTTTTTTAGATGTTTCAGGAAACACCATACACTTCTCCCGAGTGGTTGTTGGCAATTTACATCCCGCCCATCAGCATAACAAGGCTCCCAGTTCTCCATGGCCTGTCCTGCCTTTCTGGATTTTACACTTTTTTCAGATGGCCCTTTTGACCGGGGGGAAGTGAGACTTCATTGTAGTGCAGATTTCCTTTGCAAGCTTGCTTAGTTGGCCAAAAAGGGCGTATGCGTTTTTTCCTGAATATATTCAGGAAAAAACGCATACGCCCTTTTTGGCCAAGTGCATCATTGTGGACGTTCTGCCTCTTTTCCTATGCTTTCAATGCAATTCCAGTCTACCTCCTGAAATCGGTTTCCTGCAATTCTGCCCCGCTTTCAAGTCCTCTTGGCAGCCTTACTTCAGTCTATTTTTGGACGATAGCTGTCATTTATAACTCTGCAGGTTTGTGAATTACAGTGCCCCTGAGCTCCTTTCTTCAACTCGCTTTCTTGTGACCTGGCCGCAACACCGCAGGATGGCTTCAGGCCCTAATCTGGTTCCGGCACGGCACGCTGAGCCTTTGGTTATTTCCTCTTCCTGGTGGGAAATGAGAGTTAAATTTGCCCGTCCAGACACCTCCAGCTAGTCTCTCATTGGTTCTCGCTATTCCTGTTCATCTTCCGCAGAAATTGCAAACTGGGCCAAACAGGAGGTTAAAGGGACTGACTCTCCAAGTCGGGAGAGTGTTAGTAAAGCGTCTGGAATGTTGCACCCGAGTACCAGGGTACGAAAACTGAGACATATTTGAACACGTCTCCCGATCACATGGTTGATCATACTCTAGGTTCCACATGCATGTTTTAGCTGAAGGAAGAATACCTTAAACCTGGAGAGTTGAGACCCGTGTAATGGGTACCATGCAATATGACTTCAAAGGGTCTTCATTTGCTCACCGAACCTCTCCAATCCTATCACTGCTGCGTTTATGCCCCAGTACACACGCTTGATTCTCTTTTGGAGACATAGCAATCCATAGGTTTTAAGATACTTACTAGTCAGGAACATTCTTAGGCGTTTAATATGGGGTGTTGAGTCCATTTCGTTGAGCAAGGAGTAGCTCTTTTCTATTCCATATTTGGCTTAAGGAACTTTATCTGTGCTCATTTCAATCTCTGGTTTTATGCAGCACCCCAACTCACCTTTACCCTTAAGCAAGCATAAGTTGGTTTTCTAAATTTGAGACACTGTTCTGTTCTGTAATTCAGTTCCTGTGTAGGCAAGTTTACATTCCGTGTATTAGTGATATCTTATGATGTTTCTTTTTCTGTGTGACTTATTTCAGTTAGAATCATCATACCTGAATCCACTCATTGTGATGCTAAGGGCCTGATGACACAAATTTCATTGCTGAGTGATATTGCTTTGTAAGTGAATACCACAACTTCTTTATCCATTTTTCACTTTCTGCGATGTTGAACTTGTACTGTAAACGAGGTTCTTGTAAACAGAGCCGTTCCAAACTTTGGGGTGGCTGTGTCTTTTTGATTTTAATTTCCCTAAGCTATAGGACCATAAGTGGAAGTGCCCTAGGCTCTGTTGCTTTGTTTTTTAGATGTTTCAGGAAACACCATACACTTCTCCCAAGTGTCTGTTGGCAATTTACATCCCACCCATCAGCATAACAAGGTTCCCAGTTCTCAATGGCCTGCTGCCTTTCTGGATTTTACACTTTTTTCAGATGGCCCTTTTGACCGGGGGGAAGTGAGACTTCACTGTAGTGCAGATTTCCTTTGCAAGCTTGCTTGGTTGGCCAAAAAGGGCATATGCGTTTTTTCCTGAATATATTCAGGAAAAAACGCATACGCCCTTTTTGGCCAAGTGCATCATTGTGGACGTTCTGCCTCTTTTCCTATGCTTTCAATGCAATTCCAGTCTACCTCCTGAAATCGGTTTCCTGCAATTCTGCCCCGCTTTCAAGTCCTCTTGGCAGCCTTACTTCAGTCTATTTTTGGACGATAGCTGTCATTTATAACTCTGCAGGTTTGTGAATTACAGTGCCCCTGAGCTCCTTTCTTCAACTCGCTTTCTTGTGACCTGGCCGCAACACCGCAGGATGGCTTCAGGACCTAATCTGGTTCCGGCACGGCACGCTGAGCCTTTGGTTAATTCCTCTTCCTGGTGGGGAATGAGAGTTAAATTTGCCCGTCCAGACACCTCCAGCTAGCCTGTCATTGGTTCTCGCTATTCCTGTTCATCTTCCGCAGAAATTGCAAACTGGGCCAAACAGGAGGTTAAAGGCGCTGACTCTCCAAGTGGGGAGAGTGTTAGTAAAGCGTCTGGAATGTTGCACCCGAGTACCAGGGGAGGAAAACTGAGACATATTTGAACACGTCTCCCGTTCACATGGTTGATCATACTTGGGTTCCACATGCATGTTTTAGCTGAAGGAAGAATACCTTAAACCTGGAGAGTTGAGACCCGTGGAATGGGTACCATGCAATATGACTTCAAAGGGTCTTCATTTGCTCACCGAACCTCTCCAATCCTATCATTGCTGCGTTTATGCCCCTGTACACACGCTTGATTCTCTTTTGGAGACATAGCAATCCATAGGTTTTAAGATACTTACTAGTCAGGTACATTCTTAGGCGTTTAATATGGGGTGTTGAGTCCATTTCGTTGAGCAAGGAGTAGCTCTTGTCTATTCCATATTTGTCTTAAGGAACTTTATCTGTGCTCATTTCAATCTCTGGTTTTATGCAGCACCCCAACTCACCTTTACCCTTAAGCAAGCATAAGTTGGTTTTCTAAATTTGAGACCCTGTTCTGTTCTGTAATTCTGTTCCTGTGTAGCCAAGTTTACATTCCGTGTATTACTGATATCTTATGATGTTTCTTTTTCTGTGTGACTTACTTCAGTTAGAATCATCATACCTGAATCCACTCATTGTGCTGCTAAGGGCCTGATGACACAGATTTCATTGCTGAGTGATATTGCTTTGTAAGTAAATACCACAACTTCTTTATCCATTTTTCACTTTCTGCGATGTTGAACTTGTACTGTAAACGAGGTTCTTGTAAACAGAGCCGTTCCAAACTTTGGGGTGGCTGTGTCTTTTTGATTTTAATTTCCCTAAGCTATAGGTCCATAAGTGGAAGTGCCCTAGGTTCTGTTGCTTTGTTTTTTAGATGTTTCAGGAAACACCATACACTTCTCCCGAGTGGTTGTTGGCAATTTACATCCCGCCCATCAGCATAACAAGGCTCCCAGTTCTCCATGGCCTGTCCTGCCTTTCTGGATTTTACACTTTTTTCAGATGGCCCTTTTGACCGGGGGGAAGTGAGACTTCATTGTAGTGCAGATTTCCTTTGCAAGCTTGCTTGGTTGGCCAAAAAGTGCGTATGCGTTTTTTCCTGAATATATTCAGGAAAAAACGCATACGCCCTTTTTGGCCAAGTGCATCATTGTGGACGTTCTGCCTCTTTTCCTATGCTTTCAATGCAATTCCAGTCTACCTCCTGAAATCGGTTTCCTGCAATTCTGCCCCGCTTTCAAGTCCTCTTGGCAGCCTTACTTCAGTCTATTTTTGGACGATAGCTGTCATTTATAACTCTGCAGGTTTGTGAATTACAGTGCCCCTGAGCTCCTTTGTTCAACTCGCTTTCTTTTGAGCTGGCCGCAACACCGCAGGATGGCTTCAGGCCCTAATCTGGTTCCGGTACGGCACGCTGAGCCTTTGGTTATTTCCTCTTCCTGGTGGGAAATGAGAGTTAAATTTGCCCGTCCAGACACCTCCAGCTAGCCTGTCATTGGTTCTCGCTATTCCTGTTCATCTTCCGCAGAAATTGCAAACTGGGCCAAACAGGAGGTTAAAGGCGCTGACTCTCCAATTGGGGAGAGTGTTAGTAAAGCGTCTGGAATGTTGCACCCGAGTACCAGGGGAGGAAAACTGAGACATATTTGAACACGTCTCCCGTTCACATGGTTGATCATACTTGGGTTCCACATGCATGTTTTAGCTGAAGGAAGAATACCTAAAACCTGGGTAGTTGAAACCCGTGGAATGGGTACCATGCAATATGACTTCAAAGGGTCTTCATTTGCTCACCGAACCTCTCCAATCCTATCACTGCTGCGTTTATGCCCCTGTACACATGCTTGATTCTCTTTTGGAGACATAGCAATCCATAGGTTTTAAGATACTTACTAGTCAGGTACATTCTTAGGCGTTTAATATGCGGTGTTGAGTCCATTTCGTTGAGCAAGGAGTAGCTCTTGTCTATTCCATATTTGGCTTAAGGAACTTTATCTGTGCTCATTTCAATCTCTGGTTTTATGCAGCAACCCAACTCACCTTTACCCGTAAGCAAGCATAAGTTGGTTTTCTAAATTTGAGACCCTGTTCTGTTTCGGAATTCAGTTCCTGTGTAGCCAAGTTTACATTCCGTGTATTACTGATATCTTATGATGTTTCTTTTTCTGTGTGACTTATTTCAGTTAGAATCATCGTACCTGAATCTACTCATTATTCTGCTACGGGCGTGATGACATAGATTTCATTGCTGAGTGATACTGCATTGTACGTAAGTACCACAAGTTCTTTATCCATTTTTCACTTTCTGCGATGTTGAACTTGTACTGTAAACGAGGTTCTTGTATACAGAGCCGTTCCAAACTTTGGGGTGGCTGTGTCTTTTTGATTTTAATTTCCCTAAGCTATAGGACCATAAGTGGAAGTGCCCTAGGCTCTGTTGCTTTGTTTTTTAGATGTTTCAGGAAACACCATACACTTCTCCCGAGTGGTTGTTGGCAATTTACATCCCGCCCATCAGCATAACAAGGCTCCCAGTTCTCCATGGCCTGTCCTGCCTTTCTGGATTTTACACTTTTTTCAGATGGCCCTTTTGACCGGGGGGAAGTGAGACTTCATTGTAGTGCAGATTTCCTTTGCAAGCTTGCTTGGTTGGCCAAAAAGGGCGTATGCGTTTTTTCCTGAATATATTCAGGAAAAAACGCATACGCCCTTTTTGGCCAAGTGCATCATTGTGGACGTTCTGCCTCTTTTCCTATGCTTTCAATGCAATTCCAGTCTACCTCCTGAAATCGGTTTCCTGCAATTCTGCCCCGCTTTCAAGTCCTCTTGGCAGCCTTACTTCAGTCTATTTTTGGACGATAGCTGTCATTTATAACTCTGCAGGTTTGTGAATTACAGTGCCCCTGAGCTCCTTTCTTCAACTCGCTTTCTTGTGACCTGGCCGCAACACCGCAGGATGGCTTCAGGCCCTAATCTGGTTCCGGCACGGCACGCTGAGCCTTTGGTTATTTCCTCTTCCTGGTGGGAAATGAGAGTTAAATTTGCCCGTCCAGACACCTCCAGCTAGTCTCTCATTGGTTCTCGCTATTCCTGTTCATCTTCCGCAGAAATTGCAAACTGGGCCAAACAGGAGGTTAAAGGGACTGACTCTCCAAGTCGGGAGAGTGTTAGTAAAGCGTCTGGAATGTTGCACCCGAGTACCAGGGTACGAAAACTGAGACATATTTGAACACGTCTCCCGATCACATGGTTGATCATACTCTAGGTTCCACATGCATGTTTTAGCTGAAGGAAGAATACCTTAAACCTGGAGAGTTGAGACCCGTGTAATGGGTACCATGCAATATGACTTCAAAGGGTCTTCATTTGCTCACCGAACCTCTCCAATCCTATCACTGCTGCGTTTATGCCCCAGTACACACGCTTGATTCTCTTTTGGAGACATAGCAATCCATAGGTTTTAAGATACTTACTAGTCAGGAACATTCTTAGGCGTTTAATATGGGGTGTTGAGTCCATTTCGTTGAGCAAGGAGTAGCTCTTTTCTATTCCATATTTGGCTTAAGGAACTTTATCTGTGCTCATTTCAATCTCTGGTTTTATGCAGCACCCCAACTCACCTTTACCCTTAAGCAAGCATAAGTTGGTTTTCTAAATTTGAGACACTGTTCTGTTCTGTAATTCAGTTCCTGTGTAGGCAAGTTTACATTCCGTGTATTAGTGATATCTTATGATGTTTCTTTTTCTGTGTGACTTATTTCAGTTAGAATCATCATACCTGAATCCACTCATTGTGATGCTAAGGGCCTGATGACACAAATTTCATTGCTGAGTGATATTGCTTTGTAAGTGAATACCACAACTTCTTTATCCATTTTTCACTTTCTGCGATGTTGAACTTGTACTGTAAACGAGGTTCTTGTAAACAGAGCCGTTCCAAACTTTGGGGTGGCTGTGTCTTTTTGATTTTAATTTCCCTAAGCTATAGGACCATAAGTGGAAGTGCCCTAGGCTCTGTTGCTTTGTTTTTTAGATGTTTCAGGAAACACCATACACTTCTCCCAAGTGTCTGTTGGCAATTTACATCCCACCCATCAGCATAACAAGGTTCCCAGTTCTCAATGGCCTGCTGCCTTTCTGGATTTTACACTTTTTTCAGATGGCCCTTTTGACCGGGGGGAAGTGAGACTTCACTGTAGTGCAGATTTCCTTTGCAAGCTTGCTTGGTTGGCCAAAAAGGGCGTATGCGTTTTTTCCTGAATATATTCAGGAAAAAACGCATACGCCCTTTTTGGCCAAGTGCATCATTGTGGACGTTCTGCCTCTTTTCCTATGCTTTCAATGCAATTCCAGTCTACCTCCTGAAATCGGTTTCCTGCAATTCTGCCCCGCTTTCAAGTCCTCTTGGCAGCCTTACTTCAGTCTATTTTTGGACGATAGCTGTCATTTATAACTCTGCAGGTTTGTGAATTACAGTGCCCCTGAGCTCCTTTGTTCAACTCGCTTTCTTTTGAGCTGGCCGCAACACCGCAGGATGGCTTCTGGCCCTAATCTGGTTCCGGTACGGCACGCTGAGCCTTTGGTTATTTCCTCTTCCTGGTGGGAAATGAGAGTTAAATTTGCCCGTCCAGACACCTCCAGCTAGCCTGTCATTGGTTCTCGCTATTCCTGTTCATCTTCCGCAGAAATTGCAAACTGGGCCAAACAGGAGGTTAAAGGCGCTGACTCTCCAAGTGGGGAGAGTGTTAGTAAAGCGTCTGGAATGTTGCACCCGAGTACCAGGGGAGGAAAACTGAGACATATTTGAACACGTCTCCCGTTCACATGGTTGATCATACTTGGGTTCCACATGCATGTTTTAGCTGAAGGAAGAATACCTTAAACCTGGAGAGTTGAGACCCGTGGAATGGGTACCATGCAATATGACTTCAAAGGGTCTTCATTTGCTCACCGAACCTCTCCAATCCTATCATTGCTGCGTTTATGCCCCTGTACACACGCTTGATTCTCTTTTGGAGACATAGCAATCCATAGGTTTTAAGATACTTACTAGTCAGGTACATTCTTAGGCGTTTAATATGGGGTGTTGAGTCCATTTCGTTGAGCAAGGAGTAGCTCTTGTCTATTCCATATTTGTCTTAAGGAACTTTATCTGTGCTCATTTCAATCTCTGGTTTTATGCAGCACCCCAACTCACCTTTACCCTTAAGCAAGCATAAGTTGGTTTTCTAAATTTGAGACCCTGTTCTGTTCTGTAATTCTGTTCCTGTGTAGCCAAGTTTACATTCCGTGTATTACTGATATCTTATGATGTTTCTTTTTCTGTGTGACTTACTTCAGTTAGAATCATCATACCTGAATCCACTCATTGTGCTGCTAAGGGCCTGATGACACAGATTTCATTGCTGAGTGATATTGCTTTGTAAGTAAATACCACAACTTCTTTATCCATTTTTCACTTTCTGCGATGTTGAACTTGTACTGTAAACGAGGTTCTTGTAAACAGAGCCGTTCCAAACTTTGGGGTGGCTGTGTCTTTTTGATTTTAATTTCCCTAAGCTATAGGACCATAAGTGGAAGTGCCCTAGGTTCTGTTGCTTTGTTTTTTAGATGTTTCAGGAAACACCATACACTTCTCCCGAGTGGTTGTTGGCAATTTACATCCCGCCCATCAGCATAACAAGGCTCCCAGTTCTCCATGGCCTGTCCTGCCTTTCTGGATTTTACACTTTTTTCAGATGGCCCTTTTGACCGGGGGGAAGTGAGACTTCATTGTAGTGCAGATTTCCTTTGCAAGCTTGCTTGGTTGGCCAAAAAGGGCGTATGCGTTTTTTCCTGAATATATTCAGGAAAAAACGCATACGCCCTTTTTGGCCAAGTGCATCATTGTGGACGTTCTGCCTCTTTTCCTATGCTTTCAATGCAATTCCAGTCTACCTCCTGAAATCGGTTTCCTGCAATTCTGCCCCGCTTTCAAGTCCTCTTGGCAGCCTTACTTCAGTCTATTTTTGGACGATAGCTGTCATTTATAACTCTGCAGGTTTGTGAATTACAGTGCCCCTGAGCTCCTTTCTTCAACTCGCTTTCTTGTGACCTGGCCGCAACACCGCAGGATGGCTTCAGGACCTAATCTGGTTCCGGCACGGCACGCTGAGCCTTTGGTTAATTCCTCTTCCTGGTGGGAAATGAGAGTTAAATTTGCCCGTCCAGACACCTCCAGCTAGCCTCTCATTGGTTCTCGCTATTCCTGTTCATCTTCCGCAGAAATTGCAAACTGGGCCAAACAGGAGGTTAAAGGGACTGACTCTCCAAGTCGGGAGAGTGTTAGTAAAGCGTCTGGAATGTTGCACCCGAGTACCAGGGGAGGAAAACTGAGACATATTTGAACACGTCTCCCGTTCACATGGTTGATCATACTCTGGGTTCCACATGCATGTTTTAGCTGAAGGAAGAATACCTTAAACCTGGGTAGTTGAAACCCGTGGAATGGGTACCATGCAATATGACTTCAAAGGGTCTTCATTTGCTCACCGAACCTCTCCAATCCTATCACTGCTGCGTTTATGCCCCTGTACACATGCTTGATTCTCTTTTGGAGACATAGCAATCCATAGGTTTTAAGATACTTACTAGTCAGGAACATTCTTAGGCGTTTAATATGGGGTGTTGAGTCCATTTCGTTGAGCAAGGAGTAGCTCTTGTCTATTCCATATTTGACTTAAGGAACTTTATCTGTGCTCATTTCAATCTCTGGTTTTATGCAGCACCCCAACTCACCTTTACCCTTAAGCAAGCATAAGTTGGTTTTCTAAATTTGAGACACTGTTCTGTTCTGTAATTCAGTTCCTGTGTAGGCAAGTTTTCATTCCGTGTATTAGTGATATCTTATGATGTTTCTTTTTCTGTGTGACTTATTTCAGTTAGAATCATCATACCTGAATCCACTCATTGTGATGCTAAGGGCCTGATGACACAAATTTCATTGCTGAGTGATATTGCTTTGTAAGTGAATACCACAACTTCTTTATCCATTTTTCACTTTCTGCGATGTTGAACTTGTACTGTAAACGAGGTTCTTGTATACAGAGCCGTTCCAAACTTTGGGGTGGCTGTGTCTTTTTGATTTTAATTTCCCTAAGCTATAGGACCATAAGTGGAAGTGCCCTAGGCTCTGTTGCTTTGTTTTTTAGATGTTTCAGGAAACACCATACACTTCTCCAAGTGTCTGTTGGCAATTTACATCCCGCCCATCAGCATAACAAGGTTCCCAGTTCTCAATGGCCTGCTGCCTTTCTGGATTTTACACTTTTTTCAGATGGCCCTTTTGACCGGGGGGAAGTGAGACTTCATTGTAGTGCAGATTTCCTTTGCAAGCTTGCTTGGTTGGCCAAAAAGGGCGTATGCGTTTTTTCCTGAATATATTCAGGAAAAAACGCATACGCCCTTTTTGGCCAAGTGCATCATTGTGGACGTTCTGCCTCTTTTCCTATGCTTTCAATGCAATTCCAGTCTACCTCCTGAAATCGGTTTCCTGCAATTCTGCCCCGCTTTCAAGTCCTCTTGGCAGCCTTACTTCAGTCTATTTTTGGACGATAGCTGTCATTTATAACTCTGCAGGTTTGTGAATTACAGTGCCCCTGAGCTCCTTTGTTCAACTCGCTTTCTTTTGAGCTGGCCGCAACACCGCAGGATGGCTTCAGGCCCTAATCTGGTTCCGGTACGGCACGCAGAGCCTTTGGTTATTTCCTCTTCCTGGTGGGAAATGAGAGTTAAATTTGCCCGTCCAGACACCTCCAGCTAGCCTGTCATTGTTTCTCGCTATTCCTGTTCATCTTCTGCAGAAATTGCAAACTGGGCCAAACAGGAGGTTAAAGGCGCTGACTCTCCAAGTGGGGAGAGTGTTAGTAAAGCGTCTGGAATGTTGCACCCGAGTACCAGGGGAGGAAAACTGAGACATATTTGAACACGTCTCCCGTTCACATGGTTGATCATACTTGGGTTCCACATGCATGTTTTAGCTGAAGGAAGAATAACTTAAACCTGGAGAGTTGAGACCCGTGGAATGGGTACCATGCAATATGACTTCAAAGGGTCTTCATTTGCTCACCGAACCTCTCCAATCCTATCACTGCTGCGTTTATGCCCCTGTACACACGCTTGATTCTCTTTTGGAGACATAGCAATCCATAGGTTTTAAGATACTTACTAGTCAGGTACATTCTTAGGCGTTTAATATGGGGTGTTGAGTCCATTTCGTTGAGCAAGGAGTAGCTCTTGTCTATTCCATATTTGGCTTAAGGAACTTTATCTGTGCTCATTTCAATCTCTGGTTTTATGCAGCACCCCAACTCACCTTTACCCTTAAGCAAGCATAAGTTGGTTTTCTAAATTTGAGACCCTGTTCTGTTCTGTAATTCAGTTCCTGTGTAGCCAAGTTTACATTCCGTGTATTACTGATATCTTATGATGTTTCTTTTTCTGTGTGACTTACTTCAGTTAGAATCATCATACCTGAATCCACTCATTGTGCTGCTAAGGGCCTGATGACACAGACTTCATTGCTGAGTGATATTGCTTTGTAAGTAAATACCACAACTTCTTTATCCATTTTTCACTTTCTGCGATGTTGAACTTGTACTGTAAACGAGGTTCTTGTAAACAGAGCCGTTCCAAACTTTGGGGTGGCTGTGTCTTTTTGATTTTAATTTCCCTAAGCTATAGGACCATAAGTGGAAGTGCCCTAGGTTCTGTTGCTTTGTTTTTTAGATGTTTCAGGAAACACCATACACTTCTCCCGAGTGGTTGTTGGCAATTTACATCCCGCCCATCAGCATAACAAGGCTCCCAGTTCTCCATGGCCTGTCCTGCCTTTCTGGATTTTACACTTTTTTCAGATGGCCCTTTTGACCGGGGGGAAGTGAGACTTCATTGTAGTGCAGATTTCCTTTGCAAGCTTGCTTGGTTGGCCTAAAAGGGCGTATGCGTTTTTTCCTGAATATATTCAGGAAAAAACGCATACGCCCTTTTTGGCCAAGTGCATCATTGTGGACGTTCTGCCTCTTTTCCTATGCTTTCAATGCAATTCCAGTCTACCTCCTGAAATCGGTTTCCTGCAATTCTGCCCCGCTTTCAAGTCCTCTTGGCAGCCTTACTTCAGTCTATTTTTGGACGATAGCTGTCATTTATAACTCTGCAGGTTTGTGAATTACAGTGCCCCTGAGCTCCTTTCTTCAACTCGCTTTCTTTTGAGCTGGCCGCAACACCGCAGGATGGCTTCAGGCCCTAATCTGGTTCCGGTACGGCACGCTGAGCCTTTGGTTATTTCCTCTTCCTGGTGGGACATGAGAGTTAAATTTGCCCGTCCAGACACCTCCAGCTAGCCTCTCATTGGTTCTCGCTATTCCTGTTCATCTTCCGCAGAAATTGCAAACTGGGCCAAACAGGAGGTTAAAGGGACTGACTCTCCAAGTGGGGAGAGTGTTAGTAAAGCGTCTGGAATGTTGCACCCGAG